>NC_136747.1:15569207-15934207 GCF_936440315.1 Barbus barbus | reverse complement strand
TAAAACAGTGCTGATCGCACAGCCATTTTAAGAGCGCAGTCTGTATCTGAGCCAGCCGCTGAACTATATCCAGACGTTACCGCAGAGTAGGAACAAATAAAACCATGCGGGTACATTAGAGTGATATCTTGATTTTGATGCTATCTGAAATCAACACACATCCAGTCGAAACGTTAATTTAGATGCTCACTAACAAATAATGCGAGGCATTAAAAATTCACTCTTGCAATAGTATGTGTGAGTCTTACATCATTCTGCACCGCACGAGAGACTATAATGCTAAATTGTCCATGTCCTCCAAATCACAAGGTAGAAATTGCCTGGTCTACTGATGTAATTATCTCTGAATCGTAGCGGGCAATTAATTCAACGCTTTCTTCAGTCAGTCATCGTAGCTTTCGTATAGAATCCCACCGCTGTGACAGACCTGCATGCACTATGGTAATGCACCGCTCTGAATCCTTTGAAAACAGTTCGAAGCACAGTCACAGACGTGACAACAGACTTGTGGCCCTCTTGTTTGGAAAGCCAGGCCGCCCTCCGATCCGCTAATGAGAACTGAGCAATAACTGCGCAGTGACTAGTAATATAACAAAGCCCATCAACTCTCCATGGAGCAGAAAGCTGCCACTGTGGGTGTTTTTCCATGAGAAGCTCTCTACAACCTTAGCACACTTTGTAACAATGCTGAAATTTAATTTGTAACACAGGAGAAATATCATGCCAGCAATATATTATCACGTCATAAGACTGATTGTTAGTGTGTGAAAAGCAAAATATCAAGTTAGATATAATCAATTTTATACTTTAAAATTGTATTTTTGTTGAACTAAAGTCAAAAAAATTATTAAAGTATAAAATATGTTTTACTCCGAGAAGAAGAGATGAACATTTAATAAAGATAATAATAATAATAATAAACGAGTAAACATGGATTCCATGTTAAAAGCTGAATGAAACAGCAACATATTTGGCAAATGTGTTAAAACATCCACATGATTAGTCCTACTTTGCTTTTTGAAAAACTAGATTTTAGATTTATATTTTTATATTTTATATTTAAGATTTTTCCTTTCAACAGGAAGACTTAAATAGATAGAGAAACAAGTGTTTTTGTGGCACTAGAGGTACTATTCTATCTTTCCAGCAGCAAATAAAAAAAAAATGTGGTCAATGTATGACCATATTTTTCTATAATCTTTTCTCATTTTTCTATAATTTAGAAAAATATGGTATGCTTATTAATAGTTAGTAAAGTTCTTGTTAAGTTTTGGTATTGGGTAGGATTAGGGACGTAGAATATGGCCATTCAGAATATGTGCTTTATAAATAGTTAATATGTTAATAGTAGGTAGGCTAATAACTTGAGAACTGGTCCTTATACTAAAGTGTTACTGAACAAGTTATAGCTAGATTATCTATAGATTTTGACTAGCAGAACTGCTTCATCCTGCTGCACTTTGATGTGACAAATTGTAACAGGTTGAGGCTTGTAGCATGGACGAATCATGGATAATAGATTTAAACCTGCTCCAACTGGCTCGTGATGACAGTCGCTAACACGCTCAGACAAGCTGTGACGTGAGATCTGTTCTGTGCTGTGTGCTCACCTCGTCATCATCAGCATCATACTGGGCGTATTGTTGCTCCATCATTTCTCTCTGACGTCTCTCCTGCTCCAGAGTCTGACTGATGAGTTGAGCCACTTCGCTCTGCTGTCCCGGACGCTCTCGGCCAATCACAAACCTGCAAAGACACACCAACTGCCAATGAGAAAGGGGGGGCTTTGTGAACAAATGCAGTATGGCAGAGGCTATAAAAGATTATGGCTATTGATTTTCATATGGAGACAAAGAACAGAATAGATTTTACATAAATGAGGTGGGTATGAAAATGTGGAAGGTGAAATTGCATGTCATTCAGTAAAATAGAGAAAGGAATAAAACTCTTCTGTTTCAATGAAGTGAAATATGTCAAGCTCTTTTCATGCAGTGTCTGGCTTCAACAAGCGTTTTTCTTCTCACTTCATTGATGGATTGTGTCTTTTATAATATACCCTATAAATCAATGACTGTGACAGAAGGTAATTCTTGCGAGGTCAGTGTGATAAATGACTGTGACAAAGTGAACATAACTGTTTAAAAATGTTAACAATTCTACTTGAGAAAAATTACTGCCGAAACATTGAAAACTTGAAAAGGAAAGTTTATCATAAAAGGTAAAGTTTATCATTATGCACCATTAGTGGCACCAAACAGAACTGCAATCAGTAACCTCTGAAGGTGAATGACCTGCCTTACAATACTGAGTAATAATGAATTCAAATACTTTAATAAATGCATAATCAATAACTTCAAAGTCAAATATTTTATGCAAGCAACACATTAAAATGTTAAAGTTACTTTACCTGTTAAAAATACCTGTTTCCCGTGGTGTACTGGGTGCTATTCTTAAAGAGCAATCAAGTGGCGCAATTTATCGGTGAACCTGATATTTAAGCACTAACGACTGACTAAGTGAAAAACTGAACAGATTTTCTCCTTAAGACAGCCTACAAATGACTTGCATATAGTTTCATATAGTTACATATAGTCACTTTCACAGACTTTTAAAATAAATGTTCCCTCCTGGTGGAATGACCTGCCCAACTCAGTCCGAGCAGTCCTTAGCCATCTTCAAGAATCGGCTAAAACATATCTCTGCCATCTTTATTTGACCCTCTAACTCTAGCACTCTCTATTCTAATTATATTCTTAAAAAAATACTAACACTAGCTTTTCTAATCTTTTTGTATTCTATATATTTGTTTTCTTTTTATTTATTATACAATTAACATAGCAAATAAGGCCTCTATCAAAGGCCTTTTTATTGCTTCCATTGTCCTTATTTGTCGCTTTGGATAAAACTGTCTGCTAAATGACTAAATGTAAATGTAAATATAGTTGTCTATGCATATCAAATTAGTGGAAGTTAGTTAGCGGAAACTATACAGTATATTACAATTTTAATCAAAGATATTATTCTTACACAAATCGATCGCTTCGCTTCAGAAGGCTTTTATTAACCCCCTGGAGCTGTGTGGAGCACTTTTTATGATGGATGGATGGATGCACTTTTTTGGGCTTCATAATCTCGGTCCCCAATCAATGTCATTATAAACCTTGGAAGAGCCAGGTAATTTTTTTTATTTAACTTGTATTTGTCTGAAAGAAGAAAGTCATATACACCTAGGATGGCTTGAGGGTGAGTAAATTATGGGGTATTTTTTATTTTTGGGTAACTAGCCCTTTAAGTTGTTTGACACAATAGTATGGAATTTGAATATATGCCATTTATCAATTATAAGCCATAACATGAAAGGAGTGGAAATGTCTAATAATTGGAGATAAAAAAGACAATTCCCTCCAATAATATTCACCGCATCATCTGTACTGCACAATCCATGTTTTGGACAACCAGCAGGGAAGCGCTCAGCATGGAGTCCTAATCACCCTGCATTAGGCACAGATAAGGGCCCAAATTTGATCTACATCTGAAGCAACAACTGGGCCAATACCGTGTTATGCCAACCATCTTTGCTGCTTCTGCAGTGCAGCTGACCTGGAAACAGTCCTCTCTTCCATCTCGATACCACACGCAGGGATCCCAACTGCTCTGGGACAGAGCTTTCTTATTGGCAAAATCCACCATTATTATTCACATACATCTGGAGTGACAGGATGCATTTCAGGATATACGCATCACCTCACCCATTGAGGAGGCGTTCCTGTCAAACTGCTATACAAAATCCCTAGACTCTGACACTGAATCATCACAGCAATGAATCGCTCTTAATAGAGTGACAATCTTCATATATTTATTGGTGGTCACTGGTGCAGATAGAGTTTAAGAGCTGTCTTAATTCCTACAGTGGGTTAACTATAGCACAAATTCCAAATCTAGGCCACACTGCCTCATCGGTGAGAACAGAGAGAAATAACCAGCAGGAGGGAATAAATCAAAACCAGGAAAGGATAGACAGCTGAAAAACAAAAAAATTATGAAATAGAACGTTTCCTGAGACCTTCATAGTACTAGATGAATTTCCAGTAAAAATCTGACAATATAAATATACAGTATGAACTATATCAAATTATGTATATTATTACAGATTATAAAATATATTAATTTAATTATATTATTTAATATATTACATATATACACACACACATATATATATATATATATATATATATTATTGTCACGTGTCGGTTTCCTTTCAGTTCTGTTTTGCCCTTATTTGGTAGTTCCTGTCCTAGTTTAGTTAATGATTCATCCTATTCACCTGTTTTGTGTTAATTATCTCGTTTACTCCTTTGTTCCTGTTCCTTTATAAGCATTCAGTTTTGTTCTAGCCTTCGTCGAGTCTCAAACTAAAGTTATGTTTATACTGTTTTTTCTGTTGTTAATACGTTTGCACAATTAAAAGAACCTGTTTTTCCAGAATCCCTCGTCTTCCTGCCTCCTACAATCAGCAACGCGTAACAATTATATATATATATATTTATTTATTAGATGAATTATATTTGAAAATATTTAAACACATACAATTCAAGATATGAAAACACAATTTCGCTTTTTGAGAATCTTTCATTTCAGTTTTCATTTTAAGGAAGTTTTTTTTTTGGAAAATAAAACAAAAGTACTGATCAAGAATGTTATTTTATGCAGTGCAGACTGTGTTAGTATTAGCCTGGCTATATGAAATCCTATTACTCAAGAAGGCTCTGTCCCTCACAAGAAAGTTACATTTAAAGAGATATTTCACCCAAAAATTCATCATTTATTAATGAGATTCATACAGGTTTGGAACAACTTGAAGGTGACAGAATTTTCATTTCTGGGTGAGCTATCCCTTTATGGAAATTATATTAAGAAATTATATAAACCCTTTAAAATAAACATACATTTGAAGGTTAAAGGTAAATCTTTTTTTTTTCAGCGTGCTTATATTTATGGAGGAAGTATAATACACCACTGACAGCATCTGTTTAAAAACAATTGGCTCCATCATGCTGTGCAGCTCTATTGTTAATGAAGAGTCTTGTTTTCTCACAGTGTGGAGTACTCCTGCCAGCCGATATGCTTTTCAAAGACATGCTCTCTGCTGTCGTGTCTAAAGGGAATTTAGATACACTAATAAGAAGTCTGTGTTTTTCCTCACAAGAACGCGGAGTGGGAGGGAAAGACGATGGCATGTCATGCTATTTCATATGCTAATAATAACACTGGTCACACTAGTAGCTTGTAACCTACGGTGATGATGTGGGGATGTGAGGATCTTGTGGTCAGCATTCAGGGGCAAACCTGGGATTAATGAGACCTAATAAACAAGCAAAAACGGTTGTAGACATTATCTTACCTAACCACTCCCTGTGTGTTTCTCAGGACAGAAGCAGCGAAGCTCTGAGTTACTCCCACCAGACTGGTGCCGTCAACCTCCACGATTTGATCATTCACTTTAATTCTGTGGAAAATGAAGGTGGTTATGTTGTAATGCTTGTTACAGTGACACAATTAGGACATTGTGCAACCTCTAAAACAGGTTTGTATAATATTGTCTGTTTGAATACTAAACAGCGATTTCTCTGTCATTCTGAGAGGACTTTTTTTAATAAAAGCTTAATTATGCTCTGCCTGAGGCCTTCTCATCACTCTGCTATGATTAATTTTTTCAGTGCATCAAATATGCTGATGTATGAAGGACACAGTACAACCTGGGACAGGGTTTCCCAGAGTTTGTAAACCCCTAGAGTTTGACACAGAACTCTAGTGTAGTTGCGGGAAGTCTTTGTAAAGACAATAAGATAAAAGTATAGACAGACACAAATTAAAGTTTGTAAAGACAGAGTAAAGATGTGTAAAGGTTTATTTCTGCATAATTACAACAGAAACGACTTCTGTTCAATGAAAAGACAACAGTATAAAGAGTGAATTAAATTAATAATTGATAATATGTAATAATAATAATAATTAATTTTCCATAAATATATTCTATATACTACTGAATTATTGTTTCACAATATAGAATAATTATATAATAATAATAATATTGTAGTTGTTTGTTTTGCATTTTTAATAATTAAAAAAAAAATTAAATTAATAAATTAAAAAGTATTTTCTACAGATATATTCTGTGAGTAAACAAAGTACATAGGCTATGTAAATGAAATACATTCAGAAAGTTTTTGGATGTTAATAATTAAATTAAATTAAATTACTAATTTCTATAAAAAAAGTTTTCTACAAATATATCCTTTATACTACATGAATGAATATAAATATGATTTTTTTTGATCAAGTAAATACTACTTAAAATCTTTATTTTAAATACTTTAATTATACTTCAATTAAATAATTTAGGTCATAGGACTTAAAAAGGACCAAAAAGGTTGAGAATAATATTTTTATGTTTTCATTTGGTCTTGGGTGGTCACATTCTTTCATTTCAGCAGCTAAAGAGTAATGCTCACAAGACAGAAGGAATTACAATCATATAGGATTACAAGGACGAGTAAGCTCCTTAACAACATGTGATACTATATTTTCAGAATGCTACAGTGTTTGCATGAAGAGCTCCAACTGTGTGATATCTGTAATGAGCTTTGTGAGTTTGACCAAATTGCCTTGACCCTTGATTCCAGTCTGGATATCGAGCCCCTGGCAAATCCTGTCTGTTATGCAGGCAAAGCAGACGGAGGGATGCTTGCAAGACTGAAACCTAATGTGCACCTAAAGAGTGTGGCATAAGCACAGCTTGACCTTCACGTGCATTTTTCAATGTCAGCAATATACTAATACTAAAGCAGGAAATTAGAGTTCCAACATGCAAAAAATAAAGACTCCAGTGCAAAGATTTCAATGTCACTGTTGAATCCTACATTGTCACACTTCACTCAGAAACAGCCTAATGTTAATGGTGGAGGAAATTACATTCTGGCTTTTGAATAGTCCTTTTGAAACCTGATTGCAAAGTTTGCAGTTGCTTGGTAATCTTGAAACAAGTAAGAATTTCTCAAGATTTCAGCAGGGTTTGATGCCACTCAGTGAAAAGATGAGACCACATTAAAACACTGACATGCAAAATCTTAAACTTGGAAATAAACAGAGATTTAGGACTTCAAGAAAATCTTTAAAGAAACTTTATAATTGTAAAATGAATAAAAAATACAGTACTTCAGACTCTGCATTATTTCTAGGTCACTAATTAACACTAAAATAAATTTGTGACTGATCATGTGACTCCTTATACAGATGATCAGATGTTCTTCGATTGCAGCTCAAGATGCTCTTTGAATAATTTCCAATCATGCTGGAAAACATGATCGACAGGTTTTACATAAACGTGTAGAGTCTTGTCAAATCTGTTGTTTGCTGCTGCCATTAAAACTAAAGGGAAATAAACCAAATACAAAGACGTTAAATAACTTTTCACTCAAAATGTTATGCTGCTAATATAATTTTAATTTAAAAAAAGGAAAATAAATAACTTTCTAATTTAATAAATTTAATTTTAAAAAATGCTAAATCGCACTACCACTATTTCACTAGTGGTCTCAGTTTTAGTAAAGCAAAAACAGTCTACTAAAGTTACTAGAATGTTTGGCCAGATGTGAAAAGGGCTGCTTTCATTCCCATTCCTACCCTTTCTTTAGCATCCTGAGCTACATTCAGTGATAAAGCCTCAAACTTTGCTTTAATTTTAGGCAATGTGCACGGGGGACTTTCAGGGATTCACTTACTCTGGGTGGAGCTAAAAAAAAAAGAGTAAGGACAAGAAATACGTGATTTTGCTTGATTACTGTTTGACCAACAGGGTTGTTTTTCTACATGGAACATACTCATATTGATATCCAGAAAGTAGGGTGATATAATACCAATATACATATCCTTTGCTAAAGTAGTGTGTGTAAATACTAAAGTAGTATGTGCAGTTTAGTTTACCTTCCATCTCTCTCTGCTGCTCCACCCTCTATGACAGTCTTGACAAAGATGCCCAGCTTCTCCAGGCCTGCGTCAGCGCCAACCCCCATTCCTATAATACTGATGCCCAGGCCGTCCTCATCTGACATACACAAATCAATGAAAGGAAAAATATTAGTACCGAGCAAATGGAAAGAATGACATTTCAATAAATCATTGGATGTTTGATGGATGGATGCATGTTTATTGTAACTGATCAATATTCAAGGCTTACCATTGATTTACACACAGTGCTCAAAATATGCAGATACATGCCGAACATTTCCCTGAAAACATTTGTATCTATTTTTTTTAAAAGAAAGCTTATAGGGAAGACAGGGGCTAGTTGTCACAGAGGCTATACTGTATCTCAATAAGGTTCTGAGTATAAACTGACTGAAAAAGTCAAAAGTGTGAAGTATAAACCTAGTGTTACATAAAAAAAAAAACCTCTCTTTGGTGACACTACCATCCTGCTATTCACCTTTTTCCAGTTCAACAGGGAGAAGTTCCAGCTTCTCCACCCGTTTCTCCAGCTCATACTCAGCTGAGGATGCCACTGGGTCCACCTCCTCATTCCTCCGGTCGTAATCTTCATTGGAGTAGGTTTTGAACACCTGGTAGCCAAAAAAAGTGAGGGCCAGTGTCACAATACTGAGGTTACATGACTAAAACAGCTGTGTAAAGCACTTTTTTCACATTTACAAACAATGGAGTATGTGAACCACACAATGCTAGAGAGTATGTTTCTTCAAAAACAGAAAAAAATATTAGTCTATTGGAAGTATTGAGCTCAAACATATATGACTCCATTGATCACATACTCTCTCTCTCTCTCTCCCTCTCTCTCGCTCTCTCTCTATTATATATATATACAGTGGGGCAAATAAGTATTTGATACACTGCCAATCTTTCAAGTTTTCCCACTTAGAAAGAATGGAGAGATCTGTAATTTTCATCGTAGGTACACCTCAACTGTGAGAGACAGAATATAAAAAAAAAATCCAGAAAATCACATTGTATGATTTTTAAATAACTAATTTCCATTTTATTGCATGAAATAAGTATTTGATTACCTACCAACCAGCAAGAATTCTGGCTCTCACAGACCTGTTAGTTTGTCTTTAAGAAGCCCTCCTATCCTCCACTCATTACCTGTATTAATTGCACCTATTTGAACTTGTTACCTGTATAAAAGACACCTGTTCACACACTCAATCAATCAGACTCCAACCTCTCCACTATGGGCAAAACCAAAGAGCTGTCTAAGGACACTAGGGACAAAATTGTAGACCTGCACAAGGCTGGGATGGGCTACAGGACAATAGGCAAACAGCTTGGTGAGAAGGCAACAACTGTTGGCGCAATTATTAGAAAATGGAAGAAATTCAAGATGACTGTCAATCTCCCTCGGACTGGGGCTCCATGCAAGATCTCGCCTCGTGGAGTATCAATGATCCTGAGAAAGGTGAGGGATCAGCCTAGAACTACACGGGAGGACCTGGTCAATGACCTGAAGAGAGCTGGGACCACAGTCTCAACGGTTACCATTAGTAACACACTACACCGTCATGGATTAAAATCCTGCAGCACACGCAAGGTCCCCCTGCTCAAGCCAGCACTTGTCTAGGCCCGTCTGAAGTTTGCCAAAGACCATCTGGATGATCCAGAGGAGACATGGGAGAAGGTCATGTGGTCAGATGAGACCAAAATAGAACTTTTTGGTATAAACTCCACTCGCCGTGTTTGGACGAAGAAGAAGGATGAGTATAATCCCAAGAACACCATCCCAACCGTGAAGTATGGGGGTGGAAACATCATGCTTTCGGGGTGCTTTTCTGCAAAGGGGACAGGACGACTGCACTGTATTGAGGGGAGGATGGATGGGGCCATGTATCGCGAGATTTTGGGCAACAACCTCCTTCCCTCAGTAAGAGCATTGAAGATGGGTCGTGGCTGGGTCTTCCAGCATGACAATGACCCCAAACACACAGCAAGGGCAACTAAGGAGTGGCTCATTTCAAGGTCCTGGAGTGGCCTAGCCACTCTCCAGACCTGAACCCAATAGAAAATCTATGGAGGGAGCTGAAACTCCGTGTTGCCCAGCGACAGCCCCCAAACCTGAAAGATCTGGAGAAGACCTGTATGGAGGAGTGGGCCAAAATCCCTGCTGCAGTGTGTGCAAACCTGGTCAAGAACTACAGGAAACGTCTGACCTCTGTAATTGTAAACAAAGGTTCCTGTACCAAATAATAAGTTATATTTTTCTATTGTATCAAATACTTATTTCATGCAATAAAATGGAAATTAATTATTCAAAAATCATACAATTATTCAAAAATCATAAAATGTGATTTTTTATATATATTCTGTCTCTCACAGTTGAGGTGTACCTATGATGAAAATGACAGATTTCTCCATTATTTGTAAGTGGGAAACCTTGAAAAATCGGCAGTGTATCAAATACTTATTTGCCGGCCTGTATATTCATTGACATTGAGACATTGACATTGAGGCAAATGTCTCTGGTTGCATCCGAGCGTCTTCATAACGGTGCTTATCGTCTGAAACACTAACTGTCATTTACCATCTCCTCAGTGTAAGTGATGGTCCTGTGCATCGTGGTGTAAAAGGACAGTCACGCACAACTGTGTCCCCTAAGCAGATTCTCGGACAAACATCGGCCCCATGCCAACGCTACACTTGCCTGCCTCCCCCTTATCTGTTTCCTTATAAAAAAAGGGTTAATTGGATAAGTTGTGGCTTCATGCTGACACAGAATCAGTATTTCATTTTAAAAGAACAAACTTCCCAAGGCAAGTACCAGGGTTAATATAGAAATAATAACACTAAGACTTTCAAGAACAGTTAAAAAAGCAAAAAGTTACTCATGCTCACCAAGGTTGTAATTATTTGATCAAATATACAGAGAAATATTGTTACAATTTAAAATAACTCTTAATTTCCAATATATTTTAAATGTGATTTATTCCTGTGAAATTTTCAGCTTCATTACTCCAGTCTCAGGTGTCACATGATCCTTCAGAAATCATTCTAATTGGCCGATTCAGTGCTCAAAAATGATTTCTTATTATTATAAATGCTGAAAACTGCTTAATATTTTTGAGGAAACCTTGATATATTTTTTTCAAGATTCTTTGATGAAAATAAAGTTCAAAATAACATCATTAATTTGAAACAGAAATTATAACGGCATACAGTTGTGGTCAGAATTATTGGAACCCTTGGTAAATATGATCAAAGAAGACTGTGAAAATTAACCTGCTTTGTTAATCCTTTTGATCTTTTATTTAAAAAATTCACAAAAAGCTAACCTTTCATTGGATAATAAGAATTTAAAATGGGGGGAAATATCATTATGAAATAAATGTTTTTCTCAAACACACGTTGGACACAATTATTGGCACCCCTAGAAATTCTTAAGAGTAAAATATCTCTGAAGTATATTCCCATTCATATTCACAATTTTGAGCACTCTAGGGTGATTATGAACATGAAATTATCCAGCCATGGCTTCCTGTTTCACAGAAATATAAATAGGAGGGAAAACAAAGCCCAAATTCCCTTAATCATCCATCACAATGAGAAAAAACAAAGAATATATTTCTGATGTGCAGCAAAAGATAATTGAGCTTCACAAATTAGTGAAGTGGCTTTAAGAAAAGAGCTAGAGCAGTGAAAATCCCCATTTCCACCATCAGGGCAATAATTAAGAATTTCCAATCAACAGAAAATGAGAGTTTGAGTGGCTAAAGACTCTTCAAGGATCACAGCTGGAGAATTGCAGAAAATAGTTGAGTCTCGGGGTCAGAAAACCTTAAAAAAAATTGTCAAACAGCCCCTACATCACCACATGTTGTTTGGGAGGATTTCAAGAAAAATTCTCCTAGCTCATCCAAAAACAAACTCCAGCATATTCAGTTATCAGACAGGACTGGCACTTCAAATGGCACTGGCTTCTATGGTCAGATTAAA
Source organism: Barbus barbus (assembly GCF_936440315.1). Classification (NCBI taxonomy): domain Eukaryota; kingdom Metazoa; phylum Chordata; class Actinopteri; order Cypriniformes; family Cyprinidae; genus Barbus; species Barbus barbus. Next base: position 15,922,210 of record NC_136747.1, on the reverse strand, counting down.
CTAAAAAATGAGCTTTTTAGCAGCAAACACTCAAGATGGGTTTGGTGAACACAGGGATAAAAAGTACCCCATGTGTACAATGAAATATACTGCTGTATTTGTGATGTTGTGGGCCTATATTTCTGCTGGAGGTCCTGGACATCTTGTTTAGACACATGGCATCATGGATTCTATCAAATACCAACAGATAAAAAATCAATAAGTGACTGATTCTATTAGAAATCTTATAATGGGCCATGTTTGGATCTTCCAACCGTACAATAATCCAAACACAAACCTCAAAAACAACACAAAAATGGGTCACTGAGCACAAAACCAAGCTTCTGCTGGCCATTCCAGTCCTCTGACCTGAACCCTGTAGAAAATGAGTGAGGTGAACTGAAGAGAAGAAGCACCGTCATGGAGCTGTGAATCTGAAGGATCTGGAGTGATTCTGGATGAAGGAATGGTCTCTGATCTCTTGTCAGGTGTTCTCTAACCTCATCAGGCATTATAGGAGAACATTTAGAGCTGTTAAACTGGCAAATGGAGGTTTCAAAAAGTATTGAATAAAAAGATGCCGTTAATTGTGACCAATGTGTATCAGAGAAAAACATTTATTTCATAATGATATTTCCCCCCATTTTAAATTCTTATTATCCAATGAAAGGTTAGCTTTTTGTGATTTTTTTAAATAAAAGATCAAAAGGATTAACAAAGCAGGTTAATTTTCACAGTCTTCTTTGATCATATTTATCAAGGGTGCCGATAATTCTGACCACAACTGTACATGTTTCTGCTTAAATGAATCATGACATTAATTGCATGATTTGCATAATCTTAGAACGGTAAGAACCATTTCTGCCATATAGACATTATTTTAACAACAGATCTCTCTTAAATGTAATGTAGAAACATTAAGATTTGTTTCTTTGAAAAGTATTTTGAAAAGCACTATACAAAAAAATGAAAGAAAGAACTTGTCTTCATGATCACCTCTGATCATTTTAATAATTCATTAAATGATCTTACTAACCCCAAACAATTGAACAGAACAATATGCATAAAATATTTGATAAACAACATGTTCTAAAATAATTTTAAAATATTTAATTGTTAAAAAAAAAAAGAAAAGAAATCGAACCCACACTGCTCTACCACTGAGCAAATGAACATGCTGCATTCACCAGCAGGCAGCTGTCAGTGTGTCCAGCTGCCACCATGAGAATCATCAGCTTCAATTAAACCATGACTGATCATAGCAGAATCAAAGCTCTCTCATTTGTGAAGAAAACCAATTAGACTCAAATCTGACGTTTTATGCTAATCACAAGCCTAAACCAATGAATCCAAATTGTACGTGGTAAAAAAGCACCCCGAAACCAGAGCGTAGGGTATCCAAGCACTGGGACAAAAGCAAGCATAATCTCTAGTGCACTTTACAGCATCAATAATGTAAACTGATCAACAGCTATGCATTATTGAGCAGTCACATTCCTGACCAAATGATTGGCTGAAGTGTAATGGGCTCTTCGTCTACAGTCTTTCAATGGATCTGTTGAAAATAATATTGGCAGAAAGGGCTGGACAGTGAAGCTGCTAACATGTTTAGCCTTGAAGCTTGCCTGAAGCTCCCATACAAAGATGCCAGGAGGGCATATCCAGAAACTTTCCCTTGAGCAGAGGTCTAACCTGAAAGTGAAGACATTTTTAGAAACACCCATGTCTACATTCAGTGGATCTGTTCCAGAGCTTCCCTCACACACTATTCTCCCGTTTTCTCCTGATCTCAACCAACTATTACTATGTTGACAGTCCACACGCCACAGCTGGCTAAAAAAGGCTCAGCAGCTGACTGTTTTTTGTGAATCTGCCAGACATGACAAACATGAGGGCTCTACGCAGACAAAGTGTGGGTAGTGCGCTGAAGGCTACTGTCAGGTCTGACATGCCACATGCCATGGGAGAATATAATAATTCACATCTTTTTTTGTATTCATTATAGACATCTATACAGTTGCTGTCTAGGACACTTTATGTTTTGTTTTAATATAATTACATGGTTTAATTTTACATTTTAATGGTCATATATATGATAATATGAAGACACAAATAGGTTTGTCACCAGGCACCCAAATCTAAATAACCGTAGGCTTTGAAGCGTAATCCAATACAGAAATTCACTAATTTATCCCCTTTTTTTCTCCACATTTTTGCTTTCCCATCACTTAGATAAAGGTTCATCTTTGTCTCATCAGTCCATAAACACGGTTCCAAAACTCTTCTGGCTCACCTTTGTGCTTTTTTGCAAACTCTAATCTTGCCTTTCTATTTTTGGTGCTGGTCAGAGGTTTGCATCTTGCTGTGTAGCATCTGTAATTCTGTGTCAAAGTCTCCTGAGGACAGTAGATTGTCAGAGTACAAAATAAAAGAGAGAAAATGCAGCAGACAGTATCTCTAACATTACTTATATTACTTATAGCAATTACAATTAAATGTAATTTCATAAAAAATGACAAATCATTAAAGAATTAAGAATCGTTCTTTATTATGGTTTCTTATTTGTTAATAGAAGGAAGGTCTCATCAAAGTCAGTGCATTTAAATTTTCATAGTACCGGTAATTCAATTTTACATGCTGTTGTATGCTAAATATTCTCTTCTATCTTTTTTTTCAGTGTTGATTGTCATCTGATTGTGTAAGTGATAAATAAGCAAGTGATAAATTTAGCAGTCAGCCTAGATTTGTGATTTATCATGTTCATAACATATAGTGATAGTCAATAATCACTGATAAAAATTATGTTTATTCTTTCTCTCTCTTTTGCTTTTGTGTCAGTAGGCGCTACACCCTAAAGGCTCTTTTAAGGGTCACACCACTGAGCATCTTTGGCTTTGTAAGTATATGTTTTGACTTACTATCAGATACAGTATTTGACATTAGATTAACTGCATGTTATGCAACAAATAGACTAGATTTATTGTAAAGACATTAAAGAGATAGTTCTCGTAAAAAAAAAAAGATCAAACATCCCACATCTGTGATTTTTAATGTCCATGACATACAGATTAGTCAATAGTCATTGATGTAAAAAGATTGACACAAACATATATAACATCTCTCACATGTTCAGTGATGTTTCCTCTTTTCCTTTCTTTTGCTTTTGTGTCAGCAGGCACTACCTATGAACCCAAAGGCTCTTTTAAGGGTCACACCACTGAGCATCTTTGGCTTTGTAAGTATATGTTTTGACTTACTATCAGATGCAGTATTTGACATTAGATTAACTGCATGTTATGCAACAAATAGAGTCATCAGAAATGTATTAAGACATTAAAGAGATAGTTCTCGCAAAAAAAATGATCAAACATCTAACAGCTGTGATTTCCCATGTTCATAACATACAGATTAGTCAATAATCACTGATGTAAAAAGATTCACACAAACATATACAACATCTCTCACAGGGGTGTAACGGTTCACAAAATTTAAGGTTCAGTACGTTTTCGATACGGGGGGCGGGGCAATTGGTTACGTTAGATGTTGGAAATATTTCTGTTTTAAATCATGAAGGCGAGCCAATGGATATCACACAAGCATGCGTTTGCACCAGGGTTTCCTCCGCACAAAACTGCTTCCGCTTGTCCACATGATCTTTAGCATACTGCAGATAGGCAGCATTGTTCTTTTTAGAGACAATCGGCTCTGCTCAAATGTAATCTGTTATATTTTAAGTGAACATTTGGGGAAAAACATTGGACAGTATATACAAAACAGTATATAAAAAATATACTGCTGTACATTGACTCAAGTCACTTCTTTGGAATTTATTAAATTCAATAGCATTCATGTAAAATATTCAAAATAAAGATATTGTATAATAAATAGTGTAAAATAAATTATAGTAAAATTGCTGTAGTAATATACTGTAAAATTAAGTTGCGGTAAGGGTATTGCACTGTAAAATGAAACTGCGGTAAGGGCATCATAGTGTAAAACACATTTACAGTTTAAGTACTGTAAAGGGACGGTTACAGTAACTTACTGGCAATAGTGCTGCCAGTAAATTACCGCAAAAATACAATAATAAGTCTAACAGTGTAGGTTATATACAGAAGAACTAAAAATAAAAAAATAGTCTAAAGGCTATGTATAATATTAGTTTTGCTTTTGGAGTGCCCTCCAAAAGTATTGGAACAGTAAAGACAAAATTGCTCTGTTGCTGTGGAGTCAAGGCATTTACAAATATGATTAAAAGATGAATATGAGACAAAACTATAGAATGTCACATTTTATTATTGGGTGATTCAACATATAGATGTTTTACCAGCTAAGAAGATCAGCACTTTTAGAGTTTCATCCCTCTATCTGACGTGAGCATAAGTATTGAACAGTTGCCTCACAGCTCTTTCTAAGTGATCAGCTGTGTCCTGTTGCATTAATTCTTCAGATATTAAAAGCAGGGAATGTGTCGTATCAGTTATATCCATTACTTCTGTATTCTGAATCTTGCATTCGATGATGACACACAAACCAGGATGAAGACGAGGGAGCTGACTTTGAGAGAAAAGCAAGCAATTTGGATGCTAAAAGAAAAGAGGAAGTCAATTAGAGCTCTAGCAAAAACAAAGGGCATGGAGAAATCAAGAGTTTGGAAACCACCAGCGACACCAGCAGCCAACAACGACCTGATCGGCTGAGAAAACCCTCCACAGTAAAGGAAGTACCAACAATCTTCAGTTTACTTCAGTAGGTACCCAAGTACTTGCTGAATCTTTTCTTGGCTTTGGTCCGACTAACAGCGCTACTTTTTGTGTGCATCTTCACCCATCTAGTAACATTGATTCATCCCACTCAACTCACGTCTCTATCATCAGCCTCACCTCTATCCATCCATCTCCTGTCATTTTACCATTTAGATCAATACACCTGCTAGCTGCCTTCAAACAAACGCAGTGCATCTCTTTTGTCTTCTCATCATACAGTAGATCAGCTCTCACTCGATCCTTTATCCTCTATCTATTGCTCATACACTCTAGCATACTGCAGTCTTATATTTAAAACCCAGCATCCTGCGAGGCCTTTGGCTCCAACTGCTACCTTGCATAATAGCCAAGAAATGTAAGCTTGTATAAGCGTTTTGCTGTTCGGAGAGCACTTTAAGTTTTTATTGCATGTTGTGAGATCCCACCAAAGGCTCTGAGAGCTTCTCATTTTTCTTTGCAAATTTTTACAGAACTGCAGGGGTGAGTGAAACTGAGCCAGGCCCATCATCCATCCCTCTCCTCCCACTCTTTTCCTCGTCCCTCTTTGCTCATTACTTCATTATCCCTCTCGTCTCTCATCCTTCTTTGTGTCACTGCACTTCTAGCAGAGCAGCCATGGCTCATCGGTATGCCTCTAATGCAGCATATTACACCAGCACGCCTCCAGCTGCATTGTGGGTGACTGCAATCCTTGTGGGGAACAGTCCGGGGATTAACCGAGGGGCAGGCCGAGGGGAAACAGGGAGCTAGGGATGTAGAAGAACAATCAACTGAAAATGTTTGTCGCTATTTGTATCACAGACTGGCAATGGTACTGAGTGGCCTATAAAGTCTGGCTGACTACAACTGATCGCATTAAATGTCCCTACAATCAAGCAGCGGTGGCAGTGCTTCCAGTGTCACCACACACACACATTCATACACAGCGCTCTCCCAGAGGGACTGATGCCGAGTGGATTAACCATGCAACAGACGAATTTGTAGACAGACATTCCTGTACTATCGTCTGAAAACAGGAGGCTGCTCCAAAATCAGGTGTTTGGCAAAGTCGAATTAATTATCATTCTACCATATTGGTAAGGAATTCATTTAAATATGAACATATGGGTGATTCTACAACTACAGGCACTTGTGGGCCTGTGGAAAAATTCACTTTTCACACTCTCACTAGTTTAATTGATCTACTATCAAGGAATCACAAGAGAATTTTGTCATATTTCCTGAATAGGGCTGCAAAACGATTAATCATGATTAATCACATTCAAAATAAAAGTTTATGTTTACATACTATGTGTATGTACTGTGTATATTTATTATGTATATATAAATACACACACATATCTGTAATATTTATATCTGTAAATATTTATACATATAAATATTTTGTATAAATCTAACATATTTTTCCTTAACATAGACATGTATGTGTGTATTTATATATACATAAATATACACAGTACACATACAAATAAAATGTAAACAAACTTTTATTTTGAATGTGATTAATCACGATTAATCGTTTGCAGCCCTATTTCTGAAACAAAGAAATTGAAGAAACAAAATGCATTCTGTGGTCGAAATTACATTAAACAACTTTAAAATATTTGTTTTGATAATGTGCATTTCATAGCTAGCACCTTGCCCCGGCATACACACAATAAATAATATTGACACTTTTTTTGTTAATCATTTTTGCAAAATAAATAAATTATTGTTATTTTATTACGAAATTAATGCTTTTATTCAAAAAGGATGCATTGAGTTGATCAAACATGAAGGGAAAAAACACCATATCCTGGTTTCTACAAAAATATACAAAGTTTTCAACATTGATGATAATAAGAACTGTTAGCGATGCCTGCTGAAAATTTAGCTTTATCATCACAGGAACAAATTGCATTTTAAAATATATTCACATAGAAAACAGTGATTTCAAATTGTACTTTTTTTTTATTATTTATTTATTTTTATTTTTTTTTACAATTTTTCATTCTTCAATGCTTACAGTTTTTCAAGGCCCGTCATTTTTGATCAAATAAATTCAGTCTCGGTGAGCATACAGTAAGAGGCTTACTTATAACTCATTTCTTATAATGGAAATCTGGGTCTGCCAAAAGATTAAACCAATAAAATCTAAATCTATAAAACATTGCAATATTGCAGACTTCTGTTGAATAAAAATTGACATAAAAGTGTCTGTAGTGGACAAAACATAGAATATATGTGACCCTGGACCACAAAACCAGTCTTAAGTGTCAGTTTTTCGAAATTGAGATTTATACATCATCTGAAAGCTGAATAAATAAGCTTTTCATTGATGTATGGTTTGTTAGGATATTTGGTAGAGATACAACTATTTGAAAATCTGGAATCTGAGGGTGCAAACCTAAATAATGCATGCAAAAACCTAAAAAAAAACTAAATATTGAGAAAATCGCTTATAAAGTTCTCCAAATGAAGTTTTTAGCAATGCATATTACTAATCAAAAATGAAGTTTTTATATATTTACGGTAAGAAATTTACAAAATATCTTCATGGAACATGATCTTTACATAATATCCTAATGATTTTTGGCATAAAAGAAAAATCAATAATTTTGACCCATACAGTGTATTTTTGGCTACTGCTACAAATATACTCCAGCGACTTAAGACTGGTTTTGAGGTCCAGGGTCACATATGAATCACCAGTTTCATGAAACTATTTGAATATTTGCTAATGCTGAAAGCTATTAAAAGCCTTTCATCTGTGTGGTAAAAGCCTTTTCAGAGAAAGCATTCTGTGAGCCCCAGCATTACTTTAAAGGCCTTTTTATTTTTCAAATATAAAAAAAAACACTTTGGCCATGAAGGAGTCGTGAACTGATGAGTCAGGTGATATGAAACTCTCCAGCATAATTTGCCTTTTGCTCTATGTCAAGACCACAGCTTTTTCAAAACGCATGGTTATGTTCTTCCTCTTGACTCTTTTTTTCAGTTTATCTGGCCTGGAATGTAATTTCGCCCTCTTTTTAATCCTGTGTTTGTGAAAATACCTCTGGGGGCCCCGCCACCCGCCAACACGTAGCACACTAGCACAGTGAGGGGGAGCTACTAGCATAAGGGGATAAACAAGACACAAACAATTGCTTACTTTATGCTTCATTCTCATGTGTTGGCTGAGTCTTCTCACATGATCAGTAACATGGTCTGATGAATACATAATTCATCAACTGACCACATGAGTAGGTGAAAGTGTTACATTTACAGGCAACGTGTTCGTGCAAACTAGTTCCAGCTATTAGCCTAAACTAAACACATATGCATTTAATAATGCTTTGAACTTTGTATTCACCCTTACCTCACAGAAAGATTTTTTTTAATCAAAGATTCTATGAAAGATTTGCCAACCATAGCTCCTAATAATCAGTTATTAAACAATTACACTATGGAGAAAAAACTACTAAAATATAGGTCTAATAAAAATATAGTAATAATCAGATTGTGTTAAAAAAAAAATAGATACATAAAAAATAAAGAATATAATATATTTTAAACATATTTTGGAATATTAGTAAAATATTGAAAATGTTGGCTGATTGTAATAATATAATATATAGACAATTCAACCACAATATATTCATAATAAATATACAATATTTGCTTTGCTATATGGTAACAATTTTCAGGATTGACTAGTTGCTTATTACCATGCACATTACTAGCATATTGGCTGTTTATTAGTACTTATAAAGCACATATTAATGAATTATTCTGTATAAACATTTTAATTAATCCATCCCCATATATGATGCCCAATATTTGCTTGCAATAAATACATGTTTGTTTACCTTTTGTAAATCATTTACAAAAATTAAATGCACTATATAATGTTTGTTTGTTTGTTTACCTCTTGTAAATCATTTACAAAAATTAAATGCACTATATAATGTTTGTTTGTTTGTTTACCTCTTGTAAATCATTTACAAAATTAAAGGCAATACAAATATATATATAGAGAGAGAGAGAAAGTTTTTATTTACTTTTGTGTGTGTGTGTGTGTGTGTTATATGTGATAATATATGTAATAGTGCTGTCAAACGATTAATCGCATCCAAAATAAAAGTTTTTGTTTACATAAAATATGTATGTGTACTGTGTATATTTATTATGAATATATTAAAGGGGTCAAGTTTTCCTTTCTCTTTGGAGTGTTACAAGCTGATTGTGCATAGATAAGTTGCAAAGACTAAAGTCTCAAAACCGAAGAGATATTCTTTATCAAAGTTAAGACTCTGCCATGCCCCCCTAAAACGGCTCGTTCAAACACGCCCCCACATGTTGACGTCAAGATGTGGAAATATTTGCATAATGCAGCCCAACTGTTCACGCAAAGATAGAAGGTGTGGTTTCAGTAACCGCAGTAGTGTTGATGAAGCCATGACAGGGAGACGCTGTGTGTTTCTAGGTCAGGGCTCGCAAAATCGCTAGCCCGACGTCCCGGGGCTATTGTGTTTTCCAGTCGGGCTATTAAAATGTATCACTGCCCTGCCCGACGGGCCACCTTAAAATACAGGGCTCCTGCAGGCCCTTAAAACTCTCAATTTAGTTGTATAAAATTTAAGGCCATACAAAGGTTTAAATACGTAAAATGGTATAAGAAAAGTCTTAATTACAATTTCAAGAGGTCTTGCAGTTGGGGATGGAAAGACAAGAACCGCGATGTAGCTCTAAAAACGGTTCATATATTGCCTTAAATTGATTTTTAAAAATTCAGCAGATACCCTGTAAATAGTGAAATAAAATTATTTCATTGGTATTTGTTGATATTTGTGCATTGAAAATGTTTTTGATTGACATTTAGACTTATCTGATTTTCTATATTTAAAAAATTATCTTTTTTATTTGAGCTATAGTTAAATAAATTTTCGCGCTACCAAAATCTGAAGAGTACCTGGGATTTTGAAATTTTGCGAGCCCTGTAGGTGAAAGCAAACGCACTTTATTTGACCTTCTGAAAGTAGATGCATTTAGGAATCATTAATATTACTTACAACAGAACAGAAACGCATTTTATGGACGACCGTTTCGTGAACCTAGGAGAGGAGGTAATTCTGACTTTGCTATTACAATCTGGCGCTTCTGAATCAGCGACTGTGTTTTGTTATTAGTTTAAGTATTTGTTTGCACACAATCGTGGCTTGTGTGCAAACACATATGAGCTTCATCACTGTGTCTGTCACGTGACTCTGTTCCCCTCTCAGGCTTGAACTGATGGTAAAACTAAGGACATTATTTACTGTCTTTACTATAATTTTGAAAGCTAAAGCTGGCGAATATGGAAGGGGGCATTACATTTCCCACGCGGCTTGTGGTGTTCGGCCAATCACAATGCACTGGGTCAGTTGGCCAATCAGAGCAGACTGCGCTTGTCGGAAGGAGGGACTTTATAGAAAACGAAGCGTTTGAGAGAGGCGGGGCATAGAGGACTTACAATAATGTACAATATTTGAAAAATAATGTGCTTTTTGAACATTAAAACATGTCAACATATTCTGTTACACCAAATACACAAAATAATGATCTTTAAAAGAGCATCATATGACCCCTTTAATACACACACATGCATGTATATATTTAAGAAAAATATGTTATGTTTATATATTAAATATATTTATTTATAATATATATTATATGAATATAACTATAAACATGTAAATATTTTCAAAATATATATTGTATGTGTGTGTATTTATATGTACATAATAAATATACACAAAATATACACATATATTATGCAAACAAAAACTTTTATTTTGGATGCGATTAATCGTTTGACAGCACTAGTACAATATGGCCACGAATAAGTTTTTTTTAAACTATATGTCTGTATAACTTGTTCGTTGTTTAATTGCTTTGGCAACATTGTGCTATTCCAGAGTCATGCCAATAAAGATAATCTCAATTGAATTGAATTGGATTGAGAGAGAGAGAGGGTATATGCATGTTCTATATATTTTTTCTAAATGATCTTATTTTCTTTTTCAAAATTATTTTCAAAATTATTATTATTATTGTTGTTGTCGTCGTAGATATTCCTGTATACAATGAAGGGAAAATGGCACTCTTCACATCTGGATGAACACACAACGAGTTTCACAACAATACAGGACACTGTGTCAGCATTGAACACCTCCTTGTTTCCAGCATGGAAAAAAGCAGGAACTACACTCTCTGATAGATTCAGTGACGGCCTGTGACGGGAGGTGGAAGGAGAGTTGTGGAGAATAAGCGCCTGACACGGACAGCTGGAACGGCGCAGCGTCAGAACCACAGGCCTGTCTTCTGTTTCCACAGTCATTAAAAATTCATCTCCAGAAGGGGTCAGATATCAGAGAAACAAGCAAACAAAAAATACCACATCAGTCATAATGCACTGCGAGACCGATCTTTACCAATGACTACAGCTTCAAAATCGCTGTCATGAGAACAAGACAATTGCTTTATAGCCTATTTTTTCCTGAACCCAAAGTACACACTGATATCTCATGACAACAAGTTTGTTCTGTGCAACAAATTCAACAAATGAGTTTCCCACTGACTACATAACCCCTGTAAACAGACCAAAATATAGACATGTCTACAAAAGTAATGCACAAAACATTTAAAACACAGCTTTTATCTTGGAAAAGGGACACAAATATTGATGACACATCCTGCACTAATTTTTGTCCAATCAGATGCTCTCTACAATTTCAATTTCCTGCCCCTAACACCCACTTCAGCGAAACAGAAAGTAGCAAATTATAGCTGTTATGCAGCCAACTAAACCCTGGCCTTTTTATTATTTTTTTTAATGGATTGGCACTTCAAAACGTTACACCCAAACTTCCTATTTAAACAGAAAAACAACTAATTGGAAAACTGTGCTTGTTGGATGATAAGCAACCATCTAAGTCATCATGAAATCGCCACCTGAGACATCTTTTATCCATGCTATAAGGTTAAAATAGCCTTTTTCCAAGTACATAAAGCCTCTTTAATCTACTCCAGTCAGAACTACTACTTCAAAAATACCATGATCTACTGGAGATTCTTTCAAATAAAATGAAAACGAATAATACATCCTCTGCTCAGTTCACTCACCTAAAAGATTTTTCTTATCTACTTTCCTGTAAGTATGTTTATATATATTGTGACGAGTCGGCTGCCTCCCCCCTTATTATCATCACCACCCCGTCCCGTATTCGCCGCCCTTCACCAGGCTCCCGACGGGAGTGGGTGTGTGAGAGAGGAGGGGAGCTGAAACAGCTAGGGCTGGCAGCATGTGATGAGGCGCACCTGATGTGAATAGAGCCTCATCGCCGCCGCTGTTTAAATGCCGAGCGCGCCTCTCCTTGGGAGACCGGTCTCTTCCCCGTGCATGCATGCTGGTGTCCTCGTGGGTCCAGGAAGGGAGCGTTGAGAGCGGATGGACCACCGCACACGTGAGACGGCTGACGGGCCAGGATGCCGGGCCATCGAATCCCCCGGAAGTGCCGCGGACAGAGGATGGACGAAGCCGCCGCCACTCGCGCCCCAGCCCCGAGAGGGGAGCGTGTGCGGCCACCGGACTCCGCCCCTTACCCGGACCCTTCCTTTCCGAACACTGCCCTCCTGCACGAACCCCACAGCACGACGAGGACACCAGACCCCCCTGTTTATTTTGGACACTTTATTTGATTATTTTGTTTAATAAAGACCTCTCCGAGGCTGACGCCACACCCACTGTGTCTGTCGTATGCTCCTCCCACCACAATATTTAATATAACCCTAAAATACGACTTCTAAATAGACTATGGCCATCCACCCTTTTAACTGAATTACAGGACTGAGTTGATCTAGAAAAAGGCAGGATTGATTCAGAGAGAGCCGTGTGGTCTAGTCTATATATAGTATGTGCATCTAAGCACAGAATGGAGAGTATAATCACTGAATCATTTCATCAGGCATTCAATTGCTGCGCAGTCTTTCAAATCCATTAGTGAATCAAGAAGGAATAAATATGCCATAACAACAGGCTGAGATTAGCAGAGCTAATGTCATATTTCATTCAGCCTGTAAGTGCAGTTTATGTATGAATGAATGAATGATGCATTTATATAGCGCTTTATTGTGTATTGCTGTACACCCAAAGCGCTTTACAATCATGTGGTGGTGGTGGTGGGGGGGGGGGGGGGGGGGGTCTCCTCAACCACCACCAGTGTGCAGCATCCACTTGGATGATGCAACGGCAGCCACACTACAACGGCGCCAGTGCACTCACCACACACCAGCTACAGGTGGAGAGGAGAGAGAGTCATAGAGCCAATCAAGTGTATGGGGATTATTAGGAGGCCATGATAGACAAGGGCCAGGAGAGGGAATTTGGCCAGGTTACACCCCTACTCTTTACGAGAAGTGCCATGGGATTTTTAATGACCACAGAGAGTCAGGACCTCGGTTTAACGTCTCATCCGAAAGACGGTGCTTTTTGGCAGTATAGTGTCCCCGTCACTATACTGGGGCGTTAGGACCCACACAGACCACAGGGTGAGCACTCCCTGCTGGCCTCACTAACACCTCTTCCAACAGCAACCTAGGTTTCACCGGAGGTCTTCCATCCAGGTACTGACCAGGCTCAACCCTGCTTAGCTTCAGTGGGCAACCGGTCTTTGGCTGCAGGGTGATATGGCTGTGGCTGTAGGTATGTAGGTGGATGATGACAGGATGGATGTAACAAAGGGCACACCTAAACAAACACTAGAATTGATTGTAAAACAGACAGTCGCTCCTGCATCAGGCACGTGTTTGATGCTTCTTCCAATGGGAACTGGTTACTTTGCTCTCAATTAAATCTAGTAGTAGAAAATATGTATAAAATGATCTTCTAAACAGATATTACTCAACTACACAACCATGCAAGAAGATCATGTTCAAAGTCTACAGTTGCTGAATGTTGTGACAACAAAACCAGTGAACATAAACATGCCTGAGTTTACATTAGACATTGGTGTCACACTTTCTCATGATAATGCAACATTTTTTTTCTTGTTTCGTTTCTTGTTTTGCAGTGGTAAGGCACATGCTTTCGTAACATAATGGGTGAAAAGCTGCAAAAGTGCAATTGTCTACAAAAAAAGGACAGGCAAAGGACTTGGCTACTGGATGCCATGTCCTCATTATCAGAGCTAGACTAACAGGAGGTGGACATTGAGTCAGGTCAATGAAACTGACTTGAAGTGCCATCCACTGCCTCCAGTGGTTACAAAACAACCCCTGTGGAATAAATCAGCTAGGTCAGTGAGATTTATTTGCTTTAAGATCCTAATTTCTATATTGGACATCATGTGGTGACCCATCACAGTATTAACCCCAAAATGAAAATTCTGTCATCATTTACTCCACCTTGTGTTATTTCAAGCCTGTATGAAATTCTTTGGAACACAAAAAGGGAAATTTCAAGTTAAATTCTCAAATTTCACACCCAAAGCTGATATGACTTCAGAAAAGCCCACAATATACTACTTTTATGCTATTTTTATGGTGCTTTCACATCCTTTTTGAAGTTTGAAAGCTTCAAATCCACATTTTGTGTAATGATAAGAACGTTTTCATACTTGAATTCTCCTTTAGTGTTTCACGGGAGGAAAAGTCAATCAGGTTTGAAACAACATGAGGGTGAAAACATTTCATTTTTCAGTAAAATATCCCTTTCATCAACCATTAAAAACTGCTACCAGACACTGCACACACCCACCAAAGACCTAATTCAGGTTAGACACCATACTGAATTTAGCACGGATAAAAACGAGGCTGTGAGAGATCGACTTGCAGTCTTTACAATGGCATGCACTGTAAAGGTAGATGATTTCACAGCACACAAAACAGTATGGGGTTTTAATCTTATGAAGGTTTTTGTCAGAAAGATGTTTCATCAGCCGAACAATCAGTATGTTAATAAACACAGAAACATACTTCAGACACACTGTACTTCTATCTTTTAAAAAGCCTCATTTTCATTTCTGTCAAATATATGGCACTGAATAAGGTGGGGATGTTATGCAACTTGCACACAGATGTACAGACTTGAACATTACCAATATTTTTTGAACTTCCTTTTTTATATTTATTATGATAGGACAGTGTAGACATGACAGGAAGTGAAGTGGGACAGAGAAAGCGGGGTAGGATCGGGAAAGGTTCTCTAGCCGGGATTTGAACTTGGGAGTCCCATAGCGCAATGGTGCTGCATGTCGGTGCGCTGCCCATGAGGCAACTGGCACTGACTGACCGTCCTTTTAAAAGTTAAAAAGTCAAGCCTATTCATTTTGCTATGCTAAATAAGCATTATTTTTTGCATTTTATTACCTGAATTTAGGTGATGAACCCCATCTAAACAGACCCGTTTGGCAAGCACGATGCTAAGTCATTAATCAAAAAAATCAAAGAATACATAATACAAGCCTAATTCATTGCATGAAACTGAAAAAGATGAATCAGGGAATAATGCTGTGATTATTTTGAAACTGATGAACCTGTAATCGTCAAAGTAAATGGAGGGAAGGGTCTTTGAGAGTGCTGTTATTCCACACAGCCACTAGAGCTGCTCACACAAGAGCCTCTTACAGCAACTCTACATTAATTACGCTTTAAAACGCTTTAATATGGAAACAATCCACTTAATGAGCAACTAAGAAATATTATGAGCAAGAGAGAAAATATTCAGTGTGATTAATGACTGACACTTCTATTCAACGACCAGCTAGTCTAGTCTGGTGAATGGACAATGTTTTACCACAAATCAGTCCCTTTCTCACATCTGAACACAGAGCACAGACTGTTATTTCCTCCATGTCTCAAACCATGTGGCCTGGGTTCAGAATTCCCTGACTCATGAAAAAGTCTTTCTTTGTCAAGCTAACGACCAGGGCAGTTCAGTCGAGTTGACAGTTAACCCAGCCGGCACAATGCCATTTTACAAAAGCCTGGCATTTTCTGGTTGGTCCACGTGTTACAGTACCATGCATTATTTAATAATATTTAGTTCATGACTATTTATGAAAGAACACAGCTAAAGGACACTTTTGTTTTACCAGATTGATCTAAATACCAGTTTCGAACCACATTCAAAAGCATCGTCACACGTTTGTCATTCGGCAGCTGTGAAGACCTATATTTCACGTTTATAATTAGCAGCCGGATCCAAGATTTCAAACGGAGAGTAGCCTTGGGATGTGATCTGATTAAGGGACTCTAAGAATACAATAATTAAAGCGCAAAAAGGTATACAAACTGGGCGTAATGCACCTTTTAATTCAGTTAATCCCAGCACACGACCGCTCAATGAAATTCAGCTCGTGTGAGGGAGATTAGCAAGCAAACATCACGTTTACCCATTGAGAGAAGGAGGGGAGTATTAATGGGACTGATCCAACCAGGAGAATGTTTGTTTTCAAGCATCTTCCACATCTCCATCCAGCTTCCGATCAGAGTTAATAGCCAGAGCTGTAAACACATTTTCAGCAGCTCAAACATTCAGCAGTGATTTTCATGATATTGCAACTAATCAATGACAACAGTCCTGGTCCACAGCTGTGCTATTATATGGCCAAATCAAAGATAATTGATTTAAATGCTGGCTAAGTGAATTTATCTGAACTCTAATTGGCTGTAAAAAGCATTACTGAGAAGTTAACATCGTAAAAATCCCCTCTCAAACAATGTGAATCTGTAGCCTCCTTCCAAACACAAGACATCGATAGACAGACTGTAATTACCTTCATGCTTCACCTTGGTAAAAGTTGCGAACACAGCGGTTATCCATGTTCTCATGGGAGCATGACTTGATCATAGTCTAGAGGAGCAGGGATTGACCAGCGTGGGGACAGACAGTGGTGGTGTGAAAAGTTAAAGCAAGGAGAGCCAGCGAGGCATGTGAGGACAGGAGCTATATGTGTTCATCTCCCTGCAGGCATGAGTGGGCCTCTGCATGTCAGTTTAAGGTTGTCTGCTCATTATCTAAATAGCACTAACATAGGCAGGCAAAACAGAGAATTGCTCTCGCTAGATTTGCAGAAAATCAATAAAAAAAGGCATCAATGGCCTCTATAGATTCAACTATGACTATGCTATGAGACAAGATGAACAACAGGAACTCAATAACAAGATGCAGGTGAAAAAAAAATGTAGGGTGGGAACTTTTTCTAGCCATTGATTGTTGACTGGATGGAGGCAGAGATTTAAACAGACAGCATAATTGGGGAAGTCTGTGATACGTCAGTATGCTTCACTGTAAGATTGAGTTTTTGACGTTTTATTTAAAAATGAAAAATATGCGTGAATGAATTCTTCTATGAATAATAAAATGCTTTTGGAATACAGTCAGGGTGAATTTCCATTTCATGCCGACTTTAAATGTCACATCAAGACCAGCAATCAACTTACTTTTATGGGAGCAGAGCTGAATCGAATTTTCCTTTTTTGTGGAATATCCTCCTTTTCCTCCTCTGGAAGACCGGAAATCTCCGTAATCTCTGATCCTGGGTCATAGGAAAGGTCATCATCATATAGGTCATCCTCAGGGTCGGTGCAGCTCTCCCCCCAGCCCTGGTAACAAGCATCTCCATCGGCACTGAAAATAACTCTCTCACTGCCACAGTATTCCTCATTTGGTTCTTCAATTTGATCCTTTGTAATCCGGCTAGACTCCTCTTTCACATGACCGTCTGTGTCCTCGTGGACCTTGGTAGTTGTAGACTCATGTGAATTTCCTGCAGCGTCATTGACTTGAGTCTCTGCTGAAGAACCGTCTATGGCCTTGGATGAGTTGACCTCATCTTTTGGTTTGGGTTCACTGGATCCATCAACAAACTCAGGGGTTTCCTGGGCCTTCTTATCAGGTTTCACCTGGTCCACGGCCTCAGACAGAGGACTGAGAAGATCTTCTGAAGATGAAGAAACCGGCAGATTGTGCTTGCTACCCACTCGTGTCCTGTAAAAACCACATGACGGAGACTGTCGCGCACTGGTATCGTCCTCGCTGGCCTCCCCGTGTCTCTGTAAGCCATCTGGGGAGTACAGCCCTCTTCCGCCTCCGTGGCCTCTTCTGACAGTAGCACCGGGGCCCTGTTGGTCTATATTTTCGAACACAGCACTGAGCTGACTCACAGTGGGAGATGAGGCCTCTGTCCTGGAGCAAAGACTATCCAAAGAGTCTGTACTGCCTCGGTTTGAACGCGCCCCACGCCAGTCATCCAAATGCTCGTGAGAACCCCTCTTGTCCCGGCCGTGAGAGTACACGGGCGACTGTGAAGCATCTCTGGAGGTCTGCTCAAAGAGTTTTCTTGTTTCTGAGAATTTTGAGTTATGTGGGCCACCGGCAGTCCGGTCCCCATTCCCTTGCTGGAACTTGACCACTGACCCATCTGCCCTGTTGATGAAGTTTGTTGGCTTGTTGAGTTTCTGTGGGGAGGTCTCTTCCCTTGATCGTCTGTTGGACCCAGTGCTCTCAGTCCCCATTTGCATGAACATGTTCTTGATGCGACTGACATGGGCCCCATATTGCCGCCCTCGAGGCTGCCTGACTCCCTCCTGGTCCTTGAGTTTGGGGTCTCCATCTTGTCTCGGTTGGTCAAACGCCTTCTTTAGAGCCTGGAACTCTGTCCTGTAGGCATTCCGGTGCGGGGAAGCGCTCCTCAGGGTATTCCTCTCTGCCGAGGCCTCTGTCTTCAACATCTTAGCCTCGACAATGGAGGTCTTCTCAAATATACAGTAACATTCCTTCAGGTTGTTTGTTGGGTGCAATCACATTTTGTTGGGGATTCCTGAAAACATTTACACAAATGTTATAAGTAGCTTGTTTGTTTACAAGTTATGCAATTATTTGTGCACAGAACACAATTACACTCTGTAAAAAGTGGAAACTTGTCATTGTGACCCTATAGAGTAAATTAAATTAGGCAACACGTTTTTGAAAGTAGTCTCGTGTTCATCAAGTCTGTATTTATTTGATCAAAAATACTGTAAAAAGCAGTAATACTGTGAAATATTATTGTAATTTAAAAAAAAGGTTACTATTTTAATACTGTATATTTTCAAATGTAATTTATTCCTGTGATGGCAACGCTGAATTTTTAGCAGTCATTACTCCATTCTTCAGTGTCACACCATCCTTTCAGAATATACACAAAATATATATAGAAGCTTCTTAAGCCAATAAAATATCTAATGATCTGCCTGTGAGTATAATCACAGAAATATAACTGTTTTGGCAAGCCAGATTATTAGGAACTACTCCATTCACCCCTACTGTTTCTAATAAGATCGCTAAGATAAGAACAGTACAGAACTTCTTATAAAAAGCTGAATTCACTGTGCTCAAAACACATCCTTTTATTTCAGGAACTTTACCCACTTACATTGTATTGTGGAGACACACTGAGAAAAAAAAAATTAAGGACTATAGAGTCTAAAAATATGTCTCGCAACAAGCTGCAGCCTTGGCAAAGAAATATGAAGTTGATAGAATGACCTGAGACAGAAAGCTCAAGATACAGAAGAACAGATTTGAGGTACCATGGTAAAATTCAAGCAGTATCCAGATTGGGATTGTTTGGATTTTGTTGAATGGATGCTCAGATACTCCAGTTTGATCAGCAGCTCTTTAATTTGTCATGCTGACTAATCAAAAATTAATCTAAATCCAATTGTCTAATATGATGTGAAGCATTTGCATTGGAAATGTGTAGTGGGCTTATTTGGTATACAGGTGGGCACACACCTTATAAGCCCACTTTGTATTATTTTGCAATTAAATTTCGTCAGTGTTTTGATGAGGCATGAATCTCCCACTTTACTGTAATTCTGCTCACATATCTACACAAAAACCTTTCAAACTTAGTTTTGGGTAGACTTAATGGAGTCACTTCCCCAAATTCGATGTTACAATAGCCTACTGAACAGCAGCACGACAGATGAAAACAACAAGATCTCTAAAGCAACTCTGCACATCAGTTTGTAAACAACAGCTCAAAAGGGGCTCGGATGCTGGAGGATGCCTTTGCACTGGCGCTAAGTGTCCAACGCCTTGGTTCTTGAACATTATGCGTGATCATCACTTTGCCATAAGGGCCGACGGAGCACTCAATTTCAGCGCGATGTTGTTGATGCTTTTCGACGCAGATCTCGATATGATTCACAGATTAGATTCGCCTTCCATCACCCATCGTGTACCGCAGACAGCCGCTGCCAAGAGGTGTTTAAAAATCAACCCCGCGTCTCATGAATTAATATTTTATGTCGATAATAAAAGCACGGAAAGGCAGATGCACATTTCAGACCAACACAAGGACAAAATATAACTCTGCGCACGACCTGCATGATGTAAAGCAGTTGTTGGTTAAATAACAGCGCACATTTAACTCTCACAACATGCATAACGCAAATAAATGGGAAACACATATGTGGCAAATGTAAACATGCATTTAGCAAAAGTGCGACCATTGCGCTATTCAAAGATGAGGAACAACCAACCCTTACGCGCATCACATCACATCGCCTGCATCACTGACAGCTCCAGCCTACAAACCCAGCATTCAGAAGCACTCAAAAAATACAAACCTAGCTCATTCCTGCGAGTGTATTTAGCCACAGCTAGCGAAACATCGTACACGAAGCAGAAGTGACACAAGTATTGCTTAACTCCCTTGTTGTTGCTCCAAAACAAAAGAGTCACTTACCTACGCCTTCAAATGTAATGCCAGTTAGCCCAAGAATAAATGTGTCCTCGCTTTAAATCATTAACCAACGGGGAATGATGCTGAACAACATTTTAATTCAGCTCCTCTATTAGCATCCAGCTGCCATGCTGGACTTCACCAGACAATTGACACAATATGACATACAAGCTGGGCTTTACACACACACAAACACATACACGCACACACACGAGCGCGAAACTAGACAATGCCATTGCAGGCGAGGGGTGATGCCGCAATTCCCTTAGTGGGGAAACATTGCACCATTCAGTGTCCGACTATCACTCAAACCAAACCAGTTCCGTATTTCTAAATTTATTTACCGAAACTAATTGGGTTACTTGACTGTGCTATTTTTATGCGAGCTTCAACAGCGTGACAGGTGTGTAACCTTAATTTTCAAGAATGGTTTGGTTTGGTCCAATAATCTGTGTAGAGAGGGAACGAGCAAATGCAGCCTGCCAAAGGAAAGTGAGTCATTAAAATCGCAGCATAATATCTACAGTGTTTGCGTTAGAGGCCACGTGGTGACAAGACGGACAATTCAATACTATAATCTATAATGTGATCATCTGACCAAAATAGCCAACAATTAGACTGTTGGCATTGAGTTTTTACATGGAATTTGGGAGCATTCGGAATTCAAGGAATATGTATATAAATATGTATATAATTATATATATTTTTTACATATTTCATGTTTGCATTCATTATTTCATGTTTCTAATATTTACCATTAATTTATATAAACAAAATTCATTCAGTAATAATTCATATTCACAACATTCACTTTTTCATTAATGCATTATGCATTTTTTTAATTCAGATACAGCATCTGTGTAGCCTTTGCAGCGTAAGGATAGTGACATAAAGTCATACAAGTATGAATTTAAAAATAATGAACTATTAAGAGAATGAGGAAAAACAGGATTTCTAATATTCTAAATTGTTTTACAAGGTTTAGTGATATTTACTAGACCCAAATTGATTTTGTTTACTTTTTTGTTTCATTGAGCCATGTTGAATCCCAATCCTATTTCTTTGGTTTTGTGCCTTTAACCCAAAGACTGCCAAGCAAATTTAATGAAACTGCTGAACTGAGTTGTGGGTAGCATAATAGACACAGAAATATTCTGTTACACCCTCTTTTTTTAGTAGGCTACTATTCATTGCATAACACTTGATCCCCTTGTATTCCTGTCAGTGGATGTCTGGAGATGTTGCTTAGCAACCTAAAATCTTGATGGCACAGGATGCAGCCTAGTAGCACTTTTGTTTGTGAGGTAAAAAAATAATAAAGACCCAACAAAAGGTTTGTATCACTCATGGTGCTCACTATAGGCTGTCCAGTTGTGCACAGTGAAAAGGGCCATGACCATCTGCCTGCTCAGCCTCTCCAGGGGGGGTTGAATGCATTTTAATAGACCTTATCTCATTGTCATCTTTAGAGCTTATGGGGCATGATGGATGGGGGAGGGAGGAGCCTCCTGTGCATTATCCTTAGAGAGGGGTTGTGTTCGTACAGCACTGCATTTGCACTACATGCTAAAACCAAATAAATAAATAAATCGCATTTCAGTGGTCATGCTACTTTGTACATAAGTCACCAATTTTAAAATTGAAAGTAAAATTAAAGTGGTGAAAATATTGAGAAAATCGCCTTTAAAGTTGTCCAAATGAAGTCCTAGCAATGCATATTGCTAATAAAAAATTAAGTTTTGATATATTTACGGTAGGAAATTTGCATATTATTAAAATTGGCATATTATTATTGCTAATATTATTACTATCGTTACTGTAAAATTATATTTAATTCTATAAACTTTTTTTTTCCACTGAACATCTTTTTAATTACAAATAATGAACATTGAAATATAAATGAATGAATGAATGAATGAATGAATGAATAAAATTAAAGGGTAGAAATACAAACAACTAAACAAAGGACACCTCAAGATACGATGTAAGATAAGTATGGGAAATTTCAGCAAGACAACCTTCAAATCTAAGCAAAGTGTTAAGAAATTTAGAAGAAAAAAAAAGAAGTTAATTAAAAATTGCAAAAAAAAAATACTGAAAGAAATTACTACTGAAGAAGAAAGAAAGAAAAAGAAATAACTTAAATTGATAGGCCTGTATATCTAATGAAAACATTTTACAGAATACACATAAGTAGAAAACATGAGCAAAAGTTCTCATTTGGTAGCTAGTTTGATATATTATATAAATTTGTTGCATTTAGCATTTATAGGCTGCATCATAAACCAAAATAATAACATAATAATAATAAATACTTGCACAATTGGGTTTGCATTTTACAAAATAATGATTGTATGGTATATGGTACATATGTTTTCCATTCCGTCTTGACTGGGCCCCCCTGTAAATATAGCTTGTGATTTTTTCCAGCATCTGCGCCAGATGTTTTCAGTCAACCAGCGCCCATCAGCTTCAGTGAGTGGGAGGAATCCGAGCAGCGGAGGATGATGCTTATGGCTGTCACATCCCGAGGACCACCAGCGACACTTCAAATGTGTGATGTTAAGAGCTACTGCGTCGAATGAACGATGGTCTCGGTTGGCGTTTTCGTGGGGCTCGTAGTGGGTACGTATAAAGACATGAGACGACGACAGTGGGAGAAATACTCCCTCTCTTCCGTTGGATGATAGCTAACGTAAATTAGCCTGCTGGCTAACGGAATAGCTCTCGTTCTCGTTACATTATATGGATAAACTGACTGGCGGTTAATCGTTATTCAAAGCTGCAGAGACGGTATATCAACTGTACCACGTGAAAGAGACTTTAATAGGAGATTCCACTAATAATATATTATTTTATACATACTATAGCTAAATGCCAGCTACATTAATACACTTGGTTCTTTTGCATGAATAACGGGAATGTGTTGTAAGATTACGATGCCGTTTTTCTTAGTAAATGGCTTTATGACATTTTTTCCTTCTATTATTCCTGTTTTGTCCGTTGTAAAAGCCATAATAGTTGGTTCTGTCAGTGGCATAGACGGACAAACCCGGGCTTTAATCGACTCCAAACAGAGATCTGTGTTTCAGAGAGGCGGTGAGTGATTGCGAAGAATGGCTGTGTCTCAAACACTAGCATGCTGACTGCCTAGTAGCGGATTGTGATTCATCCCAGTGACTCGAATCTTTTGAATCGGTTCTGCAGGAGGTTATGCTACATAATTAATGTTTTCATTTTTGTTTACAGTAACAAATTAACAGGGAGACCCCAGAAAAAACTGTGACAACTGTGAATTGCTGAAGATATATAGCAATAATAATCAACAAAAGCACTTTAAAAAGGAGGGATGTACAGCATATGAGTCATGTGAACTAGAGTCATTCATTCTCTTAAAATATTCATTCAGCACATTGGTTCATTCATGAACTGCTTATACAGTAGCTTTGGGCATTATGGCATGCATAGCCAGATACCCAAAGCGGTGCATAGAAATGCTAGAAATGCTGACTAGGTTGGCAGCTCACTAGATTTTGAGACAAAGCCGATGTGTTTGAAGCGATCATAACACACGCACATTACTTTGCCGTGCAAAGCTTTTTGGGCTTAACACCTGCCAACCTGCTGAATCGCCAACCTATATAATTCACCTTCCTCTTGACTCTTTTGAAGTAGAAGGGGAAGAACTAGGCTACTTCTTTAACAAAACTACTTTTTGTGTATTATAACGTGCAGTAGCCCACTTATTCAACCTTTAATATATAACATGTTTTTTTAAATGCTTACAGTTTCACATAAACTTTTTGATTTGCATAATACATTTTGCATTTTATGTCCATTATAAATGAATGCATTGATTTTAAAACCATTATCCACTTCTTCAAATGTATTAAAATGAAAATCTGTGTTACCTGATAAATAGACGGCTTGAGAAAAGCATTCACTCGCTTCACCTTGAGTGTGTTCCCGGCTACAGCTTAGTCATGACAGGCTGATCCAGTTTTGTGCATAACATTGACTTCCAGGCGCAGTACTTTGAACAGTTTGACGTCTTCTCAGTCCTGCAATTAGTCTGCACTGTTTTTTTTTCTTCCCAATGAATCGTGAAGTGCATGAATTCCCCCTTGACCGGAAAAAAGAAGTCAGCACAGCGCTGATTCGACAGTTCAGTAGGACATCTCTGGCTATGTCATGGAAAGGGAGGGAGCGAAAGAAAAAGTGTGGCACATGATGAATATCTTGATTTGACCCACCTAAGGTCAGCCCATAAAATCATAAACCAGGATTAACCATTTCCACTGCAGGGCCCGTCTGTAATTTGTGCGTGTGTTTGCACATGTGCGTGTTCACTCTGTCATTACTAGTGTCACAAAGTTTGGCATTAACCATTAATGGTTTATCCATTAGCATATAGTGTTGTGCATCACCTTCAGTTTGCCTTGAGTTCACACAATATTCAAATCATTTTATAGACCCTGGGATGTGGTTTTGTTGCAGTTGGGTTTATATCAGGCTCTGGGCTAAGGTCGCCCCCAGGGTGACAGAATAAACCATCTGGCACTCCAATTATTCAAAGCATGCATCTGTGACCCCATGTGCACAAAACCACAGCCATCAACACCCCAGAAACAGATCAATACCTCTACCGTGGATAAAACCGTTAGTAATGACACAGCTGTTCAACAAGCCCCTACAGTGCATGAATGTTTGCCTTCAGTCTGGATTTCTGTAATCTCTGCGCATTAAAGTAGATCTTTGCATAGTTTTAAAGCCTGTTCACACCAAAATGAATGTACGGAGAAATCAAACAACACTGAACCCACAAGTACAGAAAGAGACGGGTTCAGGCTCTTCCTCTGGTATTTGCTGTTGTGTATCAAAATAGTCTGTTTTGAGCACAGTTTTGTCACAATTCTGCATAGGTGACCAGAAGTGAGTGAAGTCTTATTGGTTGGATGGTTTACTTCTCAGAGTGACGGGAAACAGAATAGGACACCTTTACATGAATAGTTGTGTTGGCCTGAACAGATGCATAAACAGCCATTCATTCAACTTAAAGTATAATTACGTAACTCGTTAAATTATGAATTATGCTTCCTTATAGTGTTTATTTGCATACACTCGCCACATTTCTTTAGTAATAAGTTAACTAAAGAATTTATTCAAATGAGGTAACACAAAAATGCCAAAAAAAAATCTGTATAATGCAGGTTGCATGACGCAGTTTCGCCTGAATCAGCTTTTTAAAATTGTAAAAGTGCGTTAGTCTGCGCCGCTTTTTTTAATATAGCCTGTACCCTGTTGTAATATCCCATTATAAATATAAATTGATCATTATTTGATCATTTGCTACATCAGTAATCGCTAGAAAATGTGCATAAACATTGCGTTTACAGCCAGCTCCCTTTGCACCAATAATATCATAACATTAATTGTGCTCACTTTTTTGAATAAGGCGAAATTTACAAGAACAAAATATAAAAAAATATTTTATTAATTTAAATACAAATGTAAATACAGTAATATGCATATAATAACAGCAATAATAATATTTAAATATTTTTACAAATATATTTTGATAAATAATACTAAAATATAAAATGCTAAAAGTCTTCACCGCTTGTCTTTATTTTATTTTGACCGTATTTTGTTCATTTAAACAAATGTAAATAATTTACATAAATGTAAATACAAATATTTATATTAAAATATATTGAAATATATTTATCCTTTGATACACATTATATACTCATATATTATGCATTATGCATGCTTGTGTGTGTGTGTGTGTGTGTGTGTGTGTGTGTGTGTGTGTGTGAGAGAGAATTTATGGGGTAAGCTGGTTTTAATCCACAGTTTTCTTTGTTGATGTATCAAAAGATTATTTTATCTTTATGTGTTCATATTTATGTCAGCTCTCTTTGTGTAATCCAGTTGTTGCTGTTTCTGACCTGCTTAATGTGTTTGAGCAACCTTCAGCCTCCATGTAAGCACATGCGCTGGCTTGAGTGATGTTCTAGAAGCAGTTTGTATCTGAAAGCTTGAAGAGATCTGGTGTTTCTGTAGTGCATCACTGCAGTAGATTTCTCCCAGTGTAGCACACTTCCCTTTGGAGATTTAAAACCAGCTTCCTCCCAGCTGACTTCAAGTGAGAAAAGAAAGAGACTGTAAAAGCATGCTGGCAACCATCTCTCCAGTATCTATTATGAACCACTGAGAGCTTTTCTTTTAAATAATGCTTGAACGGGGAGTATGTGTTGCACCAGAGAAAGGGGTTTAATGTGCATAGCGAGGGATGGGGGGATGGCGTGTGAGAGGGGTGTTGAGCGTTTGAGATAGTGATTCACTGTACTACCGTCTGATACCCAAGACACACTTACCCACTCGCTCACAAAACACATTCTCCCACACAGATGATTTTTAGAAGAAAGAAACACCCTGTTATATAAACGCATAAATATCAGAAATAAAAAAATAAATACAAGTTAAAATAGAGAGTTGACATTAAAAGTACTGGAAAAGGACAACAAATTATGAATGCAAAGATAATCACTGTTAAGCTTTTCTAAATGATATCCATAAATTATAACATTATTTGTTATGTCTGTCTATTATGAAACAACAAAATCTTATTTACATGTATATGATATTTATAGTCATATAATATTATATATAAATATACTTAATTATTGTATATTATTAGTAACAAGTAATAGTAACAAATAATTAGTAATAAATTATTAATAATAATACTTAATAAACATATTTTTCTTAAATACATGCATGTATGTGTATTTATATACATACTAAATATATAGTGCACACACATATTATGTAAATAAAAGACTTTTATTTTTGATGCCATTAATTGCAATTAATCGTTTGACAGCACTGGTGTGTATATATTTGATTGTTTTCTAATAGCTATTTTGTTTTGTCTGTGCAGATGTTTTACTGTTTACAGTAAAGTAATTTTATCTGCCGCATTACACTGCATTTAATTAATTTGTCATTTCTATCCGCACCAGTGGTCACCATCCTCTCTAAGTCGCACGCCGACCGCAATGTTTATCCTTCTGCTGGAGTGCTTTTCGTTCATGTGCTAGAGAGGGAATACTTTAAAGGAGAGTTCCCACCATATCCAAAAGCAGGTATATTTACTCCACTACTTACTACTTAATAATATGCCTATACAGAATAAAGGTTTCGCTATATTAATGTTTATGAAACACCTGATTACCTTGGAAACTACTTTGTAAAACACTGCACACCAAACATATTAATGTCAGTTTACATGTCTTCTAAGCCATCTTCTAAGGAAACATGGCACATGATAAATATAAAGTACATTTCTCTCCATAATATTTTTATTATTTGGCACAGGCTGTCATACCTTATTGCTTAAATAAAGAAATTATTCTTCATTTCAGGTGATTCAAGTAACGACCCAATCACATTTAACACCAACCTCAAAGGCTATCCAGACAGGCCTGGATGGCTGCGTTACATTCAGAGAACCCCTCATAGTGATGGCGTCCTCTATGGCTCACCAACTGCTGAACATGTGGGCAAGCCGACCATCATCGAGGTGTGTTATGTATAAACACACCTGATCTCGTACACTACCGTGTAAAAGTTTGGGGTCAGTAATGTTTTCTTGGAAAGAAATTAATACTTTTATTCAGCAAGGATGCATTAATTTGACAGTAAAGCCATTTATAATGTTGCCAAAAAATATTTCCAATAAATGCTTTTCAAAAACATTTAAAAAAAATCATACCGACCCAGCTTTTGGATAGTAGTGTATAGTTTTTATTTTCGTAGAAATAAATCTAATAATTTTTTGCTAGGAAAGTAGAAGGTGACAGGGCAAAGTTGAATTTGTATGCAAAACTATGCTTATCTTCTCTTTGTGTATTGTTCAGGCTTTAGATTCATGTAAGGATTTGGCTTTGTTTTCTTCTTTACCCTTGAGAAACTGTATGTGTTTGCATCTGGTTCTGACATCCTCTGCATGGCATGAATGTAAAGCTGCCCTGAGCCAGGCTTAAACTTTCCCTCTTGCGTGTTGCAGATTACCGCGTATAATAAACGCACTTTTGAAACTGCCAGGCACAACTTGGTCATAAACATCATGTCTACAGAAGGTGAGAGCCAAGAACAGTTTTGATTTCGCAAATCTTATTATAACATACAGCCATACGCTCAAAGAAAGACTCTGTTGTTTGACTGAAAACCTTAATATGGAGAATAATCCTAAAGTATGGAAAACATGTCATTTTAAGATTCATGACTCTACCCAGCCAGACGTTTTTTTTGTAATACTCTTATTAGTTGAGGATATTTTAAACAGGTAATAGTGTTATTTAATTTAACAGCTTATTTAGTGTATTCACCACATAATATGTAGCAAAATATTCGCTAAGGCAGATGTGCTTTATGTTTATATTAAATGCTATGGGATTCCTGATCTGTGTTTAGCTTTAAGATGAGCAACTGTTTCAGTGCAGATGTGACCTTACTGTGACGCAATCCCCCATCTGCCATAAAGAGACACTTCAACATGACAGCCTTATTATCCAACTGTTATGTAACCTAGTTTGGATTACTTCTAATTGCATACACAAGATATGTTCATGTCTTTCCTCTCTTGCTTTCTGGCAGAATTTCCTCTGCCTTATCAGGCTGAGTTCTTCATCAAGAACATGAACGTTGAGGAGATGTTGGCCAGTGAGGTGCTGGGAGATTTTCTCGGTGCGGTCAAGAACGTTTGGCAACCGGAGAGACTCAACGCCATCAACATCACTTCAGCATTGGACCGGGGCGGACGAGTGCCATTACCCATCAATGACCTGAAAGAGGGGTGAGATCTAAATATACACTGAAAAAATTTTTATTAGTGGCACAGAACTTTTGTTATAAATCAACAAATATGAAGTAGCAGTAGTGTATCTTCTGGCTAATCTTAATTATGCTAACAAGTGGTTTAGTAACTGTATAAATTGCAGTATTATTCAAATGAATTCATTCTTGAAAAAAAAGGGAGAACATTTTGTCCCAGAAGGCAGAAGAACAGTGTGTATTGGCCTGTGAATTTACGCAAGAGGCTGCCCTTCTCGGTTCACATTTCTTTAGAGGAATTCCCTCATACGTTGGCATAAGTTGTTCATCAAATATTCATGTCCTCTTTCAGAAGATAAAATGTTCCAGATAAAGCATTTTAGGAGCTCTCGGTTAGAGCAGAGAACACTCATATTGACAGACAGAAGATGTATATTGTCTATCTAGTGCTATTGTCGTCAAAGCCTTTATGCTGTATTTCTGCACAGCATGGTTATGTCAAGTGCTAATTCACTGTCAAACTCAGCTTAAAAATGTATAAACATCATGCAAAAAACCTGGAGCTTCTGTGATGTTTGCAGTGTGTATGTGATGGTGGGAGCAGACGTGCAGTTCTCATCGTGCCTTCGAGAGGTGGAGACCCCACAGAACCAGCTGCGCTGCAGTCAGGAGATGGAGCCCGTCATCAGCTGCGATAAGAAGTTCAGAGCTCAGTTTCACATCGATTGGTGCAAGATCTCTCTGGTGAGTGCCAGATCTCTGGCTCTGATCTGGAATGAGATCCACCATGAGAGGCCGCTGTTGTGTGCAAGTTAACGTGACATTTACGTTGTTTTTGTATGTACAGTATGCATGTTTATTTTTACAATTTTATTTAATTTTTCCATTATCTTAAAGCAGATATTATTCCAACTTTACTTGCAACCTAATCCAACAATAGCCGTCATTTGGTTTAAGAAACTGTTAGCAGACTTAATGAGAAAAGCAACATCATATCATTTAAATGAGCATTTAATAGAAGTCAGACTTTTTTTCATTATTGAATATGATTATTTTCACAATATTTAAAGCAGAAGTCTAATTATATTAATTATAATTTCATAAAAGTTGAGATAAAGCTAGAGATAAAGTAAATATAAGCTTAATATCAGACATCAAACCATAGTCAGCAAAATATTGGACATTTAAGAAATTAGTACTTTTTTCAGCACATTAAATTGGTCAAATTAGATATTAAAGACATTTATAATTTGAAATTCTATTTCAAATAAATGTTCTGTGGAACTTTCTACTCATCAAAGAATCCTGAAAAACGTATTATGGTTTCCACAAAAATATTAGCCGACACAGCTGTTTACAACATTGCTAATAATAAGATGGTCTTCTTAAGCAACAAATCAGCATATTAGATAATTGGTGAAGGGTCATGTGACACTAAAGACTTAAGTAATGGCTGCTGAAAATTCGGCTTTGGCATCACATGAATAAAATAATTATTAATTAATAATTCATTTAAAATTAATATATAATATATTAAAATTTAAAAGTAATTTTTTTATTTTAAGTTGTAAAAATGTCACAATATTACAGTTTTTTTTTATCAAATAAATGCAGCTGTGGTGAGTATAAGAGACTTCTGCTTTAAAAACATTAAAAAATCTTACCCACCCCAAACTTTTGAACTGTAGTGTACCTACAGTTAAATATATATATTAGAATTATATATATTTTAGAACACATTTGCACTCAAATTTAACAGAAAATGCAATATAGTTATTCTCTAACCATGTTACGTGTTTTTTTATGCTGAGCCCAGTTTGTCTTTGTTCTTGAAGGTGGACATCACTAAGGTTGTTCCTGTGCACAGAAACCGTCCAGACCCGGGCACAGGTGTGCTGCCGGACATCGGCGAGTACAACCCGCCTTCTGAGTCACTGAAAAGTAGAGACTATTTCGCTGACTTCCTGATCACCCTGGCGGTGCCCTCAGCTGTCGCCCTAGTCCTCTTCATCATCCTCGCCTACTCCATGTACTGCCGACGGGAAGGGGTGTAAGTTTGCTGTGCTACACCCTTGGTGAAAGCGAGACACAAAAGCAAGAGCAAATCTCCTCTTATATGTACTTAATACTTGTAATTAATGGCCATTGTTTAATGATCACAATTTAAACGATATATTACTTTTTGATCATAATAAATCATGTAGTGCCAGTACAGAATCTTTTAAAACAGTTAAGTGAAGATCTTGAGGGCTTTTCTAGAATGTCAAAGTCTGAAAGATGGGGTCGCAACCCTGCCAAAAAGCAGCTTACCATCTTCATCAAGCATCAGTTTTTTTCACCATTTAATCATTAACTGAAACACACTCAGTCCAAAGGTTCCATCTGTTGTATTTAGAGCCATTCCGGCAGATGTTTCCTCTTCATTATCAGCCAATCCCAGTGTGTTTCCTGATGATGTCACCCACCATTAGAGCTACCACCACAGCCTGAAGGAGACCCCTGCATCACCAGACTTCAGTTGATCCATTCACACCCCTCCATTCCCTTCCTGACTCTCCCTCCACTGGCTTTTGTGTGGTTGTCTTTAACTATTAATATTAGAATTTAATTCAGTCATTTTGTTTTGTTTCTAGGGAAAAAAGAAACATGCAAACACCAGAGTAAGTGTTCCCTCTCCTGTGGTCTTGGCTTATTCTTTCTCCTTTTCAGACCTTTTTTAATTTCCTTGGATAGGTTCCCCTTGTTTTTTTCTTTACTATGTTTTGTTATCTCAAATCCTTCATCATGGTGACATGTTCATTTCCATCTCATTCATACAATCGCCTCTGTGTCTCCATGGTGTCATCAATGGGCAGCTGCTTCAGTGACAGAGATATATGATTATTATAATTGTATGAGGTAGTGTGGCAAAAGACAAATATTCATCAAATAGCCCCTTGCAAAGTAGACAAATAACCCAACGTTATGCCTAGAACTTCAGATATTCTATATTATGCTTGTTATGCATGTGTTTGCTTTAAATCTTCATTTAGTTGCTTCTTCCATTCCCAGTATTCAGCTGGTTCACCACAGCTCCATTCAGAAGTCTACTAAGGAGCTTCGCAGCATGTCTAAGAACCGGGAGATTTCGTGGCCTCTCTCGACACTGCCGGTCTTCCATCCTGTGAGCGGGGAGGTGGTGCCGCCCATCCATCCCGACAATTACGAGACCACCAGCATGCCGCTCATGCAGACGCAGACGTGAGTCTGTTACTTTTGCTTTAATCAAGAGTTTCTGGGTGGAAAGTAAGGTATAATTTGAGTTTGGAAATGGTGGATCTGGTTTAAGAAGAGTTGAGAAAGTAGGTTACTTTAATCCAGTGTTCTTTAAAAACAAGCTTGAATCTCCCAGTGCCCTGGTATTAAATCACTGATGACTTGGAGAGATTAAAGCAGATCAAACATCACAACATATGAGTATTATCATCAGTACGACTGACCTAAAATGATGTGATGAGAAGAAAAAGCCTAAATGATTTTTTCGTACTTTTAAAGAATATTTTGATATTTTTCAAGTGTGTAATAGATCATTTTAATAATTCTATTATTTGATTCTATTAATAATCATTTTAAAACAGTCCTCGCAAAAGATGTTCGCACAAATGCAATCCAATAATTGACTGTAATTTTATATTAAAAAACAGAATCAAACAAAAATGTGAAAACGTTAAAAAAATAAAATTCTACTGACAAAAGACATTCATTTGTATCTTAATACAGTAACTATGTACATCCATTTCTCTGTCAGTAACTATATCAATTTAAAGTACTAGAGTGAACCCAAAATGAACGTTTTGTCATCATTTACTCACCCTCTTGTTGTTCCAAACCTGTATGAATTAAGTATTTTCTACGAAAGTAAATGGCTACCAGTAACTGTTACTGTAGGTTACCCACAGTCTTCAAAATAGCTTTTTTTGTGTTCAACAGAAGAAAGAAACTCATACAGGTTTGGAACACCTTGTGGGTGAGAAAATGATGATGGAATTTTTTCACGTTTGGGAAACGTTTACATCTCTTTAGGATGTAAGCTTATGTTCGATTACTTAAAAAGAACAGACTTAATCACAGATATTCATTCATGCACTGGTTGAGTTGGCTTGTATTGAGTATTTTTTCGATTCACTGATAAGAATCAACTCATTAGAGCCATTAGTTCAGGAGTCGGACACTGATCACGATGTTTCTTTTGCACTGTTGCAGAGTAAGTACATAAAACTTTTTTTGTTTTTTTTTATAGTTTATACAAGACCCTCACTATGCTATTTTTTCTTAATAAAATCACTTCTCCTTTCCTAAACCTAAAAGAGTGGTAGTGATGAGCATCTTGGCCAAATCTTTGTCTTTATTTACAGAAATCTTCAAAATCAGATCCAAATACCACAGCAGCAGCCCTCTGGTAAGTGAAGCATTGAAAACTGATGTCTAAGCTTTTCATCCCATTGATACAATCAGCACCAGATACCAGATAGCACAGAAATAGATTTAAACATTTTCCTAAATTATCCATAAAAACTGAGGGCTGTGGTCATTTTCCTCTCAGAGGAAAGTCAGTGTCTTTCATTGCTCTCTGGTGAACCCCAGTGTACACATAATGAACTACCATCAAACGGCTGTGAAATCTCTTCCTGTCTAACATGCTGTTCATTCATTCATGCTAACAAAGGAGATAATTATTGTATGTCGACTTTTCGGAGGCTAGAGGCAAGTATTACTCTTTGCAGCTGCGATAATGTGTGTTTTTTTTTAAAAAAGAACAACTATTTCACATTTCTAAAATGTTCCTCTCATTGTAGGTAAATGGTATTCCTGAGGAGAGAAAGGTGGCCGAAGCTCTAAACCTGTGATCACACGTGGCTTCACTTTTGTACCCGTTTAATCTTGCCAAATGTACATGTGTAGCTGTAGCTTCAAGCTCAATGCCTTTGTGTTCTCATGCACATGTCTAAAAGTGCAATATCTAAACATTATTCAGTGCTGGAACTAATGTTGAAATGGGCACACTAAAAGAATACTTTAAAATACTATCCAGATTAAACAGTTGTCAAATGTTCAATTTTTTAGTATGAACCACTAATGGAGGCACATTTACTGGGATCTGAACAAGTTGATATTGTCTGCTTTGTTCTTGTATGAGCAAATGTGTTTTGATAAATAAATTAATACACTTGCCACTAAATAACAACACTGGCATATGTTTGTTCTGGGGATGTGAGTGGAAGACATTTCAACAGAAATGAAGATGAATAAAATCACATTTTTGAGAAGGGGTTTATCGTCAACATTGATACAATATGATGAAGGCATTTCCAAATTAAATGATTTTCTCATTTCAACATAACTGTATACACAACTCATTTGAGGCCTTCGGGTTTCTTTAAATAAAACTTATAGCAAACTATACAAATAATTTGATTTATGAACATAGACAAGGAGTTTGAAAAAAAAAAAAAAAACAGTTACATGGATGTACCAGTTTATGGCACACTGTACAAATTTTGCTTTGCTTAAAAGAAAGCATGTTCACTGATGGAAAAAAGTATGAATATACCTTGCAGTTGCTTTTAAATTCACATATATTGAACTGCTATGAAAAACAGCTTTAAAAATGTGATAGTTTCATAGTAAATGCAATTTTTCTGCCAAAATGTCAGTAACTAGAATGGAGTACCACTATTGAAACACGCCTTTGTCTCTCAATGGCACATAAAGAAGGATCTATTTACAGCATTATCAGTAAACTGATAATTAAATTGAACAGTATTTATATAGATGCTATTTACACTCGGTGTGCAAATAGCATATTTCACCAAGTGCAAATAGCATATTTTTTTAGTGACAGATGCTATTTACACCAAGTGCAAATAGCGATGGATTCTATTTACACTATGTTAAAATAGCAAGATTTTCTGCTATTTATACTACTTATTGCAAATAGTGGCAATTATCTGCACCTCAGTATTGTAGTACATAATAAAACAGTACGCAATAATAACATACTGAGTGTAAATTATAATTTTAATTCAAATTTATTCAATGGATGCCACCTTATTGGGACAATAAAGCCCTCCCTACACCTACCCGATACTTTATTTTCAACTTTTTGATTATTTCCTTCATTTTTATTGAAAATAAATGCCTTTCTGATGCGATATGAGATTTGAAAAGGGAGAAAAAAATGTTTGGCAAAAGGTGGGCTCGAACTCGCGTCAAAAAGCATGCGCCTTACCATCTACGCCACTGAAACTAATGTTGAACTAGCTTCTTGTCTTAATGTTGACTAATGCAATCACACGTTAGTGGGCGGAATAAGTGTAAATAGCCTTTGCCAACAAGATGGGCTATTTGCACTTAGTGTAAATAGACACTCCGTTTTTTTAAATGAAGTTGAACATGAACATCAGGTTGCATTTCAAACAGTCTGAGAGGATATGAAGACATACATTAAACAATACATTATGAGGTCACTGATCATAGACAAAGCTGGCTCTAACATTAAGCTGTATTTTTATGAACTGAGTAAACCCATGTGGTAAGAAAACCGAACGATAACTGGCTCAAATGACTCAAAGTCTGCAGGGTAAAGAGGGCATTGTGTTATGATCAAAGCGAATGACTTTTGTCTTGATTGTTCAAGTTTATCTTTTACATCAAAAGCTGTTCCTCCAGCATCCACCCAAAATTAACTGAGCAAACAATTGACTACTGGAAAACATTCTGATGGAAGCAGCACATGCTTATGGATTCCATTAGTAGTGTGAACAAATTCACGGCCATTGAGTTTATGACGGCACATAAATGGATGTTTACGTTTCGATAATCCAAAGGTTTCATTTTCACAAGAGGTTGCTGGTGTGATATGAATGTAAATTATGGTTTGTATGAAAACATTTAGTGCACAAGCCAATGTAGTTCTGTCAAATTTACAAGGTGAGAGGCAGGAATGTATTACTCCTTCACATTTTGCAGTCATGGGCATCCTGTACAAAAACAGAACTGGGAGACAATGAGGACACAAACACATACCCCTGTATAAAATATAAACATAAATTATTAAATACTGTCCATAAAACACATCTCAGAGCTATGAGAGAGGACAGAGCACAGGTGTACGTGTTATTTGTCTACTGCAAACATCCTGCTTTAAGAATCCTTGTTTGATTTGAATTGCTTCTGCTCCAAGGTCCTTGGCTTCAGTTCCAGCTTGAGTTTTGTATACAGACCCATGCCGTAAGAATTTCCTGGATCAAATCCTAGGGAAAAAATTGTCTAGGGTGGTCAAGTTTCTTTATTTTATACAGACAGCTCCATTAGGATCCTCAGCGGACAAGGTGTGCTACTGTCTCTGATTGCCCTGGATTATTAATTCTGGGACAGTATCAGTACCAGCATTAGAAAGACTCCTGCTCCCAGCAGTCTCCTCAGTAGAGGCCCGCTCTCTTTAGGAATGGTCAACTGGGCCAAGTCATTGGTGATCTGAGAAATCTCATGAGCTACACAGACAAAGATGAATGTGCTGACGATAATGTTTAAAGTGGGGTTTCCAGGAATGAGGACCAGGATGCCCTTGGTGTCCGCTGCCAGCCAAATATGATACTGGCATATGAAGAGCTGGTGGAGAAAAAAAGGAAGCATGTTAGAATGGTTTCAAAACGGTGGAAGTTTATTTCCAGAATTTTTTTAAACATGTATTTGCATTGGACTAATATTACTTATATTACTGTAAATACACGTCCCTTTTGTTCTATTTCTGTGTTTTCTTTTGTTGTGGGAGGTGTTTGTGTGTTTCTGTCCATGAAGAAGACCAATGGGTTCCTGCAGTCTTATTGATGTCATGCCATGCCCAGTCAGCTGCCTCCTAGCTGTCTATAAAAGCCTCCTTCATTACTTCCTGCATCAGCCTAGTGCTCATTCGCTGTGTTTACTCTGCTCGACGTTGCTAGTTAGTTACAGACCATGTTAGTAATACTGAGAGTATCACTGTGTGTTCATTTGAGTGTTTGCCTGTGCGAGACTGTTTGTTTGTTTGTTAGTTTGCTTAGCCAAATTTGTAATACCGACTACCACACGTTTATTGATTCAGGATTGCCCGTTTGGACCTATTAGCGCAATGTTGTAAATAATTGTACATAATATTTTGAAGAGGAAGGGAGACACCTTTTTTGTTGGAACCTTTGAATGTTTTTTGGATAGGGAGGTAGGGAAATAATAGGGATCTAGAGCAGAGGGCCTCAACCACCAGGTCGCAACCCACTACCGGGCTGTGGAAGAATTCCTACTGGGTCACGAGAACGTTCTGGGGAAAATGTGTATAGATATGACGCTCTGTTATTTATTGTGCGTAAATAATTTTTTATAATTATTCAGTATTTTCGTTGTATGCGATTGATAGAGTAGCAATTTGACGATTTCATGTTAAATTAGTAAATAAAAGATTGATCTGATCTGTCATGGCTAGGGCTTTAAACGGATCGCAGTTGATCTGTGACCAGGTCCAGACTCCACCGTTTGGCATGAGATTCACAGATTAATTTGCCAATTTACACGTTCAAGCTATAAAGAAGAAGAAGAAACGAAACAGAACTCAATTCGTTACTTGCGCGCTGTTTTTGGACGCACAAGAATAAAGACGTGTTTCAGACAGCGTGGCATACTGATTTGATTTCTCTTTCATGTATCCCTGCATTTAAGATACATATGCATGGGGGGTTGTGGTTACGTCGCAATACCGGAAATATTTCTGTTAAACCATGAAGGCGAGCCAATGGATATCACAAAAGCAACTTTGCACAATAGTTATGCCGGTGAACGTCTTAACTTCAGTCATACAGAAAGTGAAAGTAAAAAAACTGATGGAGTTTTTTAACGCTGCATTAAAAGCGCATATTCTCTCAGAGACAAATCTACTTCAACATGTGCTGATAACACGGTTTTAAAGACCCCATCCACAACCCCCTAAATTCCCCCAATTGTATTGTAAAACTATTGTGCTCACTAAAACATTGCTTATTCGCTTTTCAAAAAGAATTTTTGTTTACATAACATGGGTGTAACATGAAATTGGGGGCTCGTCCGGGATCTCTCACACCGAAGCGAGAATCATACCCCTAATCTTAATCAAAGAGGGATGAGTTGGAAATTTCAATCCTAATAGACAGTACACTAAAAATATCCATAAACATGACATTTGCAATAAAGCTTTTAAAAGTTTGTTTGCAGTAAAGCTTGTACTGTCTCACCTCTAGGGAGATCTTTCCAAACCATGCAAAGAACGAGCTGTACAAAGAGCGAGCATAACCAGGAATATTCCGGATCAAAATGAAAGCCAGAATCTGTGGGCAGAAAAAGCACAGTGATAAAGTCAGCAGTCTCATAGGCACAACAGAACGAAACAAAAAGCCCATTGAAAGGGATCCATTATTTTAGGTTACAAATGTTCTTTCTGGTCCCACAAAAGAATCAGCTGTGATAAAGGTTAGTGTGGTTATGAAGTCATATTTATTATTATTATTTCATTTTTTAATGTTTTGGTTAAATCATCCATAGTTAAAAGTGTGCAAGAGAACATTATAATATAGAGCACATAGTAGAATGGTTACTTGCCTGGACGACTGAAATGTATGGATGCATCTCATTACACTCAGACTTGTTTTTGCACCCACTGGCCCAAATGGAGTATGTCTGGGAACAAAAGAATCAATTGTAAAGAAGTCAGATTGCTATTTTCAGAGAGAAATAGAAGAAGTCTTACCATAAAAGACACCACAGAGACAAAGAGCAGACAGTTGGAAATGTTGTTGGAGAAGAGAGGCTCTCCTTTGCCTTCAGACAGCAGCTGACATTTCTGCAGCAGCAGGTACACGAAGGCAAAGAGCATCCCATTGATCACAGCCTAGCATCCAAAAGAGCAGAAATCTGTTAGGCCTACGTCACAATGTGAAACTGGCAAATGTTTTACAGTTCTTATTAATTCAAAAGAAAGGATGTTTTACATACAAATCGATCTAGTTTCCATCTGAACCACCACTCATGGATGCTACCTTGCAGCTCAAAGAGCTTTGAAACAGGCCACAAAGAAAAAAGAGCCTCAAATAGTTCCTGCAACAAATGTGAAAGATTAAAATGCATGTATTTATATCAAAACTAGTCTTAACAGTCCTACTGTAAGAGAGAAACTCACCTGTGAGTATGCAAAAAAGCAGATGAAAAGAAGCAAACCCAGAAGTTTCAACAATTGTGCCAGATTCCAGAATGCACTACCTGTACATAATTAAAATGGAAAATTATGTTTCAAGGCTTGATTTATTATATATGTTTAAAAAGTTATTTTAGGATTTTTTCTGTGTCTATTAAATGATTAACAGCAAATACTGTTGTATGACTTCAATTACCATTGGCTTGCTTCTGAAGAATCTGTGGCCACAATGCCATTGTAGCATAAATAACTGCAAACCAAAAGGTGACAAGAGGCACAAAGTAATAAAACTGATAAGGCCTGTCCATAACCAGACACAGCACCACCACAAGGAAGTTAAGCCTGAAGAGAACCTAAAAGACAGACAGAGAGGGCACATTATTTCTATCATACTGTGCAGTTATGCATTATTATTATAAAGCATTGTCCTCTAAATGTTGCCATACTTGACATTATTAATATTTACATTGATAAGCAATTTGGTACTTTGTAACAACAATTTTCGAAATTGCACAATAAAAGAAAGTCAGCAAAACTATTATCTAGTGAAAACTATCACTAGACTAATCTAGCAATAATCCATATGGAAAAAAAATAAATGACAGTTCATAATTATTAAAAATAAGTCTCAAGTAACTATTATTATAGTTAATATTTTTTGAATAAATGTAAAAAAAAATATATATATTTTTAAATAGTTAATATTTTATCACACCATTTTTCATAATACTGTATAATATCAATAAATTATGTCATATTGTGAGTTTGACTTTAATAAATATAATAATAATATACTGTTTGGAAGTTCAGGGTCAATAGAATTGTTTTTATATTTTTGTAAGAAATCTCTTATGCTTAGCAAAGCTGCATTATTTATTTAAAAACATTTATGCACATTCACTGAATAAAAGTAGAAATTTCTTTTGAAATTATTAAATTAAGTATAACTTTTTTTTGAAACGTCAAATGAAATATAAACATGTTTACATTGGTCAAAAAAAAAAAAAAAAAAAACAGACAGAGGACTTTGCCTTCTCATTGTAGAAGAAGACCATGTGTCAGTCACTGCTTGCATATGGAAACGCAAGATAAGCAGAGCCTGGCAACAAGTACCTGACACACTCTGTAAAGTCCAAAGTCTCCCTTCAGCCAGAAGAAAGAGAAGTGTCCATATCCTGTTTGGAAGAGATACGCAGCTACCAGGACACGGACATGCATGTACACAGGTATAAACTGAGAAAACAAAGGAGAGTTGCAGTCACTAGTAATACCAGAGTAAAGCAAAGTAATCCAATGCTATTAATAACCGTACAGTGCTAGCTCCAGAAAAGTGGTAAATAAGGATAACCAGCTGCATCCAGCCCTTCCATTCATCCGTTTGCTCTCTGTTCAGGAGTTTCGTCTGGAAAGAGAAATGAAAATTGTACAAGAATATCAATATGAACATCTAAACAGCATTTCAGTTCTCTTTCAGACTAGAACAGTTTCCCAAGAGCCTGCGCTACCTCTTTGTTGTTCTCACTGTAGAAGATGCCCAGAACGAAGATGTAGATGAGAGGGATGAAAAAGGTAGAATGTGTATAGAATTTCTGTTCCTTCATAAAAATGTCTGCCCTGTCACACAGGTAGAAGTACAGCATGATAAGGCTCATTTTGCAGATGGCCAGTAAAGGTCCCTTTGGATTGAGTTGACCCAAAACAACAGGGGGTTTCTTCTCCTCTCCGCTCTCCACATCAGGAACATGTCTACTCTTACGATGTCTACTATAGCCCAGGATGAGGAAGATGATGATGGACAGCAGGAAGAAACCAGCAGCTATCTTCTGAAGGGCGCTTAGGGGAGGAGCACTCTGACAGCAAGAGCCGTCAATGGGCTTCAGGATCTTGTTGCACATGGAGTTCATGAGAACCATGGCGCCCTGAGAAGTGGGTAAATGTTAGTCATAAAAGTAAAAAGAATAAAACTGAATTATTAATTGCAAAACTAGTCTCAACCAGAGGCTTACAACATCTCTTGTGCTCTCAGGAAGGTGCAAGCCATCCACAGACTGGGAAATGGTCTCCATAGCAGCTTGTCGAGAGGCCTCTAAGAACTTGACCTTCTTTTTGCTGGTATTCAGAATACTAACCACTGCCTCGTTGTACAGATTTATCTGCCCATTTGTGATCATCTTTCGACTGTCACTTAGCACATCCTCATATACAGGATCTATACAAACAGGCAAGACAAAAACATGAGACAAAAATGTAAAGTTAGGGCTGTGCGATATGGTACGATAGAAATGTCTCCACGATCTGCTTTTGAAGAAATATCGTAGTATCTAGAGGTCTTCACGGACGACCCGAGACCCGAGGACCCGGGACCCGACCCGACTATTTAACATTGTGTGCAATACCCGAGTTGATCACTGCGGTCAGGCCAGCCTCCAATTTGAAAAACACGGTCATTCTAGCAGCCACGTTATTTTGTGGTGCGCGCATATACTAGGCGTTGCGGTAATAGCGTGTAAAAACTCAGATCAAAGGAAAAGCGATATCTGCCATTCATTTAAGACAGCTTCTCTGTCAATAATGAATAAATAAATGAATGAACGAACGAATAAATAAATACATTTTAAAT
This sequence comes from Barbus barbus, assembly GCF_936440315.1. NCBI lineage: Eukaryota > Metazoa > Chordata > Actinopteri > Cypriniformes > Cyprinidae > Barbus > Barbus barbus. The sequence continues at coordinate 15,880,036 of NC_136747.1, read as the reverse complement.
AATACAAATGTTTAAAAAAACGGTCTGATAAAATGAAAATGACTTCAAATGTTGAGTAATATTAAATGTAGAATTTCCAAATAATATGAAAATAACTGATGAGAAATAACAAAATAAAAGCCTTTCATGAACTTGCATATAACCATATTTATCTGTAAATTCACATAGTTATAAAAAGAAAACTCCCTGTTTCCACAAAAAAGTTTCACTTTTGATTAACAGTACACCACTCCAGAATGTCATTTGCCCAATGTCAGGACGGTCTGATTTTCTATTACAAAATAAAAGCTCTCCAAAATCTCATATGACCAGTTTTGTCTTTGATTTTAGGTAGCTCTAAAAAGGAAACTCCCTGTTTCTACAGAACAATTTCAATTCAGATTAATAGTCCACTACCCCAGGGTGTCCCCCAACCAGTTTCAAGACGATCTGATGTTGCATTACAAAAATAAAGCCCTACAAAATCTCATATATGAGCAGTTTTGTCTTTGATTTTAGGTAGCTCTAACAAGGCAACTCCCTGTTTCCACAGACCAGTATCAATTCAGATTAATAGTCCACTAACCCAGCGTGTCACTCAAACAGTTTCAAGATGATCTGATGTTGCATTACAAAATTAAAGCCCTGCTAAAAAGTGTTTTCTTTTTATATTTGTTCATTCAATTTCTTGAATGCTCCTGCTAAATAAGCCTATTGTACCTGAAAATTAAACATTGTTTGTTTTATTTGTATATTATGTGTATTTGTAATGTGTATCTTTGTTCTTATTTTTTAATAACAAAGATAAAATAATGACAAAGATTGGTCCACTTTAGGCCCACTTTGGCCTAAATATCCACCATTCTTTTTTATATTTTGTTACCTTGAAATGATTTGTCTTTATAACAGGGAAATTAGTTTGGCTGTACTGCTCAGACAAAATAGTAAAACCAACATGACAAAGAATCGCAATAAAATCGTGATATTTCTAAAATAAAAACCGTGATATGATATTTTTGCCATATCGCCCACCCCTAATGTAAAGCCATCATTCCAGAGGTTCTGAATTTCAAAACTCACCTTGTAGAACCCAATAGACTTCACTGTCCTCTGCTAGTTTTTCCAGTGTGTCTGATATGGCCGTGAGGTTCGCTTTGTACTGAAAGAGAGCCTCACTCTTGCCGTTGTGCAACTTAATGGACCACTGTTGGAAACCACAAACATCAGACATTAGAAAGATTTTCAAAAACAGCACCTGAATGCATAATGACTGCAAACAGGAACTCACTGTAGCAGCACCGATGATGATGACATGTGGTTTTGAAGCAGATCCCTAGAATTATTGAGAAATGAGACCAGATTCTTAAGCCTGTGATTTAATGACTTTTCTGCTTTCTTTCCAGTACAATTTAATTGTTTTTACCTCCGTCCATAACATCAACTGCTCCTTTAAGGAATTGTTCACTTCAGCATACCACAGGAAGTCCTAAAATGTAAACATATTCTGAGTTGTTATATAACAATTAATAACTGTGAAGGATCATGGCTCAAATAAAAGGAAATTCTCTACTGTACAGGACACAACTAATTAATAATACTTACCACAGTGGAATCACCATCTACAAAAGGGATGTTTTCATGCTGGTGGAACAATTGAGAAGAGCAAGAAATAAAAACATATAATTAACTTTACACAAAATAAATTATATCTTTATAAAATCTATTGTTCTTTTTAATTTTGCCTCGGTCACTTATTTTCTCATCTGAGAAGCCATTTCACCTGGATATGTGTCACAACAGGGGAAAAAGACAACTGCAACTTCTTTTTCATGCCAACTTTAAAACATATTATTTTAAACTAACACAAACTTTAAAATAAAATGTGTTTTCATAAAATAACATTCAACCCAGTGTAGAGAAATCACAGCTCAAGAGGTACAATATGATGTTTGTGACTGTGTTTGAGAGACATGGTGACAATAAAGGACATTTTAAATTGCCATGCTGAAATCATATCTGTGGAGGGTGACATGCAATTTCGGTCTATGAAAATCAGTGTGGACCCATTTTAAGCATTGAAAAATTAAAGTTGGCATGTTAAAGCAGAAATAGTGACTACCTTTCCTTCACTATTTTGATTTACATACAAGTGAAACAGCTATCGAAAGAGAAAAAAACAACTAGCGTGGGACTTGACTTTGTTCATGTGGAATTCATCAGATTGTAGAAAAAGGACTTAAAGTCACATAATGAATGAGAAGTGGTTTTCATGTTTTATAAATACATAAAAAAGGTCTGCCACACACACAAAAATTCCTGTGCTCAGGTTAGTGTCTATGAACAACTGCTTTTGTTCAGGGGGCATATTTTGAAATACCAGCAGTAACATTCTGATAAACAGGAACAATTACACCCTTTCCTTTTTAATTTAACTGCATCCTTTAATGGTACATTTATTAAAGTTGCAATTTGCTTTGGGGCCATCCTACATTGAACAAAATACAACTTTGAAGTAAAGACTTTGAAGTAATGTGGTCTGAAACACATTATATCAGTTAACCAAAAAAGGCTTACTGAAATGAATAGCAACAACAAACCTTGTTCCCAACTTCTTTCACCTCAGGCTTCATCATTTTGATGAAAGAATAGAAGAGCTGACGTATTCTAGAGTCTCCTACAAATGCTATTCTCTTCTCTCTGAGGCAAAAATTTGCTTCACTGAAAGACAATAAAAAGGACTGTAAATTCCAGCCCACATTTCTATCCCACATGCGTCACTGAGGCACATTCACAATCACAACATGACTTACGGGCTTTTGTACTTGTGTAGCATGCAGCCATAGGGCTGCCATACATTGTCCCCTAAAAAACGTCCACTGGATAAAAGCCAGTCACATGTGTCATTGCCTGAAAGAAACAATGCATAATTATAGTGAATAAACCAAATTCAAGACTAATATAATCATGGTAGGGGTTAGTAAGATTTTTTTTTTTTTTTAAGTATTATTATTCTGTTATTAAGCAAGGGTGCAGTAAAGACTTTTACACTGTTAAATAAAATTTCTATTCCAAATAAATGTTGTTCCGTTTTATTCACCAAAAAATTATGAAAAAGAATGCATCACATTTTCCATAAAATATTAAACAGCGCAATTATCTCTGATTATATAAATGAGCACCAAATCAGCATTACAAGGTTTATGTGAATACAGCAAAACCACAATAGCCAAAATATGTCCATCTGATAAGTGTACAACATAAACGAAGATTTAAAAATGTAGAAGTGTATAAAGGCTTTTCCGTTTCAATATTTTGTTCCTCCATGAGCCTCTCATACAGCTTCTTCGCCAGCATGGGAAGGAGAATAGAATGTTTGCTGACATTACATATTTAGACCATATCTATACATTTCAAATCATTTTCAGCATAGCAAGTAAATTATGTAAACTAAAATATTCAGTTTTAAGTGGGCTTATCACTGATTATAAAAGGAGATATGTTCATTGCGCAATCCTAATAGTATTAAGGACAATATCACCTGAACATGCCTAAACATCAAGATATGACCAATAACAATATTATGCTTCAATTTCAGGCAACGCAAGCAGGACTAGATGAATGTTACATGTAAGTTAATAGACCTTAAATATACTACATGCGTTTGGCTGGATTTCAAAATGTAGTTAAGTACTTAACTTAGCCTATCTATTTTGGGGCAACAGACACGCCTATAATAATGCCCCTCCAAAATACTACCTGGCACCTGTTTTTAAGATACGGCCTACTGGGCGCTATGCGTCAAAGAATGAAGTCTAACTGAACTGGAAATACAACCCTGATAACACTGGGTTTAGATTTGATCTGTTATTGATTAGCTAAAAAATTTTAACAGGTAAATGCTGTGCTTAGTGATAAAATTACGCCAAATAGACTTCCGTTTTAACAAAGCGGTCACAGTTTACTAGTGTTTTCACGAGCAAAGCTGCAGCTGTTATCTAGCGGTGACAGACACGCGCACACGCTCCCTGAAAACATTGAGTGACAGCATTAGCATAGACGCTAACGCAAACACGCAGGTCTTTCTCACAAACCGCCACACAAACACTCACCTCCATAATGTCGAAAAGCCGTGTGAAACACCGTGAGAAGCACGACAGCGGCGACAGACAGCAATTTAGCATTTTTGATGCTGAAATATTGATTTATTTCCCGTTTGCCTAGGCTATAGGCCAGGACCGCCATCTTGGCTCCTCCATGACAACACGCAGACAGACGATCTGCGGCAAAGCTGACTGAGTCGGATCCGAGCGGCGCGTGCTCGCATTCCGCGTGCGCTTCAGTTTCAGCGGTGGTCTTGAGCAGAGCAGGCTGGTTGGAGTTCGGTTGCGCTCCTTCTGCTGCGGTTGCCTCAACTATCATATCTACATCAGGTTTTACTGTCCCCTGATTGCTTTCTTCTGCCTTCCAACGCTTTAAAGAAATCTCACCGACTTTCCCAAACTACTCCTTAAGTTTTGTTCTGTCTTTTTTTTCACTGTCCTACCCACTTGTCAAACTGGAGGAAACCAAAACTTGTTTCCCTCTATTTCCTGAACCGCCTCAAATAATATAATTTGTTTGTTCAAAACACACAGCCGTTTAAATGCTTTGCTGAATTAGACATGCCTTCCTCAACAATGAACATTAGCCTATGCTTCACTTGGTATCTTGCACGTCAAGTTGTTCTGGTTGGGACTAAACAGTGTGAGAAATTATAAAAATAAATATTGGGAGAGTTCAATTCATCAGGTATGCGAACAAACAACCACTGCCTTGACATTCTTTATGATACTAACCGGCGTAGTTTATCACTAGCAAATCTTATATGACTCCCATTTCTATTTAATAACATTGATATTGAACAGTCAAAAAGTGTTAGAACCACAGTTCTTAAAGACAAGACCAAAGAAACCTTCAGGTACTAAGAATGAATTTATGTGGCTCCCAGCCACCAATTGATATTGAAGTCTTAGATAATTGAATATTAGATAACAAATTCACTAAGGCAGCCAATCAGATTTTAGCTGATTTCAATGCCCCTGTACCACTCCACACATTCATGACGTAATGCTGCTTTGACTGTCGAGTAGAAGTCTGCTGCAGAGCTTGCCTCAGAACAGGTTCGGCAGAAGTGCACACAAGGGTGTAGTGGCCACAAAATGGGTGTTCGTGAGCACTCTTCTTAAAGCTGAACTGACGAACGGGAAACCTTTCGTGTTCTTACATGTGTACCTACTAGACCATCTCATTTTAACATTTAATGCCAGGGCATGCGGTTTGGAAAAGTATGAAATTTGATTTTAGTAATTTGCAGGTCTGGAAAAATATGTGGAAAAAAGAAAAACATTTAAAGAAAAATGGGAAACCTTTAAACTTAGCATACAGGACTATGCACACTGAGACACCTATTGTGCATCAGCCCATTTAATTGTGTGCTTTCTTGATCGTCATAGAGTATGCGTTAAGGAGACCTAAGGACTTAAAATATGACATACTGCCCTAACGAAAGTTTTGAAAACTTTTTTTTACAGTACTAGTCTTTTTTTATAGACCTTTTTTATGAACTTGGCAAATAGGACAAGGCATGCAGCCGTATTATGCCATCAGCCCACTTCGTGTCATGGTTTCTCTGGAACCAACCCCGCCCCCTGGATCTTGTGTTCTGCAGTGAGGACCATCTCTTTAGAACAGTGGTTCTTCACTAGTGGTATGTGAGCTTCCTCTAGAGCAGTGGTTTTCAAACCTGTCCTACAAGCACCCCTGCCCTGCACATTTTGTATGCCTCCCTTGTCAGACACACCCGATTCAGGTCTTGCAGTCTCTACTAACAAGCTGATGAGTTGAATCAGGTGTGTCTGATAAGGGCACCTGATTCACTTCTGATGAGTACCATAATATTGTTATGAAAAATAATAGTTGGAGAAATATTTCATTCGCGATGGGTCTGCATATTACTTCAGCGGATATTCCATATCATAGCAACCACAACGTCTCAACTGAAAAAAACAAAAATAAGCTGCCCTCTCAAGCGCTCACAGCTGGCTTTGGTGGACACGTGGCCTGATTGTAGTTACTTGTACTTGCAGGTACATGTTCAGCCTGTGTTATTTTTTTTAATCAAGTACTATATTTTATTTAAAAGTTAAATAAAAACTGCTACTGTACTTAAATGTTAAGTACAATACATTTTCATTTAGTCTTTAAGTACAGTTTTTTTTACATTGAATTACAGTACAGTTTTTATTTAACTTTTAGGTACAATATATTTTAATTTAATAATTAAGCTTTTTATTTACCTGGAAGCAAGATGCAGTGTTAATGTTCAAGCTGTGTATTTACATTGTTTTAATTGGCTGACAGGACAATAATAAATATTCTTATTAGGAATAAAACTGACTGGGTTTTGTTTTGTTTTTTTAACTGTGCATAGTGCTGCATTTTATGGAAGCCCGTTCCCGCCATCTTAACCCTTTAGGCGCCAGGGTTTTTTGGAAAAAATGCTGGATTTTGACATCAAGATTTCAAAAGCTTGTGGCTTGAAAGGGCTTAAAGATAGAGATCTACTGTAAATTAAAAAAATGTTGGGCATGACCGAAAGTTTATGTGGGGTGTAAATATACTCATCTAATTTGCATATTATGACGTCATCAGGGCTTGAATTTCATAATATTTAGGAAATAGTAGATATTGAATTGATGTTTGATTTTTTTGTTTGTTTTTTTTGTCTTTTTCTCCTCATTCCAAATGATCAGAAAAGAGGAAACCAACAATAAAACAGGAGAAAGTAGTAAATTATTACTATATTACTGTGCCATAGTAAAATACATGTGCCTATTACTATATAGTAGTAAAACGCATGTGAGCAGTAGCCTACTTTTTGATCAGTTCATCAGTAATATTCAGGAAATAATAGATATTGAATGGATGGTTGAACTTATTTGCATGTTGTTGTTGTTTTTTTGTCTTTTTATCCTCATTCCAAATGATCAGGAAAAGAGGAAATCAACAGTAAAACAGGAGAAAGTAGTAAATTATTACTATATTACTGTGCCATAGTAAAATACATGTGCCTATTTTTTGATCAGTTGACCAGCTATCTGTCCAATCAGGTATCTATGTGACAGTTTATAGTTCTTGAGAGTATGGTACCTCTCATTGCATGGCACAGCGCACAGACCGACCCCACACACCGCACCTGTACTGTCTGCCGGCGGCACTTAGAGCGCGCGCGATCAGAACAAACAGCGCAATCTGGCCGATCATCAGAGAGAAACAGCTCTCCTATGGACACTAAGACCACGTCCACCCCTGCCACCCCCATCCCCATTGGGCAAAGTGTTGAAATGATCACTTGTTTGTGCTTTGTGAACGATCGCGCCTTGCGCAGCGGCACAATTGCGCAGAAAAGGTGTACCGGGAGAAGCGCGATCATTAGACGGCCGATCGTCATTTCCAAAAGGCAAATATTCCCCTTCAGAGTCAGAATCGGCCAATAACATTTGCAACACATCCTCACAGTACAACTTTTTATTAGCCGTTTGGCGATTTTCTCTCACAAATCTCACAATTTACTCAGACGCTATGAACTGAATTGCTTCCGCATTAATGACACGATAGCTCACTTACTATGCTATTTCCTCGAACAATTTTGGTCTAGAATCGAAGTACTACATGTCTGCCATCTAGTGGAAGGGAATACAAATGAGCCATTACACCAGATTAGGAACTACAGCCCATTTCATGAAGTATGACGTCTTGTCGCAATTTTGCGACTTTGGCGCTTAGAGGGTTAAGAAAAAATATAATTCTGTAAGTCATAATAATGAGATACTTTCTCATAATTATGACTATCTCGTTATATTGAGAAACTTTCTGGTAATAAAGACTTACTCCGCGCATGCGTGGCGGCACGCTAGCGACCCCTGCAGGAAACATCGCTTACATTCGTGCAATTAGCAGACGCTTTTATTCAAAGAGACTTACATTGCACTCAAGTTACAGTTTTTACATTTTATCAGCTCTTGCTTTCCCTGGGAATCGAACCCATGACCTTGGCGTTGTTAGCGCCATGCTCTACTATTTGAGCTACAGGATTCTGTAATCGAAAGCTGTATAATCTTCTATCATTAAATAACGATTTCAGATCAATTATCTGCATGTAGTCTTGTTAATTTGTAGCACGTACCAGCAAGTTACTCTGCCAGACAGTTACGGCTTCAAATATTTCAGACTAATATTTAATTTATGAAATACAGGCATTTTATGAAGAAATGAAAGCCATTATACATATAAACTTAATTTATAGATGTCTATTTCATTAATCTATTAGTTTTATTAGCTGTCCCTTTCATGCATCACATGCTTCATACAGTAAGCCATCTCATTTCAAAAGCACAAAGCATCATTGTTTGTTACCACGGCAACCGCTTGGTCTTTTTGGGGTGGTGATGGCGCAGTGGATAAGACACATGCCTTTGGTGTGAGAGACCCGGGTTCGAATCCACTGTGAGACACCAATGTGTCCCTAAGCAAGACACTTAATCCCTAGTTGCCCACACGGAAATAACCTATATAAACATATATGTTTTAATATAGGTTTTGATATATGTTTTTAATATATGTGACATATATAAAATTGGCAGTTTTCCTATAATATAGGTACATATATGCATGTATATATATGTGTGCATATATGCACCTATATGTTTACCTATATATTAGTAAAATTATTAAAATCCATAGCTGCTAGACAACATAAATAAAAGCCCAAAATGTCGAAATTTACATTTACATGTACATATAGGGCTTATATGTGGATATAAAGAAGCAATACAGGAGACCTATATGGCCTTTATATGCACATATATGCACCTCAATTTTGCCTATATGTGGCATATATACGCATATATGCAGCATATATGTTATCATATATGTGCATATATGCTGCATATAGGTTTCATATATGCGCATATATCCTCATATAGGTTCTTTCCATGTGGGTGCTCCAGAGGCGTGCGACCTCTGACATATATAGAAATTGTAAGTCGCTTTGGATAAAAGCGTCAGCTAAATTAATAAATGTAAATGTCTTCAGCATCCCACACCGCTTTTTGCAGGACAAACGCTTAACGTGAAAAATGCTTAACGTGGCTTGAAGTACAAAGACAGATTGAACCAAATTCAGTACATAACTTAATGATCATGCATACTGTAGCTATATACAGGCATTCAGGTGGACCCAAAATATGAATGCAACGCAAAACAGCAACTCTTATGCAGCATTTTCTATAACGGTTTTCTATAGGAAAACGCTTAACATACAACTTTGGGTGTTGTGTTCAAATTCTGGGTTCTTGTGCTTGCCTGTATGCATGATCAATAATACTGTATCCTGAATTAGTCATTGTACTTTAAGCCACATTAAGCATTTTTCACGTTCACGTGTCCTGCAAGAAGCGGTGTGGGATGCTGAAGACCAAGCGGTTGCCATGGTAACGAACAATGATGCTTTGTGCTAGCGAGAGGAGATTGGGCTACTGTATAAACATTGTGGGCTTATGTAATGCATGAAAGTGACTGCTAATAAAAACTAACAAATCATCGAAATGAACATCTATTCGTTAAGTTTATGTGTAATGGCTTTCATTTCTTCATAAAATGCGTGTGATTTTTGTTGGAATATATTCCTCTATATCTGAAGCCATGAACTTCATTGTCTGGCAGAGTAACAAAAGACTACATGCAGATAATTTATCTGAACTCGTTATTTAATGATAGATTATACAGCTTTAGATTACAGAACAAGCGATGTTTGCGGTGTTCCTGTATGACTTTGACCAGCAGATGTCGCTAGAGTGCCGCCACTCATGCATTGCGCATGCGTAGAGTAACTCATTTTTTTTTTTTTTTTTTAGGAGTATCTCATTATTATGAGAAAGTTTCTCGTTATTTCGAGAAAATAAGTAATTATTATGAGAAAATAAGTCATTATTTCGAGAAAATAAGTCATTATTATGAGAAAGTTTCTCATTATTACGAGAAAGTTTCTCAATATAACGAGATACTAAGTCATAATGAGAAAGTATCTCATTATTATGACTTACTGAATTATATTTTTTCTTAAGGTGGCGGGAACAGGCTTCCATAGTATTTTAATGTCGGTCATAATGGTGGTACTTGGAAAGCCAAATATTTTCTGAGGTGGTACTTGGTGTAAAAAGTTTGAGAACCACTGCTCTAGAAGGTTGCGTTCTGTAAGTGAACAGTGCATTATTGTGCCATCGCAAAGCGGCACAAAATCACTTTCACCAACTTTTACATTAATTGTTTCATTAAAAAACATTAAAAAGTATTGAGTCACCCCCTTCTAATGAACATGTTTGACTACTTTAGTAATTTCTATGAGTACAAATCTTAATGTTAAAGCATATAATGATATTCTATGGAATTGTGTGCTTCTAATTTTATAGCAACAGTTTGGACAGGACCCTTTTCTATTCTAACATGACAGTGCCTCTGTGTATAAGGCAAGGTTCAAAAAGACATGATTGATTCAGTCAGTGTGGAAGAACTTGACTGGTCCGCAGAAAGCCAAGTCCTGATCCTAAAACTCCTCTGGTATGACTTTATATGCAGACCTTCAGCCAAAAACTCATCACCAAACACCAATGACTTGTATAGACACTATATGGACAAAAGTGTTGGGACACTTTAGAACAGAAAAAGGCACTAACTGTGGCAACAAAGATGGAAACATAATTCATGTATTTAAAAATTGTATTTCCATCTCTGTTGCAACAGTTTTGGACGTGTCTAAAATGACAGTACCCTTATGTACAAGTCATTGGTGTTTGGTGATGAGTTTTTGGTCTGCATTTAAAGTCACACCAGAGGTGTTCAGCTGGGATCAGGACTTGGCTTTCTGCAGACCAATCAAGTTCTTCCACACTGATGTATGTGATCCTGGACCACAAAACCAGTCATAAGGGTCATTTTTTAAATTGGGATTTATACATAATCTGAAAGCTGAATAAATAAGCTTTCCATTGATTTATAGGATGTGTTATAGGATAGGGTAACATAACATTTGGCTGAGATACAACTGTTCGAAAATCTGGAATCAGAGGGTGCAAAAAAAATCTAAATATTGAGAAAATTGCCTTTAAAGTTGTCCAAATTAAGTTCTTAGCAATGCATATTACTAATCAAAAATTAAGTTTTGATATATTTATGGTAGGAAATTTAGTAAATATCTTTATGGAACGTGATCTTTACTTAATATCCTAATGATTTTTGGCATAAAATAAAAATGTATCATTTTGACTCATACAATGTATTTTTGGCTATTGCTACAAATATACCCATGCTACTTATGACTGGTTTTGTGGTCCAGGGTCTCTCTCTCTCACACACACACACACACACACACACACACATACACACACACACACACACACACATACATACATATATATGTATATATATATACACACACACACACAGCGGGTAAAATAAGTATTGAACACATCACCATTTTTCTCAGTAAATATATTTCTAAAGGTGCTTTTGACATGAAATTTTCACCAGATGTTGGTAACAACCAAAGTAATACATAAATACAAAGAAAACAATACAAATAAGTTCAGGAATTAAGTTCTGTGTAATAAAATGGAAAGACCCAGGGAAAAAGTATTGAACACGCTTACTGAAATTTATTTAATACTTCGTACTAAAGCCTTTGTAATGACAGCTTCAAGATGCCTCCTGCATGGAGAAACTAGTTGCATGCATTGCTCAGGTGTGATTTTGGCCCATTCTTCCACACAAACAGTCTTCAAATCATAAAGGTTCCATGGGCCTCGTCTATGAACTCTGATCTTTAGTTCTTTCCATAGATTCCATAAAATGGTTGAGCCATTCTAGCATCTTTACTTTCTTTCTCTGAAACAAATTGAATTTCCTTGGCTGTGATTTTGGGATCATTGTCTCGCTGAAATGTCCACCCTCATTTCATCTTAATCATCCTGTTAGATGGCAGCAAATATTTATCACGAATGTCTCGGTACATTTTTCCATTCATTCTTCCTTCAATTATATGAATTTGGCCAGTGCTACACCATGATGTTTTGGGGTGATGGTGTGTATTATGGTATCCAAAGAGTACATTTTTTTTCTCATCTGACCAGACTATATTCTCCCGGTATTTCGCAGTCTTGTCTAAATATTGTGCAGCAAACTTTAAACAAGCTTCAATGGGCATTTTCTTCAGCAATAGAACCTTGCGTAGTGAGCATGCATACAGGCCACTGCGGTTGAGTGCAATATTTATTGTTTTCTTTGAAACAATTCTACATGCTAATTCCAGGTCTTTCTGAAGCTCTCCACAAGTGGTCCTTGGCTCTTGGACAATTCTTCTGATAATTCTTTTCACTCCTCTGTCAGAAATCTTGCGAGGAGCACCTGGTCATGGCCGGTTTATGGTGAAATGATGCTCTTTCCACTTCCAGATTATGGCCCCAACAGTGCTCACTTGAACATTCAGAGGTATAGAAATCCTTCTGTAACCAATGCCATCAGTATGTTTTGCAACAACAAGGTTGCAAAGGTCTTAGGGAACGCTTTTGCTTTTACCCATCATGAAATGTTTTTTGTGTGACACGATCATGAGACACCTTTTTATAGGCCATCAGTTGAGACTGAACCAGCTAATATTAATTTCCATTTACAAGAGGCAGGATTTCTCTCTAATTAATGATAGATTTCAGCGGGTTAGATTTCCCTGTGTCATTCCATTTTATTACACAGAACTTATTTCTTTAGCTTTCTTTGCATGTTTGGATTACTTGGATTGTTACTGAAATCTGGTGAATATTGCACGTCAACAGCATCTTTAGAAATGCATGCACTGAGAAAAATGGTGACGTGTTCAATACTTATTTTAGCCACTGTGTGTGTGTGTGCATATATATATATATATATATATATATATATATGTGTATATGTAAGTATGAATATACATATAAACCTTGCTACGCGTACTGCGTTGGGCTAACCAAGACTTGTCATAGCACTTGCATATTATAGCTCTTTTGTTGGTTTTGAATGCTTCTATTGTCATCATTTGTAAGTTGCTTTGGATAAAGGCATCTTCTAAATGACTAAATGTAAATGTAATGTAATGTACTTATATGGTGTATTCCTGTATTTGGCCCAAGTGTTCGGTCATGTCAGATCATTTAAGAGTTGGATCCAGACTGAAGCTTCTGTAATTCCTAGTTACCATTGGATGTTAATCCCATGGCAGAAACAGAGAAACAAATAGAGACATAATTAGCGTAGCTGCTGTTCCATCTAAGCAAAAATGATTTGTTCAACCCAAGCTAAAGAATAATAATAATGTACAGGGCCTTATAGGCAAGTTGTTATATCTTGTAAATGATACAGAACTTAATAGGTAGCCAGTGCAGAGACTGTAAAATTGGGGTAATATGATCATATTTTCTTGACCTGGTAAGAACTCTAGCCGCTGCATTTTGGACTATCTGTAGCTTGTTTATTGAAGATGCAGGACAACCAGCTAGCAGTGCATTACAATAGTCCAGTCTAGAGGTCATGAATGCATGAACTAGCTTTTCTGCATCAGAAACAGGTAGCATATTTCAAAGCTTGGCAATGTTTCTAAGATGGAAGAATGCTGTTTTTGTAACATGGGAAATATGATTTTCAAAGGACATGTTGCTGTCTAAAATAACACCCAGATTTTTGACTTTAGAGGATGTAACAGTGCATTCGTCTAGTTGCAAATTGTAATCCAAGAGATTTTGTGTACCGTTTTTTGGTCCAATAAGTAATATCTCTGTTTTATCTGAATTTAATAGGAGGAAATTATTGGTCTTCCAATCTTTTACATTTTTTACACAATCTATTAGCTTAGATAGTTTAGAAGTTTCATCTGGTCTTGTTGAGATATATAGTTGAGTATCATCAGCATAACAATGAAAACTAATCCCGTATTTTCTAATAATATTACCATGGGGCAACATGTATATTGAAAATAGCAGAGGACCTAGGACAGATCCTTGTGGTACTCCATACTTTACTGGTGATAATTGAGATGACTGCCCATTTAAATGAACAAAGTGGCAGCGATCGGACAGGTAGGATCTAAACCATCTTAAAGCCTGCCCTTGAATACCAGTATAGTTTTGTAATCGATCTATGAGTATGTCATGGTCTATAGTGTCGAACACAGCACTAAGATCAAGTAATACTAGCAATGAGATGCAGCCTTGGTCTGAAGCAAGAAGCAAGTTATTTGTAATTTTAACAAGTGCCGTTTCTGTGCTATGGTGAGGCCTGAAACCTGACTGAAATTCTTCATAGAGATTTTTGCAAGAAGGAGCACAATTGAGCAGACACAACTTTTTCTAAAATTTTAGACATAAACAGAAGATTTGAAATGGGTCTGTAATTTGCCAGTTCATTAGAATCTAGTTGTGGTTTCTTAATAAGAGGCTTAATAACCGCCAGCTTGAATGGTTTTGGGACGTGACCTAAAGATAACGATGCGTTAATAATATTGAGAAGTGGTTCTTCTGCTACAGGTAACAACTCTTTCAGTGGTTTAGTGGGTACAGGATCTAATAAACATGTTGTTGGTTTAGATGCACTGATAAGTTTATTTAGCTCTTCCTGTCCTATAGTTGTACAGCACTGCAGTTTTTCTTTGGGTGCGATGAATGAAGCTGAAATACTAGGCGCAGTAGAATATACATTTGTTATTGTATTTCTGATGTTATCTATTTTATCAGTAAAGAAATTCATAAAGTCATTACTATTAAACTGTGAGGGAATATTTAGATCAGGTGGCGTGTGTTTATTTGTTAATCTAGCCACTGTGTTTTTCCACGCAATTCTAAAAACTTCCAAGTTAGTTTTTCTCCATTTGGAAATTACTATTACGAGTGTCTTTCTTGAGAGAATGGGTATGATTGTTGTACCATGGCTCAGTACGTTTTTTTCTAACATTTTTCAATTTAAGGGGGGCTTCTAATGTATTAGAAGAGATTCGAACAGACAACACAAAAAGGCTGCAAACATTTTACAAAATAAAAAATAATCTCTGTACCAATAAAATGTGCAACATTTTACATTTTTCTACCAAATTGCATTTAATATTTAATTAAACTTATACTGGAATGTTTTCCTTGACATATTGCATTTTCAGTATAGTGAAAATGATAGGTATAGAAGACTCAGATGCTGCTCTGAAGTGCTATCAGATGTGGATTTAGTGCACATTAAGGGCACTGAGCTTTGCCAAATATTAGACATAAATGGGACAGTCTTGCGCATGCACTTCCTGTCGTGTGCACACACTCTCAAATGGCCAAGACCTCAAGTTTGGGACATTAATGAGGTGCATTATGGGATTGGATAAGTGAAAAATTTTGGACACAGCACAGATCTATGGTAGGGGAGTCTGGGATTGGTCGGCACAGGGCTAATTTCTGGGTCAGAATTGTGTGCGTTCACAAAAAATGTACAGTAGCAACAGCTGAATGTTTGCACTCTTGAACCTCACCAGGTTCTACCAATATATTAAATATTCAAAACCTGGCAACTTTTTTACTTTTCTGTGTCAGACAAAAAACTAACCCCCAAATATTTCAGAGAGGGATATTTAAAAAGAAATCAATTTTAGTTAATAGTAAAGGGACCCGTATTAAATATGGATCCTGTGATCAATTCTGCTGCCTGGTTAGTAGTGGGAATGTTGGTTAAACATAAAAAAAGATTGGACACACAATATGTAGCATTTAATGCTATCGTTTCAGTGTAAAGATATACATGTTTGGATTCTCTACAAATACAAACATGCCAAGCTGCAGTAACTGCCTTTTTATTTGATTCAAAAGTGAGAAAGATTTTGCCATCTTAAAAGCATGTCATAACTATAAACAGAGGAAAATGAACTCTATTTGGCAATAGGCTCAAAGTATTATTTGCTAAGAAACAAAACACCAGTTCATTGCATAGAATAGAAAACTCATTTCATGTTTTGAAACTAAACACATTGATGTTGTTTGCTTGTGAATTTACTAATTTAAAATCAGGCAGATATTCAAAATGGCCACTTAAGTCAGACATCTTTTCCCCAACATTAAAGCACTTAACTCGTGGAATAATGTGTTTCGGAACATTGGACATGCTTTATTTTCAGAACTTTTCACAATTTATTTAAACATCTCACATATACAAAATAGGTACAATAAACTTTGTGGTTTGTTTTGAGAGAGGCCTCTGCAACCCTTTAAAATGGAGAACTGTGCTGTCAGTATTAACACTGGGGGGGCGGAAAAAAATGTAATGCCTGAACAAAACAAAACAAAAAAATCTGAACAAAACTCTGAGAAACAAAAACAAACAAAACTAAAAGTAAAAACCAGACAAACATCAGGTTTAGGAATATTCCACCTGCTTAAAATTGGGGTTATCAGGGGGACCTGTGCAATATTCCTCAGAGACAATACAAAGTAATACAGTAACAGTGGTTTCCTCCACAGCTGCATGTATAGCACCATATATCACTGCTTCAAGTATTGGAGCACCTTTGAAACAGGACAGAACTTGAAGCCTTAGTACCAACTAGTGACAACTAGGATGTTGATTAATATTTTCCTTTACACATGAGGTAGTTTAAACCTTACGGAAATTGTGGTTTTAAACTTCCTCTTTGGAAGATATACAAAGACCACAAAGTGATGTATACTTTCATTGTTTTTATTACACTTCTTTTATTTTTACAAAATGATGACATGTCCCATAACATGGTGTTATCCCGTGTCTCTTTGGGCTGCTGTATTAATTTGCATTGCGCAATGCTCCGTTCAGTCCATTGGTCCTCTCCGATAGAGCCCAGCTTAAGCAAGTGGATTTGCAGAAAAAAATCAGCATTCAGTATAAAAAAACACAGACAGAAGGGCAGAGATTTTTCTTTTTTCTTTCTTTCTCTCGTTTAATTTATCATGAGTCTATTTATTTGAAACAGACTGGGCCAATGTCCAAACCAAACTCTTGATCTGCGCCACCAATGTCCAAAGGTGCAATGTCGAGGATGGGAAGGCGAGATGGTTTATTTGTTCTGTATTCAATGACTGTCTTGCTCCACTGGCCAGTGTGTCTCTGCAGGGACGCAACAAAAAGACAAAACATGTTACGTGACTTCTTTTTTGACAAACATCAATCATGCCAAGGTGTAAACATGTATAGACTTATGTAATTGTGACAGTCTATCTCATATGCATGTCGAACACTATCCTCTGTGACTATAAGCTCTTAACCTCTTATCTTGTACATATCATGCTAACTGGATGAAGATTTTGTCTGTATAATCAAAGTGCAAAAAGAGAACTTACACTGCAGCCATCCTCTAGGACGCTGAAAGTGAAGCGGCTGTTGCCCTCCGCCCTGAGCTCCACATCATTGGAGCCCTGCAACAACACAGCCTTCTTCAGGTTTCCATTCTCGGCATCCATGTAGGCGATGCTGTTCTTGCAGTGGTAGGTGATGTTCTGAACTGCCTGGTTGGCCAGCAAACGCATGAAGGCCAGCTGAGTAGCCATGGACTGTGGGCTCAGGGTCTCATCATTGTAACCAAACTGGAAAGGGAATGGAAAAAGACAACCTTCAGACTGCTTTCTCTTGATCAATCTTGAAAAGTCAGTACAGTAATTAATTTAGTCCTTTCTGACATCTACAACTTTTGTGAAATTCTTCAACTTACCTCAGTACCACCATTGATGGTCTCGCCGAACCAAATGTGTTTCTTCTCCTGGGAGCCTCTGTACCAGTTTTTGCGTGGGATGCTCTCTGGGTGGGGGTGGATGCAGGTCTGGCCAGTAGAGAAGTCGCAGTAGGCCTTGATGGCATCCATGGTGCAGCCCTGGTTGGGGTCGATCCAGTAGAAACCTACAGGGGAAGAAAACAATACAGATCATTAGGGAAGGTCATAGGAAGTAAGAACTATTGGAAGATGGGTTAGCTCTACTGGAAGAAGAAAGATTCACTCACCGCTGCTCCATTCAGGGTGGCTGAGCCTGATATCACGGCAAGTACGAGCAGGGTTCTTCTTTGAGCCCTCAGGGGAAAGCAGATTATCAATCTGAGAGTTCAAGGACTTGATGGTGGCATCCACCTCATAATCCTTAGCCCTGAGAGAGGCCTGGTCAGCTCTGTACTCATCATATCCTCCAGATGTGTCATATCCACCACCAGCTGCACCAGGGGGTCCGGGAAGACCAGGAGATCCAGGAGGACCCTAGAGTTAAACACATTATAGATTAACCACACGTCATGTTCAACTGGGATGTCTTCTCTACATTTCATCTCAAGGTAAGATACTGTACTTTCTATAATATATTTTACAATATATATTTTCTGTTTTCTTTCCATCTGTGTCAAGAGTAATTCTCAAATGTATGTTTACTTACAGAAGGTCCAACATGTCCAGCAGGACCACGGTGTCCAGGGGGTCCAATAGCACCAGGCATGCCATTTGAACCGTCCTTACCAGGAGGGCCATTAGGACCAGCTGGGCCCTAAAGACAAAATGCAGACAACCATTATGAACATTTCCACACTTTTATTACAAAATCCTGTGTGCCAAGTCTTAAGAATGAGAAAGTTACTTACTCTTGGACCAGCAGGACCAGCCACACCAGCAGGGCCGCTGTCACCAGAAGGACCCTGTAAGACAGTGTCATTTGTTCTTGTTCTGCAATCTTTTATGCTGAATCATTTTACTAATCTGTATGAGAACTAAACAAACTGTTCAAACTGTTTTCACAGGAAAAAGATGTTGAAGCTTATTATTAAAGTTGTGCCACTTACGTTGGGTCCGGGCATTCCCTGCAGACCAGGATGTCCACGAAGTCCCTTCATGCCCCTTTCTCCTTTGTCTCCAGCAACACCTTTCTCACCACGAGATCCAGAAGGGCCCTGTTAATCAAAGGAAACATTGAAAGTAAGAAATATCCATAGAAGCCATTATCCTTCAATTAAAATGCCTTATGTCTTATGTAAGAAAGATTATGTCTGACACACTTACAGGTGCACCTCTTGCTCCAGCAGGTCCAACAGGGCCAGCAGATCCAGGAGCTCCCTAAAGGGGGTGTAAATGAGAGAATGAATTGATTACATGTGTGGTAGTCTCTTTAATTTATATGCATAATTTAGTAAATGCTGTGGCTTAGTTCAGTGACACGTACAGATTCACCACGGTTTCCGGGTCTGCCAGCAGCGCCTGATGGTCCATTGGGTCCAGGAGCACCGACAGATCCAGAAGGTCCAGAGGAACCAGGCTCACCACGGTCTCCCTGGTAGTTGAAATAGTCCAGTTCAATTACTTTTTTAATTTATATAACACACTCTGGTCTGGTAATTGAAACTTTAGGATTTATTTCAAGACTACAGTTTTAGGATAAAGTTAGTGATTGTCAAATATGAAGAAATGCATAGTCTGAAGTCATATCAGGGCTGTATACCTTAAGGCCAGCAGCACCAGGACGGCCAGGAGGTCCATCATTACCAGGGCTGCCCTACAAAACAACACAGTGGCATATATGAATATTGTATGAAAAAACCCTACAAATTGTGTGTCTTAAAATGAAGTACAATTGATACTCACCTCACGTCCAGCCTCACCCTGAGCACCAGTCATACCGGGCATGCCAATGTTGCCAAGGGGACCACGGGGACCAGGGGCACCAGAAGGGCCAACTCTTCCAGGCTCACCCTAAAGAACACACAAAAAACAGATGAGGATTTACCCTGTAGCAAGTTAATTTTGACCAGTTTGGACACACCCGGGGTCAGTGCACTTACAACAGAACCGGGGCCACCAGGAAGACCACGGTCACCTCTGGAGCCAGGAAGACCATTGAATCCCTGAGATCCCAGCTGACCCTGAGGCCCAGCAGATCCAGGTGCTCCCTGATTTTTAAAAAGAAAAAAGTTTATCATGAGACGAAATATATACTACGTAATACTTTGCATTTAACATGGTCTGACGTGTTCAGCTTGTACTTACAGGTGAGCCACCCTCTCCAGGAGATCCCTTCTCGCCAGCCAGACCAGGTGGTCCAATCAGTCCATTCTCTCCTGGGGGACCAGCAGAGCCAACATCACCACGAGAACCACGTGGGCCATCCTTTCCAGGAGCACCAGTGGGACCAGCAGGTCCAACAATACCCTAATGGGTGGAAGGAAAATCAGATTATATGTGAGACTATAAAGATATATCCTGAAATGAAGCAAGGGCTAGCATGAAGCATTAGGTCTGGACAACTCCATTAAAAGTTATCTAATATTACTCACAGCAGGGCCAGGAGGTCCAACTCTGCCAGCAGCACCAGGGAAACCAGTCAGACCCTAGAATAGAGCCAGAAATTCATGGGTCACATTATAGGAAATGTCGCACAACTAAACAAGCAAAATAAATGAATATATAAATCCATAAAAGCATACTTACAGGGGGACCGGAGTCACCACGGGCACCAGGTGGGCCAGCAGGACCAGAAGGACCCTAAAGATGCACAAGAAATTGAAAAAAGTTCAAAATCATAAAGATACATTGGATGTGTTATCCAGTGTATCCTTGACTGAGACATGAGGTGAATGTCAAAACTACAATAGCCTACTTTTCAGAAGTAAATTTTCATTAAGATATGTTTCTTCAACAATCTATGACTTTTTTTTAAATGTAGTCTCAAACTTACGAGGGGTCCAGTATTGCCAGCAGGGCCAGCAGGGCCGGGGGGTCCAACATCACCCTTTCCACCAGCAGGTCCTTTCTCGCCTCTTTGTCCAGTCTGGCCATCAGCACCCTACAAGACACATTGTGTCCCTGTCAGTTTTTAGTGCATGTGTGTTCAGAGTTAAAAAAAAAAAACTCTCAGATTTTTTAAAACACACAGCAGTTTTGAAGTCTAAAATTGAATGTATGAATCACAAAGATGCATTCTTTAGTAGCAGACTTCAGGAGAATTCACATGGACTTACAGGGGGTCCAGCAAATCCAGAAGGTCCAGCAGGGCCAGACTCACCACGTTCACCCTAAAATACATGTTAAGATTTGAGCATGAATGCTTGATTCTGAAGTGAATTATAGTTTATGCACAGTTCTTGTTTTAGTTCCTTAATATTGAACAATCATAAATCATTAAATAATGTAATAATTATTCTATCAGTGTGTAGTAAAGAACTGATCATACTCACAGGAGCACCACGAGAACCAGCAGGTCCAGCAGGGCCGAAAGAGCCAGTCTCTCCCTGGAAGAGAACACAGAGATTGGTTTGATCAGAATGGTCTTTACAGCTATCTGATGTAAGTACTTTTGCCAGTCTTCCAAGTTAATTATTTGTAGGTTATGACTTTCTTTTCGCCTGCAGAAAGTCTCAAGAAAGCACCTTTAATCATTTGGAGATCCCTCAGAACAGTTTGGATACATTCACTCTGCATTCACTCTACATTCACTCTTTCCTTGTATGACATTCCACATCTTACCTTAGCATGCTGAACAAATTTGTATTTCACATTTAATATATTTTGTTATAAAAAATTAGAAGACCATTGGATTTCCAGTAGTGCTGTCAAACGATTAATCGCATCCAAAATAAAAGTTTTTGTGTACATTGTATGTGTGTACTGTGTATATTTATTATTTATATATAAATACACACAAATGCATGTATATATTTCAGAAAGGTATGTTATGTTTATATATTAAATATATTTATATATAAATTATATGAATATAAATATATACATGTAAATACATGTACATATTTTTAAATTACTGTATGTGTGCATATTTATACATAACAAATATACAAAGTACACACATATATATTATGTAAACAAAACACATCCCTTTTATTTTGGATGTAATTAATTGCGATCATTTCCAGTTTTAAATCAGTGTATCAGCATTTCAGTTGTTTTCACTGTTCAAAGTCACCACATTTGGGACTTGAACTTAGGCAATGCTTTATATAGTGCAATTTAATGATTTAGATTAGAAGATAATGATTTAATAATTTTATAAGTCAAGGGTAAATAAAACTCAATTATAGCATATGTAGAATTAAATTGTCTTAAAATTGCATAAATTCCAACCTACTGTATTTACACTGAAGTCACATTGTAAAAAAGAAGAAAAAAAGTTTTATCTGAACCAAATTTAAAATAATGTAGCAATGTTTGATTGTTGTTTATTGTTTGTTGTTGTTGATTGTTACTGCAGAGGATAATCAAATAAAAAATTTAAAACACTGAAAATTAATCAAATCTTGGCATGGCTTTAACTTGACCCTAGCGTTTTTGAATAACGAAATATTGTTTGAATTTTCCAGCAGAGGGCAGCAGTGATTCTGACAGTTGTCAGCAGGGTTTCTTCTTCAAGCAATGGACCAAGGAATCTAATTTTTCGTAAGAATCTTAATACATTTTGTTAGTGGTGTGCCAGTGTGATCTAAGAATTAATTATAATAATTATAATGTGTGATTCATCACGCAAGATTGATAAGGAATAAAAAGAAAAGCCCTTTGGACTGGTGTAAATATTTCAATGATTTAGATTGATAGCAACAATTCTTTGCATTGATCTGACATCGCAGTTGAGAGAATGCTCTTTACCTTGTCACCATTAGCACCAGCAGGTCCAGGGGGTCCACTGGGTCCAGGAGCACCCTGCAAATTGAGGAAGAAGTACCATAAAATCACGGCTACAAAACATTTGTGCAATTTTGTATGAAATGAGATAAAGGCATTTGGTATACTTACACGGGCACCATCTCTTCCAACATTGCCCTCCAGTCCTCTGTATCCTTGCTCACCCTGTGTATAAGAGAAATTATTTAGTCAGCTGTAAGAGACATACAGATTTGTCAACATAATCACTATAGAGTGCCATGAGCATTGCTTCAAAAGTACCTTCTCTCCTTTAGGTCCAGGAGTTCCAGCGCCACCACGCTCACCAGGCATACCAGCAGCTCCCTGGTGTCCAGGGGCACCAGCAGCTCCAACTGCACCAGGCTCTCCCTGAAGAATACAGATTTTTGTCAGTTAACACTCATAAAAAAGATCTGTCTAGATGACATGTGTGGTGACCGGTGTACATACCTTGTTTCCATCAGGGCCAGGAGTACCAGCAGGTCCACGAGCACCAATGGGTCCCTGAGCGCCAGCAGCACCAGCGGGTCCAGGGTTACCACGCTCTCCCTAAACAGTCATAAAAGGACAGAAGAACTGTAAGATAGGCTCATTTCTTCTCATGCACATACTCATGTGAGAATAAAGACAGAACAAGAAATCAGAGAAAGGTAAGTCACCTTCACACCAGCAGGTCCTGATACACCTTGATCTCCATGGATACCCTGTTGAGAGATAAGAAATAAATGTAATGATTTGCATGACATTATGCATCTAGTATTATACAAGTGAACCAAAAACAGCATAAGCTGCATAACATCTAAGCCATGAAAACTTACTCTATCTCCGGGCTTGCCGGCCTCACCAACAGGTCCAGCGGGGCCAGGAAGACCCTGTTAAAGGTTGAGCAGGAGACACAAGTTTAAGTTTAAGATTCAAACACTACATAAACAGGAAGAATTCCTACAAGACTAGTACAACTTGATCTTATTCTGTTTGACTATGACAGTGATTCCCAACCATGGATACACCTAGGGAGAACTTGGAAACCTTGCGATTTTGCTATTTTGTCTGGATTTCTTCAAAACTACCCCTGAACTGTCAAAGCTTGTAAAATACAAATAAGCTTGAGCTACTTGATTAGCCCATTTTCACTCACTGTATTGATTAAAGGAAACTATTTGTGGCCGCATTTGGTACTTGAGCCCTACACATGGGCTCCCAAGACGGTTGGGAAACACTTTTTATATTTAACTTCACTCTTCAAGCTTAAATGAAGACTGTATAATCTTGAAAGAAGGTTTGTAAAAGTATGACACTGACCTGGAAACCAGGAGCACCAGAGGGTCCCTGCTCTCCCTTCTCACCTGGGGCACCCTAAATGAGAAGACAACAATCCGTTACCACTGAGAAACAGTGAAAGGTCATGTACTAATCCACATAGACAGTCTTTTCAGAAAATTTCAGATGGTCTACTTACAGCAAGTCCGACAGGACCAGCAGGGCCGTTGTTACCGTCAGGACCAGGAAGACCCTAAGTGAAAATAGGAACGGAATCAGAGCAGCACAATAACTAATAACTCACTCCTTGAGACTGGATACTGAAGAATTTTTATAATGGATATTTCTCTCTCTGAAATACTTACTCTCAGTCCAGTGGGGCCAGCAGGTCCCTTCTCACCAGGCTTGCCAGACTCGCCCTGCAACAAGGTTCATTGATAAGCTCATTGATACATCATTATATATTGAATATCTAAATAAAGATGAAATGTATAAAATACAGTCAATACTTACAGAGGGTCCCTTAGGACCGGGAAATCCAATATTACCGGGCTGGCCTCTGGGTCCAGTTGGGCCAGGGGGGCCGCTGCGGCCATCTTGACCAGTGGCACCCTAGAGAACAGCATATAAAGTGGTGATGAGTGTACACAATGCTCATGGATTAGTAACCTTTTTCTGGGTAAACTATGTGTATAATAGTATGAATATAAAAACTGTGTACTCACAGCAGGCCCTTCCTTTCCAGGGGGTCCAGAACTGCCAGGGCTACCAGGGAGACCCTGAAAAGATATAAAGTGATGTTCTTGTTCATATGGTCACATGTCAAGAGTAATTGATCTCAATTCATACTTGTAAAATAGGAGAAATTTGACATGTTTCTTGCTTCATGATTTACAGATTTTGTCATAGTGGACTGGACAGATATAAAGTAGTAAGAGGCCGATACTCACTCTAGCTCCAACAAGACCAGGCTCACCAGCACGACCGGCATCTCCAGGAGGTCCACGGGCTCCAGAGGCACCAGTAGCACCACGGGCACCAGGCATGCCCTAAGGTACAAGATTCATAGATCAGTGTCTTCAATAAAGCATCAGAACAATGTATAATTGCATGGATTTAGCAGAAAAACTATCATAAACTGTATATTTATACATATTTTTTTATTTATCCAAAGCAGCTAAACCACTGTCACATTCTATATACACTCCATAGCTCCTTTCAGTACAAAAGAGATCTTTTTAAATCACTTGAATCTTACCATTGGGCCCGATCTGCCAGCCAGACCAGGCAGACCACGAGTACCAGCAGCTCCCTGCAAGAAACATCAGTAAACATAGCAAAAATAAATAATAAAAAAACATAACCATAATGCAGAAAAATGAACCATTGTATTGTGCTTTATAAATGTTTAGTATTATTCTTACAGCAAGACCCCTCACATAGTCCACTGGATTTTTACTTTTTTTTCAATATTTTGTACTGTTGTTCTGTACATCTTGTACTTTTTCTTTCAAATCCTTGGCCCACTAACCAACTAAAAGTGGTGATCATACGTTTGTATTTATTTGTGGGAGTGGGAGGCTCTTATAAGTGAAGATTCCATTCTCTCTCTGACACTTACCAATTAAAATGGAGATGCCCCTAACATATTGAAATTAACATTTTATTAATAAGATCAAACTTACTCTAGGTCCACGCAATCCAGCAGGTCCAGTAGCTCCCTGCTCACCAGTTGAGCCTCTCTTGCCCTCTTCACCAGAAGGACCAGGGAGTCCCTGAGGACCAGCACTACCCTGTATAGGAAAAGGAGAAGAAGGAAGTGAACAAGGACATTCAGCCATAGCACAGACTATATGCTTTATAAATTGTTGAGATGGATGTCAGCGTGTATACTCACAGGCTCACCCTTGACACCAGTATCTCCCTTCACTCCTACGGGTCCAGGGTCACCCTGAGCATCAAAGCAGTTCAAAGGTTAGACCATTTTATAAGATGTACATATCTGAAATTCCCTATTAAAAATGTATAAAAAAAGAATATGCACATAAATAGAGTCATGCACCAAAATGAAAAATAAAACAGAAAATATTAAATTATGTTGTGCTTGGAATAATTTAATAAAATAACTTAATAGAATTTAATAGAATAACGTACTTCCTTTTTTCTGTAAAATACATAATACTTAAAGTTAAATACAAAACTTAAAGTTTTTCCCTTAGCTGGTGTTACTTCTCATTAAAATCTAGGCTCTTTTTAACTCTTTTAACTTTTGAACTACTTTTTAAGATATTGTTTAACTACTATTGTTTAAATATCTTTTTAAGATATTGTTTAACTGTCCAACTTAAGTAATAATGTTAGTATTGATATATATAATATTAAGTTGACTGTAAAATACTTCCATATCATGACTGTTGTGCAATGGCATTGTCTCTTCAACTGAAAACGTGACCTCTTTTCTGGCCAGAGTTTAAATGACATCTAATTAAACCTGGATTACTTCACTCAAAGCTGGTTTTATGATGTCAACCTTTCTGATAATGAATCTGTTAAAGGTAACGGTTTCTATAAAACTTTCCTGCCTGTTTTTTCTTTCAGCCACAAACCCAAAAATGGCAACTAAGACTAATCAGATGGTACTTACAGCAAGACCTCTAGGACCAGAGGCTCCAGAAGGTCCCTGGGGGCCAGGGCCGCCTCTAGGGCCAGGGAAACCAGGGGCACCAGCAATTCCAGGGAGGCCCTGTGGAATACACCAAAAATACATTTGAAAAAAAAAAAAAACTAAGAAGAACATACACTTTCACACAAAAATTGAATTTATAGAAGTGTTACTTTAAGATAAAGCATACAGCTTTCAGTGATTCAAGATGGTAAAGTAACTGTAAAGTGATCTGTTTTAAAAGTAATTTTGAAACTTCAGCTAGTTGATTGTGATTTGTGATTGCAATGTATAGTAACTGCTGTGTAAAAATGAAAAATAAATGAAAAAAGGTAAAAAAATTAAAAATAATATATATATATAGTATTAAAATACAGACATGATTTGTTTCACAACTATTAGGCAGTTATTTCCTACAATTCCAATGCAATTTTACTTTAAAATTCAATTATTTTATTTTATTTTCAGTTCAATTATTTAGTATGAATAATATGGAAACTTACAGCTGCTCCCTTAGCACCGTTGATACCATTAGCACCAGGGTTACCCTGTAAAAGTTCAAAGAGAGATATATTATTATTATTTTTATTCAAGAAAATCAGATTAATTTATCTGCAAATATTTAAAATGCACTTACAGGGGGTCCAACTGGGCCCACAGCACCGTTCGTGCCTGGCTCTCCTCTTTGTCCCTGAGGTCCAGATGGGCCAGTGGGACCAGCGGGTCCAATTTCTCCCTGTCAAATATTATAGACACTGTAAATTTCTGATGGCAAAAGAGAAAAGGTTGCTATGATGAATTAAGGAAAGGTATTGTATATGTAGAGCATGAGATCTAATCAAATGAACTGGCATTATTGGCTAGCATGCCTATTAATCTTCTGGCACATTGTTTTATGCAGAGGTGCCAGGCAGGTGTCAGATTTAGTCGAATTTATTCAGTTTTGATTTCACCAGCTGTCACTCATACCTTAGGTCCAGGGGCACCAGGGAAACCGGGAGGACCAGCTGCTCCCAAAGGACCCTAAAGGGAGAAAAAATGTGTCTACATTAGGACTATGCCATAAGGCACATTTTAGGAGACAGAGAGGTCAGAGGGCAGCTAGTCCACTCACAGCAGGGCCAGCAGGACCAGTGTTGCCATCAGCACCGCGAGCACCAGCTGGGCCAGAAGGACCAACACGACCTCTCTCACCAGGAAGACCACGACCACCCTGTGCAACAAGAGGAATGACATATGTACTTAATATAAAGAGTTGAAGTAGGTATGTATTTAAGGCCATTTGAGCTGATTGAGTCATTTGTGCTGGAGGTAGAATTGGGATATACAGTACACTGAAGACACTTTCAAAAATTTTAATGTTTGACTTACTCTCTGTCCAGGGGTTCCATTTGATCCAGCAGCACCATTCTCACCCTGTTGAAAAAAGACAAACATAAGCCTTTAAAATATGACAAAATATATTTGACTGGATTCATTTTATGCATTATAAAATGTGGTAAGTGTGCTGTACTTTATGAGTAATAAAATCAGTACTAATAGTAATAATAATGTATTTTATTTGTACAGCACCTTAATACACATAATGCAGCTTCACAAGTCAGAGTATTTATGTGAAGCATCAGCAAGTGCAGTTGGGTCTTTTCAATTGCACTTTGATTTCACCAAAGGGTATTGTTTTATGTATTTTTACAGTGGCAGGCGCATTTCTTTATAGTCTGAGATGTTTTAAGATGTAAACCTTTGATTACTACCTTAAGACCAGCGGCACCAGGCTCTCCTTTGCGTCCATCAAGACCGGTGTAACCCTGAGGAACAAGAAATTAAGATCATGGTTACTTAGGAGATTTACTTGGTAAGCAATTGAAACGACATGTTAAGTCTCATCTTCTATGAGAAATGTTGTTTTTTGGAATTAATGTCTTCT
Organism: Barbus barbus; assembly: GCF_936440315.1. NCBI lineage: Eukaryota > Metazoa > Chordata > Actinopteri > Cypriniformes > Cyprinidae > Barbus > Barbus barbus. Next base: position 15,851,437 of record NC_136747.1, on the reverse strand, counting down.
CATGAGTCCTCAATACTAAGCACTTACTCTGTGTCCCTTCATGCCAGGAAGTCCAGGAGTTCCGGGGAAACCACGGGCGCCCTGTAGAAGAAAGAGCAAAGATGATGTTCCTTGTAAGAAAAATGACTGAGGTAGATACAAACATCCTTGATTTGAACAAAAGAGTGCATTTTGATGCCCTTACCTGTACTCCAGGGACTCCTCTGTCTCCAGGTTTTCCAGGTCTGCCATTGTTACCCTTTGAGAAGAATATAAAAGAGGATGTCAAGACACAGCGTTTATAAACGGGGCAATGCATGGTCGAGTTAGAAGCTCAGTTTTAGTATATGTTTTATAGTACTCACATCTTCACCATTTTTGCCAGGAGGTCCAGGAGGTCCACGAGCACCAACAGCTCCCTGTAATGAGATGATAGAGAGAGAAATCAACATTAAAGTTGAAAAGTCATTTCCAAACTGTGTGAAGGAAAAAAAAAACTGTGTTGACCAAGAGTACTTACAGCCTGTCCGGGCTCTCCAGGCTCACCAGCATGTCCTTGGAATCCTTGAGATCCCTATATATTCACAGAAAAAGGAAGAAATGTTACATTTATTTTTTTAGAGCCATAAACACATTTTTATTTCCAAATTTTATTGAAAAGGAATCAATACTTCAATCAGATGGTTAAACAAATACTCACAGGGGCACCGGGAGGTCCAGCTGGGCCTCTAGGTCCCACCAAACCCTGAAAAAGAGAAAGTGAAAGTAAAAATGAGTGGCCTGAGGACTCAATTAATTAATAGTTTATAAAATATGAAATAATATAGATCAATAGTAACAAATTATGGCAAGAAAAATCAGTTTTGGATGTCATCATACTTGAGTAGTAAACTGTTCAAGTTTTTAATATACTCTTAATATAAATGTGATGTTAATATATTTAATAGCAGAGAGGATTCACATCAACTGAAATGAAACTGAACAGAAAAGAAGCTGATATTAAATCACATGAGCTCACCATAGGTCCAGGGCCAGCGTCAGGTCCTTTAGCGCCATCATATTGAGCAGCAAAGTTCTACAGAAGAAATTACGCAAAATATTTAGCATAAATAAAAAATATTGAGCAATAATAATACATTATTTTTTTTGAGTGATTATTGTTTTCTTTTATTTCAATAATACAATATTTTAATATTAACTTTATATTTCCAATATCATTTAAAACATTCAGAAAAAAAATGGAAAGCTGTTTCTAGGCTTGTATTGAAAATAAATACAGCTCACACTTTTGGAAGCCATTTTGAAGCCAAGGTTCAGGGCAAAGGTTAAAGGTCAAATGTTAAATAGGTCAAATGACTGGGTCAAGGGGTAATAGGAGGATCATGAGATTCAACTATAACTACCCGCAAGCTTTCGCTATGCAATGCACAGGTTTAGGTCTATGGAAAAGGTTTTTGTTCGAAATGGAAACTTACTCCACCAAGACCAGGGGGGCCAGGGGGGCCGGGAGGCCCTTGAAGTCCAGGTCTGCCGGGCTTTCCATCTGGTCCTTTAGGACCCTATGGAGAACAAGAACAAATAACAAAATTAAGCTAGTTGTGATTGTTCTATTGTTTTAAAATGTGAGTTTAATCTGTTGTGTTGATGTAAACTAGCCACCATGCTAACCTAATGAAACTGATACCAAAAATATACAGAATAGCTTTTTCCTATCCATGCTATTATAGATGATGGTTAAGTTAAACACCTTATAATAATCTCTTTGGCCTATATTAAATATGACTATATTGCTGAAAAATGACGGGATAAACTTACCCTCTCACCTCTGGGTCCTTTTGGTCCCCTGGGGCTCTATTTACAGAAAAGTATAACCAGACAACTGTTTTAAAGTCCAACTGTATATTAATACTCCTTCATATGAAGACCACTTGCTTTTTTATATGCATGTTCAGGGTTATAGCAAAAAAAAAGAAAAAAAAAAAGATGTTTTCCAGATTTAAGTCACATTTACATGTGCGGTGCACAGTCATAAACATGAACATTAGAAGCAATGCTTATCTTCATATAATTGGACATAGAAAAGTGAATAAATAAATACAGGATTTATTTATTCCACCTTTCTAAGATTCTTATGTCATTTGATATGCAATAGCTCATATCAAAAGCATTTCTTGTATTCTTAAAACTACAAACATGCAAATTAATCTTGCAAAACTATTATAACATGCACAGTGCAGTATGTATCACTAACTACCACTAACGTCATGCATGCAACTTAATTAGATATTAATGAAGGTAGCAATGCACTAGTCATGTGATGCCACATTCAACCAAGGTACTTTAAGGAGCTCAGAGGCCTAGTTTACATCGCACGGACAGGACACTGAACCTGTCCCACTGACCAAAATTTGCTGTTTCTCATTACGTTCCTTTAAGCACCTTCTGTTATTAGTGATTTGTGTGATATTCAGGTGAGCAATTTGATTCAATCCCAAATAACATTCAATATTTATGCCAATTTTAATAATCTATGCTATGCATGTCCACTTGAGGGAACTGCTGGGCGAAATCCACCAGGCTGGAGGAATTTCTGCGGCATGTTGATTTTGTTACTTTGAGTACACCTCTTCAGCAGGCCATCTAAAAAGATCCATTGTGCCCAGGTTGTCTGGTAGGCAGGATAGGGTGGTCTCTAGTTTCACTGACATTTGCTCGAGCCAATGGCGCTTTCCTCCTTCCCGTCACAGGCAAGAAGGAAAAACCCCAGAAATTCTGATAGTCCGAAATGCTCTGGCATATTTGAGATTGACCAAAGGATCTTCTCACCGAATATCATCATCCATTTGGAGATTTGGGATCAGATAAGGTAAATTTCTCTATTAATACAATTGAAATAACTTCATGCAAGTGTACTGACCGCTGTATGATGAAGATGGGGGTGGAGGAAGAAAACAGAAAGAGAGAGAAGGAGAGAGAGACAGACAGAGATGATCGATTAGTTATGCAATCCATATGTTGAAATACGTAACAGTTCTAAAAAAACATTTATAAAAGTCTACTATTCATTATTCTAGGCTAATATTTACTCAGTCTAAGCATTTCAGAAGAATCTGAACAGAAAAAAATACAGTCCCCTCATGCAAATATTTGTGTGTTAAAAAGAAAAATTATGCACAGGAGTTGTCTTCGTTTTATTTAAATTTTTTGCATTGTTGCCAAAATAAGAAGACCAGATTTTAGTAGGCCTGGATTATGAATTTTAATTATGTCTTGCTGAAAAACAATAAAGTGTGTCTAGATTAATAACTTAGGGTTAAATTTGATTTTATGATTGAGCATCTGCAAGAATGGAAAACTGTAGTATAGTGCATTTGCTGAAAATATTATCTCGAAATCCTAATTTATATACTTATGTACTTAAATGTACTAATCAGCTTTTTATTTGTTTGAATTACTTTATTGAGTCTAATTAATGTGTGAAAAATCATAGTAATGTTTTTCTCAAAATATAATTTCTTACAGGTGGATGAACAAATATAAAATCTTTTGATTATATATATATAGTTTTAAATATATCCTGTTGCATAGTACATATATAATATTGTCCTAGGCTGAATTTATTTATTGATTTATTATAGCAAATGAGTCACAGGCAGTGGTTGTCAGCTACTACTAACCCTGTAGAAGTTATCAGTAATTGTTTACATGTTTAGGCCTTCCGGTTGCCATGCCAGGTATGACTCCCACTTGAACTAAATAGTTTTCATCCAGTAGGAGCAGCTACGTGTCATGTCACTTATTCTCCACCAGGTGGCGCATTTGATTGCTGGGCGATGACCTAATGCCAATTCTGTTTTCTAAAATCAGCTAAAAAAATTTAAGGAAAATCTGTTTTATCAAATCTTTTTTTTTCTAAAATGCATTTATGTTTTAGAGGCATAACATCAAATTTATGCTAGGCCTAAATGTGAAGTTTTTGTTTAACTATAGGTATTATTTATAGTAACTCTTTTATTATTTATACTGAAAGCACTTAATTTAAATAAGATTAACAGTTTTATAGGACGTTGCTTAAAAGAAGATTTTACAGACTTTAGCCAGCAGGGGGCGGATTTTACAGACCCCCCCCCATAAAAAAAAAAAACACACTCCTGGAGTCTGGGACAATGATGAGGTACAGCGCCCTAACCTAGACTTTAAAAATAAAGACATTTAACCAGCTGTCCGTAATTTGTCTATATTTTTGTACTTTTTTGCTAATACTTTTTAATAACTATGCCATATGTTTCCGTTTCTCAATTGCAACAGATGAAAATATCCAAGACCACGAAGAATCCATTAAAAAGATCCGCTGGATTTTACAGTGGCAAGCCAAAAGGAAACGCCTCAATTCTTCAGATGCAGTTCTAGCTTTCCTTGAGGTAATTTCCCAGCAAGGTTCAACCAAGCAAGCGCAGCAAATCCAGTAGAAGAAAGAAAAAGCCTTAAGATCCTTGGTTAGACAAAAAAGCATATTTCAAACTTACATTGACATGATGCTAGGTACGAAGTCACTGCAAGCAGCAACAGAATCCGGGTATCCACAAAGCTGAGCATGTCTAAACCGACATGCAGACTCCTTGTGCTGCAGTGCCCTGGTTTAACCACTTCAAGCAGGCATACAGTTGTGGTATAAACTCCAAACTTAGCAGGAACCTGCTGCCTTGATGCTAGAATAATAAAGACCAACCAGCCTTATTTATATGGCAGGAGGTTCCCTTGACTGCGTGTCCAGAGTGAGCCCCCAAACCAATGGGAGAGAGAGACTCTATATGACTCTCATCCTAGCACTGCCCTCATCTCTGCCTCTCTCTCAGACTTTGGCAATGCTCAGACAATGATGACGAGTACAACGTTTTAATTAGATCCATTCTTTTGAGGACGTGGACATGGTCGATCTTTATAAGAGAAAAGCTTACCGTTTTTCTCAGGCTTTTCAATGGGGCTTATAGCTCATGTGGAACGGATGGGCCCGAGCGCGTCCAGCGGACACTTATGGCACGTTTTGCGCATTTGACGCATCTTCACAATGCGCTCCTGACCCCGGATTCACGGAGAGATATCTAACTGAAGAAAACTCGCTATATGCAGGCTTCGGCATATCGATTTGAAATGTAAAAACGCGCATCACTGTATGATCAGGTCACCATTACGCGCAAGAGTTTGAACGGAACTCTGGCATCTTTTTCCCTTTCATTATGCATTAAATTGATCTGCTCTGCATACAGATACCACACTGAAATCCTCACTTTTTTTTCGTTTAATGTGTGCACTATGCAGACTGCCATAGCCTGCAATTAATTTTGACTTTGTCTAAAGTAAAGCTCTACTAAACCATACAGTGTACTGTTAGGCTGTATGGGTCAATGATGTGACGATCTTTTTCCCCTGGATCTATGACGTTATTAAGAATTACATTCATGGAATTCAGACAGAAATGACTATTTCAGTGATGAATGTTTCTTTGTGGGGCTTAATATAAGTCCGGGTCGTGTAACTGTCCAGACATTAAAAAAAAAAAGTAAGACATTTAAAAACAATAATAATAGGACAATAATAAATAAAAAATACTGAAATGGTAAAAAAAAAAAAAAAAAAGACAGAGAAAAAGTACAAAATTTTACATTGTTTGACATTTGGGATTGATTTATTGTTGAGTTATTATTTATAAAAAAAATAAGCAGTGGAGCAATTTGTTAAAATATTACGAATAATAAAATAAAAATTTCTCTTGCAAATCAGTGTGAAAAAGTCAGTGTGGCATAACTGACATGCAGGAAGCCATTTTGTTGTCATGTGACAAGAAAAACAGTGACGACCCCTTTAGACCCTCATGACTTAAAAATGACTTTAAAATATTAAATTTTTTTGTCATTTTTATGAAGAGTCAGGTTTTGTCTAATATGTTGGAACATTATGTTTGAAAACTTTAACCTTAACCTATTGGTAGATTTTTTAAAGTAAGGATTTCCATTTTTTATCATTCTTATTTGTCATTTACCCATACATTAAAGACCAACTGGCTAGCCCCAGGCTTTTTTCTTTATTGTTCAAACTCTTCTGAGAGACAATTTTGCTCACTTTTAGACAGAAGTCCAAGGACAGTCTATGAGATCTAATTTCAGATCCTGCTTTCCTCAGTACAGCTCTGGCCACAGGACCAGACATGTCTGCAGCCAGAATCCACCACTTAGTCCTCTGCAGAATGTGGAGCTTGAAAGCGCACAAACCCTATGGTATGTTCACCAAAACATACATTTACTGTGTCTACAAGTGTGTGTTTCAATCTTATTCAATCTAAATTTTCTTCCAATCTAAAATTACTACCAATAGGAACACTGCAAAAAATGAGTAAAATGCATATGCTTTCAAGCTTTTGATCATTAATAATGGTGTTTTTTTATCTGGCTGTAGGCTAGACAGCTAAACAGGTATCCCACACTGATTAAAAGCATCAGTTGTTATTGGCTACAGGATATTTCTGTGTAGTTTACAGTAATATTCTATTGTCAGTAAACTGCAAGTGGCACTGTTATGTTGATGAATACATGGAAACCGAGGCTCACACATGCACATAAACTCACAAAATCACCAGTAAAGGTGTAAAAAGTGTAAATAGAAACTCAGTAATGATAACTGATGTGCAAGCATGTTTGTTTTCTTCAGTGTAATAAACTCCTGAGGTCTGTTACAGCCCACCCACTGTTTAAATGGTTGGACAGGATGGGAAAGTTCATAGACTATGAGTGCTTAATTGGACTCCTCAGCACGACTGTAACACACACAGTAACTCACACCTATTATTGTCACTAGTGTTAATGACGTCTGTACAGACAGAGTCATATAAGTTTGACATCTACTTCAAACCCAGAAAGGGTTGTGGCAGTTAAGGTGTATTGTATACATACAGTATATTTATTAGGCTGAATAACAAGGTTTCTTTAAATGGCGGCTCCACTATTTCTTTTCCAATGGGCTTCACTTCTCTGAGCCAGAAAAATATTAGTCATTGCTGGAATGTCCAAGCAACTCGCTTGTAGTTAAAGCAGGGAAAGCAATGAGGGGGAGGAGCGTATGAGAGCAAATGTGTTTCAAAGATGGTCAGGCACTGCAGTATGTACAGCCAAACATGGAATTCAACAGATTCAAGAGAGGCTAGATGAAGATTTGGGAACACTGCTTATCTACCGCATTAGTGAAGCAGAAGATGAATTAGAAAATAATAATAATTAAAGCATAAGAAAAATAGTAGCAATAATAATCATCACAATTATTGTTATTTATATAAATACAATAATCATTTACCATGTGTATAGCATATTTTATTTATAAAATAATTTTTAATAATAATTGTATTATAATTTTTGCAATTTAAATATGTGATTTCAAAAAACTTGAATAGAAGTAAAATAAATGTTAAAAATTTAGAAGACTAATCATTATAAGAAACAGTATTTTATGGTTCAGCAAAATTGTTAATTTTCCATATTGAACAAGAATAGCCTGAACAAGAAGATGCAAAGGATGCTTTATTTGAATTCTATGGTTATTTTGCATAGCTCTGCTTGGTCTCAGTATTGTGCTGTACACATTGTCATATGCCTGTTTTGCAGTAAAATGATATTTAACAATAATTCGTACTCATAAAAGCATCTTCTAAGACTGTAAATGTTTCTGAAACAGGATAAAGGCTTTGTTAACTTTGTTTGCTCTTGCACCATTCACTTTAATGGCATTAATATTTGAAATCTCTATTGTGAGGTTGCTTTTCAGATGTTGCTCAGCTTTTATTGTCGGACATTTTGCAGAACTCTCCTTTTTCCACTGAGGTCTCCAGACTGCGAATGGTTTACTAGTGCTGTATTTTGTTGGATTCCAGATGTGCTTAGCTCAGGCATCGTGTGATTGGCTGCGTGCTATACCCAGTTTCCGTGTCTCAGATTTCTCCACATCCAGAGGCAGAGCAGAGGAGGTACATGGACCACAAAAAGCCTCATGTTAGAGTTTATCCACTGTACACCTGCCAGCTAGCTACAACATGATCAGTACAAGACTAACATACCAGTGTGGCTGTCACAACATGTATCTAATGCAGTCAGACACAAGTGTGAAAACCTAGTGTAAACAATGTAGATTCACAGCTAAACTATAGAGGAAGGGGGGCAAGACAACTTGAGCAATTTGTTTGTTTTGTGATTTTTATAATATGTACTAGACTTATTGCACTGAAAAATTTAGGTTGATATATGAAACATGTTATTTTTGATTTTTTTCAGTGCAGTAAAGTCAATGGTTAGATACTTATGCCAAATTTTAGGTGCAGTTTAAAACATTTTTTTTTAGTTTTTAAAGAGACGGAATATGTGCTAAAGAGAAAGATTATACTCGTATTCAAACTGAACTAGCGCTTCCCCTGAGGAGAGTTTCTAAAGATCTGTCATTCTTGAAGGTGGGAGACACGCCCAAGTAAGGCATCCTCAGTCAAGTGTGCGTTTAAACAACCTGCCTTTAAACAACTGCCAAGGTGGTACTGGCACAGAGTAGTGTAGAGTACATGCATGCACACACATACATATATATACATACTATACATAATATATATCTGACCCTGGTCCACAAAACCAGTAATAAGTAGCACGGGCGTATTTGTAGGAAAAGCCAACAATACATTGTATGGGTCAAAATGAATTTTTTTTCTTTTAGGCCAAAATTCATTAGGATATTAAGTAAAGATAATGTTCCATGAAGATATTTTGTAAATTTCCTACTGTAAATATATCAAAACTTAATTTTTTATTAGTAATATTCATTGCCAAGAACTTAATTTGGACAACGTTACATTTAAAGGCGATTTTCTCAATATTTAGATTTTTAGCACCCTCAGATTTCAAATCAAATTTTCAAAAATTGACCCTTATGACTGGTTTTGTGGTCCAGAGTGTATGTATATATGATATAATATAGATTTCTATTTCAAATAAATACTGTTCTTTTGAACTTTATATATAAATATGCATCACAGTTTTCACAAAAATATTAAGTAGCACAACTGTTTCAACACTGATAATAATTTAAATACAAATAAATTAATAATAAAAAATAAGCAGAAAATCAGCATGAGAAAATTATTTCTGAAGGACCATGTGACACTGAAGACTGAAGTTATGGGTGCTAAAAACTTCAGCTTTGCTATCACAGAAATAAATATTATATCTATATATATATATATATATATATATATATATATATATATATATATATATATATATAAAATAAAAATAAATGCTTATTTTTCTTGATTTTCTGCTTATTGTTTTATTTTTAATTTATTTGTTTTTAAATTATTATCAGTGTTGAAACAGTTGTGCTGCTTAATAGTTTTGTGGAAACTGTGATGCATATTTTTCTTTGATGAATATCAAGTTCAAAAGAACAGTATTTATTTGAAATAGAAATCTATATTATATTATTATATTATATTATTATTTTTGTAAAAGGACAATGAAGTAGAAATCCGTATTGTATCATTTGACTATTTTTTTTTACATTCATTCATTCATTCATTCATTTTAATTAATGGGTAGTTCCAATCCTGGATGCTTATTGGTCAACCATGCTAAAATACATGATATCATCAGTTGAAGCAAAATATCTAGCTAATGCTATTAGTTATTGTTTGCACTGTTGACATGGACTTTTATTAAGTAAATAAATGAATGAATGAATGAAATTCAAACAGAATATGGCACTAACAATGTTCATGAGTTCAATTCACAGTGTCCCTTTGCTTTTATAGTTTAAAAATGGATAAAAAGCAAGGAGTGCTTAACTCTCTCAACTCTTACCTAGCGTAAATATTGTAATGCATTTATAATGAGTGTAGTGCATTTTTGCTTATATATGGGATACACAGGCACTGTGGGTGAGCAGCAAGAGCGATAGACTGCTGGTGTGGCATGTGAATTAGCCTATCTTTGAGAAAGCACTGCTAGACAGTAGGTCATTAAGGAGGAGGAGCACACACTCCCATAATTTAGAACTCATTTGACTGAGAAGAGCACACACACTCGCACACAGAGAAAGAAAGTAGGCTGAGGTTTTGAAATTACAGGCTATGCTGCAAGGCTGATATCCTTTTTTCCTTACTTTGGGCTCTGTGGTGATGACCTTTCCATATGAAGTGAGAGAAAATCTGCAGCAAAAATGAGCAGAGCCAATCATATTGTCTGACACCTCAGTGCTACTAATGCTGTTTTGACGGTTTTGCATCTTTAAGGACTAATGACCCTAAGTTATTAGGACCATCCATTAGATATTTGATATTTGTCTCCTCATTGTCCCAGCATAGTTGGCCATCATTAAAAAACTTAATTATGCAGTTTAACACCATCATCATCTGACAACTAGATCATTCTTAATCTTTGAGATAAGTCAAGAACATAGCCTTCTTAAAAGAGAGAATCAGAGCTGGGAACCACCCTTGCTTCTGCCTAACACATAGTTAGTTTTATTCTGTGTCCACATGACTCAAAGTCTGGTCAGCAAAGGCATAATAAGCGGTATAAAAATACACAAGCACAATGTCGCAGGAACACACAGCCAGTTAAATTGGTAGATGGGTCTACAGTGGTTTGAGAGTAAAGTCCTAACATATAATACCTTTTAAGACAAGCAAGGAGTTGTCCAGCACAAGAAGCATATTGACCATTTAGTAGAGTGAAAGAAAATACTGAAATATATTATTAATATAAAAATAGGTTTATTATAAGAATAATAATATTTTATTATAAATATCAATGTATCAATATATTTTTGTTCTTAGGAAGATAAAAGAAAATGCAAAAAAAAAAAAGGATTAGAAACAATTTTGACTCAGAAATTACTAGTAAATGTCACAAATAATTACAGAAAATTGACAAGTAACACAATGAATTAAATGTGAACTTTTTAATTAGAAAGCTGGAAATTGAATGTTTTCTTGTAAAAACATATTACAATATATATATATTTTTTTTTACAACTTCAAAAAATATTTTTACAGTGTGCACAAAATTATTATAAATGAACTATAGATTATAAATAGTGCTGTCAAACGATTAATCGCGATTAATCGCATCCAAAATAAAAGTTTTTGTTTACATAATTTATGTGTGTATATTTATTATGTATATATAAAGACACACACAGCATATATTTAGAAAATATTTACATGTATTTAAGTGTATATATTTATATTCATATAAATTATTTCATATATAAATATATTTAATATATAAACGTAACATATTTTTAAAATATATACATGGATGTGTGTGTATTTATATATACATAATAAATATACACACACGTATATATTATTTAAACAAAAACTTTTATTTTGGATGCGATTAATTGCGATTAATCATTTGGCAGCACTAATTATAAAATGTATGATTATTAAAATGTATTAAATTATTATTTATTAATTAATTAATTCATTCATTCATTTTAAAATCAGACATAAGTTTACTGATAAACTAATTGCACTATGTGCAATTTGACTGATAAACTGATTCACCTTTAAATGTCTACTGTGAATACTGTGTCACATTTATGCATGCAAAGTAAATCTTCAATATTTCTGTGCAGTTAATAAGTATAATGTTAGTTATACTATAATATTAGTTGATTCATAAAAGCTTATTTGATAAGTATTTGATCAGGCCCAAGCAAAGCTGGATGCTGCATATGAGTGGGTCATTAAATAGTTAAGCTAAAGCAGCCTCAGTAAAGTCAAACGGTGAAATCTTTTCCATATAACAGCACACATGAGGAATAGTTTAAGTGAGTCCAGCTGTCTGGACCGTCTCTCTCTCTCTCTCTCTCTCTCTCTCTCTCTCTCTCTCCCCCCCACCTCCCTTCTTCTCTAACTTTGGAAGAGGGCAAATGTGGTGCAGTATATCACCACAGATCTGGGAAACTCACTTTTGGTTTGCTGCAGCAAGACAAAGCTGTAAGCTGAAAGATTTTCTGATCTTAGAAGAAAAAGAAGACAAAAGTGTTAAATTGTCAAAAAACACAGAATGTTGAATATTGCTAACTGTCCTGCCAACCTCACCAGGCACCAATATACCACTCCGTAAACACATGCAATTACAGCTCTTTGGTACTGTGGTCTGCTACAGTGTGGGAAGCAAAGGAAACGTGAATGCCAATGATAGAACGCAGCAATTTACATTGCCTTCAGCTCATAGGCCGCCTCACGGCTGTCCGTCAAAAATAATGGGGAGGGAACTGGGAACTGGGCTCCTCCTTCATATGAAAAGAGAGAAAGAAAAACGTTTAATGTCAAAGTTTTATGTCATGTATGCATCTGAAATCTGATATAAATTAATAAACTGCATAGAAAAAAAACACTGCATACGTGCATAGAAAACATATTCTACTGGTTCTTTCTAAAAGAGGAGGCTGGGCTCATTGCTTTTCCAATATGGAAAATGTGGCTGCCCGGTCGACTTATCATGTTCTCCAACACAAATTCCTTTGTCTACAACTATTTTAACAGTCATGCAAGCAGCTCTCAATTGTTTCATATTTCCTATGTGTGGACAAGTTTTGAATACAGTTTATACTTTGCATTCAAAAGTGACCAGAGCATCAGCCCTTTAGAGCCCAGAAGTCCTCCGTTCTCTCCCCGTTCCACACCCCAAACCCCCACACAGCCTGAGCTCAGACGTAAACAGCAGGAGAAACTGCAGCAAGCGTGAGTTATGGTTAAAGAGGGCAAATATGTTGTGGAAACCCCCCCGCATATCTGACTCAAAGGCTTTAGTTTTTTTGTAAAGAGAAATAGTGCATTATTCAAATTGGCATATATTAGTGTGTGTACATACTGATCAACAACTGAAGTACCACTGGTTTCTGGATTTGGTGAAAATTTTGCAATGCCAGCCACCTGTTTACAATTAGACCTGTCAAACAAAACTCTCCCTAACTAGTTTGCCACTGAACCTTCTGATAAAATTATCACCAGTCCCCAGGCACGATCCAACACTCTTTTAAAATGTTGCAGAGTTACGTGAGGGTCCACTAACAGAAGAACCATGCCAAGGGTCAATATTTTATTTTATTTTATTTTATTTTTTGGCCATACATATATCATGTTGCCAAAATGTCTTCAAACAAAAACATTTTTTTTTATTTTTTATTTTTTGCTATACATGTATCATGTTGGCAAAATGCCTTCAAACTAATTTCAATTTCATCCTGTTAAATCTCTTCATGATGACACTTCCCACTAGTCTCATCATTTCTGACACTCAAACTCACACACTGTAAACACACAAACTCATTCACACATTCTGTACCTTTCTATTAAGTTGTTTCCTAAAATGTCATGCTATAATTTGTTTGGTGCAAGACTCTTTCTATGAAGTCCAGTAAAGCACTACAATTTAATAAGATACTGAGTTGAAGGATAAACTTTTAATATTAATATTCAACAGACATATCCACTATGTCTGTATAATGTATTTGACTTATTTGCAAATTACCTCTTCGGATAGTCTGACAAAAAGCTATCCGAACTTGTCACTTTAACAGACTGATAAGCTCTTCTTGCACTACACTCATAACAAAACAAAACAAAACATATCTGCACAGTTTTGTTTTTGTACATTCAACTGGTTTGCACTCCATCTATTCTGCCATGTGCCTTATGCACTTTATCTATCTCTCTTTTTTTATTTTCTACAATGTCCTCAGACTGATAAGCTCTTTTGCACTACAAATATATCGACACAGTGTTGTTTCTATTTAACTGGTTTTGCACTCTATCTGCCATGCACCTTATGCCACTTATCGATCTAATTCTTGTTTTTTTTCTACAATATCCTCATTTGTATATTTGTATAGTTGTATGTACATATGTTTAAACTGTATTTATCTGTATCTGAACGTGTTTAATGTTAACTGTATGCACCAAGGGTCTGAGAGTAATGCAATTTCAATTATCTGTATGTATGATATATATATGTATGTACATGTGGAAGAATTGACAATAAAGCTGACTTGACTTGACTAATGACAGAGAAATATGGCTATAATTTGATAATTTGTCAAATGGCTATAATTTGTCTTTGCTTCTTTGTTTTGATTTTTTTTTTCATCAAGGTTTTAGGGTCATTCCCTCCTGCCCATAATGTGAGTTTTCCACATGCTGTGTCACATTTTCCATGTTGTCAGGCAACTCAGCACAGCAAATGAAGTTGGTCACCCTCAAACTCCGAAACAGACAATTCTCTATCCTTCTCAAGTTTATAAGCAACATATGTGACCCTTCAAACTTGTCTCTCATGCATTCTTCCTTCTTTCCCGCTGGTCTTTCCTCCTTCTCCAGCTCATCTTTTCTGTTGCTGAAAAAAAAATCTAAACATTTATTTTGCCTGATAAAACAGTGTTTTTGCCCAAACATACTTCTACCATAACTGTCCTATTAAAATGAGTTAATATAATGCATTGCATTTACAAAGCAAAAACAATTCAGTTAGTGGTTTTTGAGATGTGTCTTTGCATGTGCTCATTAAAAACATAAAGCCATATGGGGGATTTTAAAACAATTGAGAATAAACACAAATACAGTATATATTTAGGGAACTTGCACCCAGTGATAGTGCTTTGGGTAAAAATGGTTGTTGGTTGTTTATGGTGTGATTAAAAAAAAACAAAAAAACAACAACAACGTGGCATGGCATTCTCAGATCTGAGAAACCTTGGGTTAGAGGAATAAGTTGGAGCCACTGAGAGCTGTGAGGGCTGATGGATTGTTCTGTTGGCTTGTTTAGGTATGAGGAAGGAGAAGGGAATTTAAGTGCAAAGATTAAGCATGAGAGAATCAAATTCAGTTCTCAAATTTAAACTGCTTTTAGTGTTTAACAACTACTAGCTTAGTTAGTTGTGAATTCAAACCAAGAGTGAAGGAAGTCATATCACAGGGCCATAAAAATCCCTAAAGACACCTGGAAGACATTATATCCATGAGGAAACATATGGAGGGCACACAAGTTTTAAAGAGGCACAGCTCCATTTTTCCACACTGGTGCCTTAAAGGTATTGAAGAGCTTGTGGGAGGTCTGGTGCATGACATCATCAAAATGTTTGTGATGTCATCCGTCAACCAAGAAGATCAAAATGTTGGAAAATCAGAGAACTTTCAAAGTGTGTGCTTTTTGGCCTGGTTAACATGATAGTAAGTTCAATACAATAAATACAAAAAAAGAGTCTTCGTCAACCATATAGAAATTGCTCCAACATTTTTTTAAGTTTTTCAAATGTCGTTTTGTTTCTCTGTTGTCCCTCCATTCGGCCTGGTTGATGATGCCAGAAATTCCAGCTCGGAGAACTGCAGACGAATTTATTTTTTCCAGCTTCCTTTGTCTCGTCCCTCCCCCTTTCTTCTCCAAGAGCTCTCGCAGTGGAAAATCACAGTCACGGTTAATGTGAGATGCAGTTCCTTGTGCTTAACATCTCTCAGCCCTCTTGAATGGAAAGAGAGCCAGTCCCATTAAATAGCTCAAAAATAATAAACATTTGCCATTTTAGCATTGCAGTGCTTGTTGCAGACATATCTGTTGAGTTGAGTTGAGCATCATATATCTAATGCATCACTCTGGAGAGATTCAGCTACAGTATCTGAAAAATGGCAACATCTTTATGCAGTTTTAAAATTGTTGAAAGTAGGATGAAAGTTTTTTTTTTAACTCTGTAACTATAAGCCCCTCCCCCCCAAAAGATTGAGCTGCCCATGAAATAGCTGAAGCATGAGTACATTCTCACTGGCCTTTCTCCAGAGTTAAACCGCTGCATCTGGTAGAAATCTCCTGTCCTTTCTCTCAGCTCTTTTGCCTCTCCCACCCTCTGTCGTTTGCTCACTCTCTCTAAACAAAGAAAAACAGGCGATTCACGTGAAAACAGATTTTTACAGTCTCTTAAGCAAAAATTCAAATTCATCACAGAAGTGTATAAACTGTCAGCATGCATTAATGAATTTAAAAGAACATTAAGCATATGCTGAAACTGACCTTGCAACAAATGGCCAAAATATTCAGCCTATTTCTATTCACCTTATTCTAGTTTTTAATGCATTTCTTCCATTACAGTAATACAATACTGTAGGGATTCGGTTTGATTTATTAAGGAATCTTAGCCTGGAATTTGTAGTACACTTGCCAGGTCACAAAAGAAAGAATTGAAAGGAATACTTTCCATTCTTTTTTCTTTCCCAATTTGATTAACCTACAAAATGATTTAAAAAGAGGAAAAACAACATAAGACTGGTGTTATTTTGTATATTTTGTCTTCTATGTTGAATATATGAATTAAATTTCAGAATGGATACGTACAGGCTTGCCCCTCTCCCTCTGCTGCTGCATGGAGAAACGCTTTACAAGGTCATGGGTGTGCCCCCCAATTTCATTGCTGCGTTTTCATCAGATGATTTCTTTTCTGTCGAGGAGGAGCATTTTCCCTTTTTAACTCTCTGAAATCTGTCACATATACATGTAAAAAATATTTGAGGTCTTTAAAGTATGCCAGATTTTTTTGTGTGTTTAGAGACCTAAAAGAAAACAAGAATCCATTGACCCAAATTCTCCTCTCGCTGCACATTAACATTTAAGTACATTGTTTAGATTTAATTTAAGTTGACAGGTAGGCTACTTTGGTGAGCTGATTGCCTGAAAGGAAATTGAATATTTGTTCTTGTGTTTATTTATAGATATTCTGCTATTCTGAGCTTCATATATCTCAGACACCAGAAATCACAATAAATGGGTGTTTCTAACTGAAGACAGTTGTTGATCAATTGATTAGGATCCAACCATAGTACATCAGTTTTTGTTCACTTCAACTCTAAGCTTGAGATAGAAAGCGTAAATGCACAGTTGTGCACACATTTTTTGAATAAAAGGAGCAGTTACCCAGAAATGAAATATGAAGCATGTAATGCATTTTTCTTTGCATGTAATTATAAAAAATGTGGACTGAAGCTTTCATGCTTAAAAAGGATGTAAAAGCTCCATAAACATACCATAAAAGACTTGTGTGTAGACAGTATATAAATGTGCGTTTGTGTACAACCCACACAAGACTTTTATGATTCTTTTATGGAGAATTTCAGAAGTTCATTGAGTTGAGAAGACATATATTTATCTAAAATCTTCTGAACGCTATATGAAGCTTTTCAAGACATATGTAGTTTTCTGAAGCCAAAGTATTTTTATGAAAGAAATATTCTTCGCCGTGCCTTAAAACACTCCGTACCCAGTCTCTTCTGGCTAGTTATTTTAAAACAGCATTGTGTTATCCTTGGATTATTAGCAATAATGGCCATTCTATTTCTTTTAGCTTCATTATTAGTCCATTATGTTCACAGTTATAAAGTTGCAACTTGGTAAATCTGTTTAAATGTCCGTTTCTTTAAATTTCATTGAGGATAGATTGGTGCAAACAGGCCTGTGTGAAGTGTTGTATTTGCCGGGAGGTATATGGGGGGAGTTGAGAGTGAAGGTTAGTACTAGTCAAGAATGGGAACCCTCAGGTCATGAGCTGTCTCTGTCTGTGTGTGTGTGTGTGTGTGTGTGTGTGTGTGTGTGTGTGTGTGTGTGTGTGTGTGTGTGTGTGTGTGTGTGTGTGTGTGTGTGTGTGTGTGTGTGTGTGTGGAGGGTTAGAAGAGACAGGACAGGCCAGGACTGGTGCAGCTGCAGTCTGCACAGACTCAAATTACACTCACTCTTTCTCCCTGTTTTTCAATACTTTTTACTTTCAAATCTACTTCTTTAAAATGAACTTATAGACTTATTAGGTGTGGAAAATGCATTCTTCATCAGTATTTATAACAGCCTTTGTCCTCCTCGCTTTTTAAAGTTTCGTTATGGGAGCATCATATTGGTAAATCAACCATACTTCAACCATATTTCCTCTCTTAGAATGCAATCCATAACATTTACAACCCACAGGCAATTAGTGGCACGGCAGAAACCTCTAAACAATTATACAGTTCTCATTCACCATCTCTCATGCACTAGTACCTCTATTGTAATTTTGGTAGGATTTGTAGTTCAGACACATCAATTGCAAAATCTGTATTATTTTACATATATTACAGAGGATCATTTAAACATAACAATACCTATTTAAATGTGGAATAGCAGTTGTGCATGTAGAATCTGAATGCAAACATTCTTCCCTCATTACAACCTATATGTGAAGGATTGGTTGTAAAAGAAGAAGCGTTTTAGGTGAGTGTCACCTCGTGGCCATGTGTTGAGTGTGGTTAAATTAGGGTCCTGTCTGGGGTGTTCTTTATAGAGAACACCTGCCATTCCTGCTGAGACGTCAGGGGCAACATGTTCAAATGTTCAAATCCCACCTAGATCATTTTGTTTTTTGACAAAAATATTCAAATGATGGATTTACTTTTATTGAAGTTTATTAAGAGTGTTGGTTTATTAGTAGGCTACCTGTTGAAATCCCCAGACATGCTACAAGACCCGAAATTAAAGTTCTTTCATATTATAAAGATCCAAGGCTCTACTGTTTATACTTCAGTGCCGTTATTACAGACCACAGTCTTAAAATTAAAGCTAACAGGAAGGACCATAAATGGGTTTTCGCAACAATGCTGTAGAAGAACTATTTTTTATTCACCAAAGAAACTAAATGAATAATTTTTCTAAGTATAAAGTACATTTTGATAGTCTTTTTTTCTTTTCTGAAATGTGAAGGATCCAGATGTTTCTTTCGGAACATGTTTCACAACTCCTTGTTCAGGCTCTTGTTCTGTCCAGGCTGGAATATTGCAAATGCTCTCTTGGCAGGTCTTTCAGCCAGTTCTATCAAACCTTTACAATTAATCCTGAATGCGGCAGCAAGATTCATTTTTAATGAGCTGAAAAGAATTCACATCACACCTCTGTTTATCAATTTGCACTGGCTATAGCTGCTCGCATAAAATTCAAGGCATTAATGTCTGCCTACAAAACCACCACTGGCTCTGGACCCCTTTACCTAAATTCATTACTTCAGACTTATGTGCCCTCTAGAAGCTTACATTCTGCAAGTGAATGTTACTTTATTGTGCCATCCCAAAGAGGCACAAAATCACTTTCATGGACTTTTAAATTAAATGTTCCCTGGTAGATTTATTAAGGAATCTGGCCAACTCAATCCGAGCAGTCCTTATCCATCTTCAAGAATTGGCTAAAAATATATCTCTTCCATCTTTATTTGATCCTCTAACTCTAGCACTCTCTATTCTAATGATATTCTTAAAAAAAAAAAAAAAATGCCCCTTTTAGACTTGTGCTCTATTCATTTACTAACTGCTTGTTTTCTTAAAAGAAAAAAAACACTAACACTAGCTTCTCTATTCTTTTTGTATGCTATCTATTTCTTTTCTTTTAATTTATTATAGAATTAACAAAAGCAAAAAAAAATAGCTTGCTCTATTCTTTTTCTATTCTATCTGTTTTCTTTTTATTCATTACATAATTAAAAAAACAAACCTTTGCTACGTGCACTATGTTCAGCTAACGGAGACTTTTTATATCACTTGCATATCATTGCTTACTGTTGATTTTAATTTCTTCCATTGTCCTCATTTGTAAGTTGCTTTGGATAAAAGCGCCTGCTAAATGAATGTAAATGTAAAAAAACAACATTATTTTATGAATAATAAAAGGATTTTTATTTTTGATTGGTTTAAAACATAAATCCTTTTATATAGGCTAATAATGAGGTATATTGTTGAAAGTATGAGTCAAGTTTACTATGTTTATATTTTAGAAAAAAAGACATTGTGATGACAGACTCTTTAACCTAAAGCTTCTTTAATGGGCTGTCTGTCTGTGTAGCTGCTCGTGTGCTTCCTCACAGCGGAGCATCAGAGTGCTGATGGGCTTTTTTTGGGGTGATTAACAGCTGACAGGACTGGCGGCTGCACACTGGAAGAATTCAGCTGCTTGTCGATTCACAAACACCATCAGCTAGTCGCCATTTCTCACAGTTTAACAGATGCATGGATGAAGCAGATACTTTGTACCACACACAGGTTAAGAAAATGTCTGCGCCTCAGCCGGCGTGTTGTGTGGGACGTTTAGTTTAGCCTCTAGCAGGATAAGCCGTACTGAGCTGGAATCAAAGCGGTTTCCTCTGCTTGTCCCAGGGGCAGTTAGATAAACACGCTCATACGCTGGCCTAAGACCCAGAGCTCTTCTTCACAAGTTCACAACATGGACGCTGTGCTTTCTCTCATCTGATCTTCATGTGTGATCGGAGTGTTTATGTAAGTGTGGACTGGAGGAAGTGACGGGGCTCTTTCTGGCTATGTTGACTACAAATTACACTGACGCCCACTACCACTGCCCCAAAAGCTTCAATTGGTCTAAATAATAACTACAGTCCTGTCTCACAATCTGTCTTACAGACGGAAATGTTCAGAGTAACACAATAGCCCTACATGCATGTACACACAGCTCAGAGTCAATTAGTTTATTAGTTACTGTAGTACTGCATTAGCACTTACTTGGGTATTAGATCAGGCATCTAAAATATAATGTAAAAATTTAATTTAATACAAAGCATGTCTAGAACTATATCGTAGAGGAAGGGAATTTGGAAAGCATGTAGAAAAGGAAAGAGAAAAAAGGGAGGGATGTATGCAGCTGAATTTACTATTAATTTCTTATTTTCCACTGTGATATTTTATATGTCTAGCACATTCTACATTTTCTTATTTTCTGCTTACACAATTATATTAGCTTTTTTTTAATGTTGTGTCAAATAAGTTAAAATGGCCTGTTTTATGTTGATATACTAAAATATAATGTATTTTTAATAGATGAATTTAATAAATTGCATTTTTATTTATTACTTATTATTTGTTATTATTTTTATTATTATTATTATGCTTTGCTCTGTTGTTCAGTTTGACCTGATTCTTATGCCAGTATTTTGGGGTTGGTATGTTTTTTTAAATGTATTTTATTTATTTATAGTTTTGTTTTTTGTTACTGTAAAACTGATATAGTAATATTGTGAAATAGTTTTACAATTAAAATAGCTGTTGTCTAGTTAGATATGTTTTGAAATGTAATTTATTCCTGTGATTTTTTTAAAGAAGTTATGCTGGTCTGCAGTGTCAATTATGCTGATTAATAATTATGTGTAAAATGTGATAAGAGTAACATTTGCAGGATTTTTTTTGAGGAATAGAAGGTTAAAAAAAACTGCATTTATTTGAAACATCGTTTGAACAATAATAAAATATCTTTAATGTGACTTCCTTGATAAAAAAAAACTGTTAGGAAAATTATTACTTTCTTAGAAAAAAGAAAGAAAGAAAGAAATAACTTTTTACACTAAATTAAAAAGTATGTTTATATTTTGAGACTTTTGTATACTTTTGAGATTAAATATGTACATTTTTACTTATAAAGTAATAGTAAAAACTACATATTAACTTGTACAGTTTACTTATAAAGTACATATAGTTTCTATCTATCTATCTATCTATCTATCTATCTATCTATCTATCTATCTATCTATCTATCTATCTATCTATCTATCTATCTACAGTTGGGCAAAAAAGTATTTAGTCAGCCACCAATTGTGCAAGTTCTCCCACTTAAAAAGATGAGAGAGGCCTGTAATTTTCATCATAGGTACAATTCAACTATGAGAGACAGAATGGGGGGGGGGGGGGGGGGGGAAATCCAGGAAATCACATTGTAGGATTTTTAATGAATTAATTGGTAAATTCCTCTGTAAAATAAGTATTTGGTCACCTGCAAACAAGCAATATTTCTGGCTCTCACAGACCTGTAACTTCTTCTTTAAGAGGATCCTCTGTCCTCCACTCCTTACCTGTATTAATGGCACCTGTTTGAACTCGTTATCAGTATAAAAGACACCTGTCCACAACCTCAAACACTCACACTCCAAACTCCACTATGGCCAAGACCAAAGAGCTGTCGAAGGACACCAGAAACAAAATTGTAGACCTGCACCAGGCTGGGAAGACTGAATCTGCAATAGGCAAACCTACATTTCACTGCTGGTTATATTCTGTATAATTGTGTATGTGACAAATAAAAATCTTGAATCTTGAAGCAACTTGGTGTGAAGAAATCAACTGTGGGAGCAATTATTAGAAAATGGAAGACATACAAGACCACTGATAATCTCCCTCGATCTGGGGCTCCACGTAAGATCTCACCCCGTGGGGTCAAAATGATCACAAGAACGGTGAGCAAAAATCCCAGAACCACACGGGGCGACCTAGTGAATGACCTGCAGAGAGCTGGGACCAAAGTAACAAAGGCTACCATCAGTAACACACTACGCCGCCAGGGACTCAAATCCTGCAGTGCCAGACGTGTCCCCTTGCTTAAGCCAGTACATGTCCGGGCCCGTCTGAAGTTTGCTAGAGAGCATTTGGATGATCCAGAAGAGGATCGGGAGAATGTCATATGGTCAGATGAAACCAAAAAATAACTCAACTCGTCGTGTTTGGAGGAGAAAGAATGCCGAGTTGCATCCAAAGAACACCATACGTACTGTGAAGCATGGGGGTGGAAACATCATGCTTTGGGGCTGTTCTGCAAAGAGATCAGGGCGACTGATCCGTGTAAAGGAAAGAATGAATGGGGCCATGTATCGTGAGATTTTGAGTGAAAACCTCCTTCCATCAGCAAGGGCATTGAAGATGAAACGTGGCTGGGTCTTTCAGCATGACAATGATCCCAAACAAGGTAAGAAGCATTTCAAGGTCCTGGAGTGCCCTAGCCAGTCTCCAGATCTCAACCCCATAGAAAATCTTTGGAGGGAGTTGAAAGTCCGTGTTGCCCAGCGACAGCCCCAAAACATCACTGCTCTAGAGGAGATCTGCATGGAGGAATGGGCCAAAATACCAGCAACAGTGTGTGAAAACCTTGTGAAGACTTACAGAAAACGTTTGACCTCTGTCATTGCCAACAAAGGGTATATAACAAAGTATTGAGATTAACTTTTGTTATTGACCAAATACTTATTTTCCACCATAATTTGCAAATAAATTCTTTAAAAATCAAACAGTTTGTATGACAGTTACTGTATTGAAATGCAGAAGGCTGCACTTCTTATGTATGCCATATATCCTTTCAAAAGTACAAATTTACACATTACTGTATGTGGGATATTGATTGAAAGAGACTGTTTCAAAATGTTTGAATTATTGAGGATATGGTTGATCTCCCAATATTTAGCTGCACACTTCAGCCATTGTAAGGCCATGATTGACAACATTATTTCATCTGATATGCGCCTTTGTCCTTGGCCTCTACTGCCTCTTCCTCTGTTTTGCCTCTGTTCACTTCCATGCATTCCATGCATGTCTGTTGACCCTGATCGTTTCTTGGATATTCATCCATCGTCAGAATTTTGAACTCTTGTGTTGTCCTGCCTATATATTCTTTCCAATTGAAGGTTCATGAGATGCACCTTTTAGCTATTTCAGAGAACTGGTATATAATTGGTTGATCTATATTCTCTTCATTAGTGAAAGTCAAGATTCACTTGCACAATTCATGGCAAATTTACAAAAAAGTCATATAAAAATGTGTAGAAAATGCTTGACAGTTTATGGCAACTAGATCAACCATTTTGCATTTAATGACTTATACGATGAACTAATGACTAGATGTTTTGAGGGGAAAGACTATAGCACAGAGAACTATATAATGTATTTTGAGCAACATGATATTAGCAACTGAAAATGTAGGAAACCGCAGACAATGCACATAATCAGTTGCATGAATGTACCAAAGCAATCGCAATTTGTTCAAAAGAATGAGAAACTGCTTTTATGATGTGCACAAGTGACTAGATGTTGTGGAGGCTCAACAAGTAGTTTTGAAAATTTCATTTCTGATCTGAGAAATGCACCAAAGAAAAACTGTAATAAAACAATTACTCAAGTAGCTCCTTTACACGTCTGCTTAAAAGATGCTTCTTTTACTCTCAGCAGTAGATGACGTGGCTGAAGACAGAGATTTTCATGACCTTACTGCACTGAGCAGCACACACCTCCAGTAAGAAAAGGAAGAGGAAAGAAAAAACTGTAATGACATGTGTCGCGAGCCAAGGATATTTGGGCATTGGCAGCTGAAGCTTGCAGTGCAGTTCTATCTGTTATTGTGGAGGATGGCTAGTATTTTACATAGCCGTCTGCAGCCTTGAAAAAACATGACATTAAAGGAACCCGAGGATGGCGAGGAGAGCTTGATGCCTGTAACTCTGTCCAAATGTTTAGACTATAGATCCCAGACTGCTTCTTACAGTAATGGAAGGGATCTCGACTCAATTGCAGAGTCTAGATGAGCTGAACAATAAAACTTGGCACACGTTTTGCTGAACGAAACCTGTAAATCCTACTAAACTAAGGATTACAAACTTTTAAGCCATAAAAGACATATCTACTGAAAACGGAAAGTTAGATATGTGTCTGTGAAAGTTTTCTTTTTTCCTTTCTTGCTCTCCTTTTTTGTCCAGATGTGTTTCTCGTCTCTCTCTCCCTCTCCCTTGAGTCAGCCTCTGTGATTCATTTTCCACAGACATCTTGAGCCCCCCCCCCTCACTATCTCCCCTGTCTCGCTCTCTGTTTCTCTCACTCCTGCAGTGCCTCAGCCTGCCTGTCAGGTCTGGAAAAACACAGCAGAAGGAAGGAATGGAATACTGTGGCCTAAAGCTACACGCAGACACCCAGATAATGGTGGGATATCGTTCCTCTCTGCCCCTCCCTGATCAGGGTCTGTGGTGGTCGGTGGGCAGCAAACGCAATCAGCCGGGGGGGGTCCAGAATTGATGAAGAAGGAGGAGTTTATGGGTTAATGTCAGCCTTTGAAGGAAATACTGTTTTGAGAATCCCCTCCTGTGAATGGTGTCGCTGCTCCACCCATGTTGATTTGTTTTACATGGTAGATTTAAATTTAAAATGCTAATATATAAATACCAATACTAATATTTTTTATAAAAATCATAAGTCATGAACTTTGTATTTTGAGACTAAAACTGTAAAAGATGCAATGTCTACATTTTTTTTACTTAAAATTGTATATAAATACACTGTATATATATACAGGTTATAACAATAAGAGAATGATGGATGATGGTTTTTACTGTTTTTGAAAGAGGTCTCTAACGCCCATCAAGGCTGCATGTCTCTGATCAAAACTAAAGTAAAAACTGAAATATTGTTTTCTCTTTCATATATATATTTAATATGTAATTTAATTTGGTGATTGCATAGCTGTATTCTTTTAGCAGCCATTGTCTCCAATGTCACATGATCCTTCAGAAATTATTAATATACTGATTTGGTGCTCAGGAAATCTTTCTTTTTATTATCAATATTAAAAATGGTTTTTACAGCTTAACATTTATTTATTTTTTTGTGAAATTTTGTGTTATACACTTCTTTATCTTTTAAAGGTTTGGGTTACAATTTATATTCAATTTAATTGTATTATTAAATTGAAATTATATAAATTAAATTGTAAATGAATAAAATACTAAAGTTATACTATGCAATGAAGCATTAAAATGTTTAAAAGTGACAATAAAGACATTTATAACATTCCAAAATATTTATTTTTAAATGCTGTTCTTTTGAACTTTCTATTCATCAAAAAATCTGAAAAAAGGTTTCCAAAAAATATCATGCAGCAAAAACTGTTTTCGATAATAATAATTAGAAATGCTTCTTAAGCATCAAATCAGCATATTAGAATGATTTCTGAAGTATCACGTGACACTAGAAATAGAAAACACTTATTTTAAATTGTAATAATAATTAATAGTTTTATTGTTTATACTGTGCTTTTGATCAACTAATGCAGCCTTGGTGAGCATTAGAGACTTAATTTAAAATAATAAATCATAATTATTCCAAACCTTTGATGTATTTATATATAAACAAAATACCATCAATTTTATGGCTCCATACTTGTAACCTAGATTTATTTGTAGGTGTCATTTTCATTCAGGCTCTTCAATCCATGTACCCATTCCTTGACAGCCGATCTGTGGTGCAGGCCACGTTTGGGCCTATGCCGCCCATCAAATTACATACCTGTGGCACGGCATACCTGCTCTTTAGAGCCACGTGTGGAGTGATTGCATGTTGAGAGGCTCCATCTCAGGGGTCATAAACTTTAAATAGAAAGATGGGTTTAGGAAGCTCTGCCTGGACACCAGTACAGTACAAGGACGTTTTTTATTTAAAAAATTTTTTCTCAAAAGCAAAGGTGCAAAAGTAAAGCAAAAGTCATTTGATAGCAGTGGGGTCGAAACATCTGAGCTCACATTGAAAATCTGAAATTCACCATTTAGACTGTTAGGATTTGAATATTTTAATCAATTTTAAATGAAGAAGTCATTGGATGTAAAATGAAGAAGAAATATTCCTCTACTATTTCTTGGTAACTGTATTGATTATAAAATAAGTGAATGTGTGACATTGATCATGTGACTCTTTGTACATACAATCAGATACTGTTGATGATTTTTTTTTAAAGAAATTGCAGCAAGGATGCATTAAATGACAGTAAAAACATTAACAATGTTACAAAATATATTTTATTTCAAATAGGTGTGAATACACTAGTGTACACTACTGCAATTTGACCATGGTGAGAATAAGAGACTTCTTTCAAATACATTTTCAAGAAATTCTTGCTGACCCCAAACATTTGAACCAATAGATGCTTAGATCATAGGGAATTTGCGTTAATTTGCTCCACCGTGAATTTTTTTTTTTGTGAAAAAGACCATTGAATGCCATGGTCGTCTTTGCTACCTCAGATGAACCTTTAGTTATTTGACTGTCTCCAGAAGTAGCACAGGAATACACACTGCCACGTTGTCTCTTTCATTCTCATTCCCCTCCCTGTCTCTCACGCCTATTTCTCCCTCTGCATTTTCCTGCTGGCGTAGCATCCCATCTCTTTCTTTGACATGCTCTCTGACCTCCCTGATGTTTAGCTCTATGCATTTCAATCTTAAGATGTGGTTGTTTTTGGGCCAGAAGGAGGCAGTGCAATTCAGGGACTTCCTGGGCGATTTGACCTCAATGCCATCCTAAACCACAATGTCACCAAATACCGGAGCACCAAGAAGCCTTCATGTCCTTTTCACTTTTGCTTCTCAAATAAATTTAAGAACGATTAGTCGTTTTTACTGAAAAACCAGAGAAAACAACATTTTACAGTATGTTGGAGTGAAATACCTGTGGAAAAACCCTCATCTTAGATCACAGGTTCAGTGCTGATTACAGGGACAGTAAAACATATCCTTTTCTCTGATCTTTACTGCAAATACACCGATTGAACAGATGCTGTGAGCTTTGCTAGATTTAGTTGCATTCATGTAGACTGCCGTCCTACTTCAAAATATCTGACCACTGGACCTTTAAGAAAACAGCTAAAACCGTTCACAAACTGCAGCCAGTGTTGTTTTGCAATCTTGTGGAAGATACTTTCCTGTAGTCACATATTAATTTGAAACTTTTACAACATTTTATAACATTTATTTAATTTTGATAACATCTATATTGTTGAATTTAGCTTGGTCATTAAATGCATCTGGAAAGAAAAGTGTTAAAAAGTTCATCCAATAACCCTGGAACAAAACTAAGTGACTTGAGGTATTCAGCACCTCCCCCTATTCTCAAGACGTTCCCAAACGACTTCACCAGACAAGTTAGAAAACAGAAAAGTGAGGTAAGTTAACACGCTGAACTCGAAAGAAAGAAAGAAAATTAAGTAAAAATATCCGGGGGAAAAATACTTTTTCATTGAGAAATCAGTGTGCTTTGTCAAATTGACAAAACAGGCCATTATTCAGCTTTAAATAAATATAAATGTGCCTCCTAGGTTTAAACGTAGTATAGTAAAAGGGTTTACTAGACTTAAACTCTAAAGCAGATTTGGTATAAAAACTGCCTCTCAAAAGCTCCATGAATGAGAGAGTAGTGACCCCTTCTGGTAAAGAGCTGCCCAAAGGTTTCACAGACATTCATTGCTGAAATGAAAGCTTTAACATTTTACTATTTAACTTTTTGTCCTCTAATTATCTGGATAGTGCTGCTTATTTATTACCTTAATAGTAAACTATGGTGTTATTAAAAAGCTGGGTGACAATAAAGCTTCTAACTCTTAGGAGGAGCTTCTATGGGTGATTGATGTGAGATATTATAAGATTGGATGTGGATATTATCATGGACCGTTGTCCATCAATTTTCACCATGCAGCAAAAAGTCTGTTTCTGAAACTTTCTTGTACCCACATACCAAAGACAAGCTCATCTCCTGGATTCTGTGTTCTCTACTGGATGAGAATATTGAATAATGGACAAGAATCTCTTGATCCAGTGGGATTTTTGTCTAACAACAGCCAGTGCTCCAGTCTGTCTGGAATAACATGAAGAAACAGAACAAACTGAGACAGACTAAACCCAGAAGAACTGTGGCAACGTCCCGAAGATGCTTCAAGAAACCTACCTGCAAAGCTACAGTACTGTTAAAAGTTTTAGGCACTTGTGTAAAAATGCTGTATGGAGGATTTTTTTTATTTATTTATTTTTTGCATGATTTGCAGGTGGGTTTCTTGAAGCATCTTGTTGCCACAGTTCTTCTGGGTCTCAGTTTGCACAAACAAAAAATCTCACTAGATTATTACCATAAATGGCAAAATGAATATTGGTAATGTAAACTGATATTTCCTACTGACACACTACAGCAAAAGATAGAAATAACTGATTTAACACCATTTTTAGCAGGTAAAAATGCTAGTGTTCTAATAATTTTGACATTAAGCTCCTTAAAATGGTTCCATCTGTCTCCACGGAGTGGCGCTCACAGATATGAAGTGGAATGATGTTGTTTCATATTTCAACGACTGGCCTGAGCATATGTCACGACCAAACCCATATTATGTACTAGATATGTGCCTACTGCCCTGTTTCTCTTGATCATTGGATTGTGGGCCTATTGTAGGACCTATCCCCATTACTTCTGCTTCAGGCAGACATTAATAGGGACAAAAAGCAACAAACATCTTTTGATTCTTGTATCTTGTCGAATTGGAAAGCTTGTTATCTTTCAGATAAACATCTAGCCACCAGATGTGCAATAACAAGAGGCTGAAGCTGTTTGATACCACATGGCTTGTGTGACTGTATTTCACATAGCTTGTTTAGTACAAAACAAAACCGGGAATCTGTTTGCATGAGCTACAGTATACAGACCTTGTTAAAAGGTCAATAACATTTGTTTCTGATCTAGGAAGAAAACTGGCAATTATGCTTTCCCTGTGAAAAATCGCAAAAGAATGTTTACATAAATTAACATAAAAGTCTAAGAAGAAACGGTATTTATAGCCTACTGATTGTATTTGGAAATGCTCCTTGTGAGTAAACATGTTGGAATTTTGCCTTTGTGATATAACACAGACAAAGGTCAGCAGATGAGATGTTATTAAAATGAGATCTGCAAATGGATCTCTTTAAACGGTGTTTGTAGGCAGGAATGGAGCTGTAAGAGAGAATCTCTACAGTCTGTATTTGAATATCTGAGAAGTTCAGTCTTAAGACATTGTTTGTACAATTATTCATAGTGCCATAAGATACAATCTTGTAAAAAAAAAAAAAACATAAAAAATGCTGCAAACCAACATACAGCTAATATCATGTGTTTAAAAGTGAGTATTAGCATTGCAAGAGTTACGCAGTTAGGGTGTTCTCCTCGTGAGATGCACCTCTGCACCTCATCACGATTGATCTCCGTTAGAATAACATATCATTCTTGTGATCTGTAGTGATATTTACAGCTTTTTGTGGATGTGATTGATCAGGTTCCCTTGCATTTTTTACTTCCAAAGGTCCACCATTGTCTAGCCATCTTCTATAGTTAGAATAGTTTGAAAATCAATATGTCTGTCATCTGCAGAATTAGACTTGTAAATTAGCAGGATACAGGTCATAGAGCTTATAAATAATGTTGGAGGATTTCTGAGAGATTTGTGGGGAAAGGGGGACCTCAGATCAGTGGTCTAGAGAGAAAGCCACAGTTAGTCAGAGAAACAAAAAGTGTACTCAAAATATAGTAACTCTTTCATTTTCATTTGAACTAAAAGAAGCAATGCTGGTTTCAAAACAACGTTGCTTTTTCAGTAAGTTGGACAGTAAGAGTAATGTACAGCGAGTAACTCTATTGTTTAAGGCACACTTCATGCCCAATTTACTGAGCGACATACAAATGTAACTATAAGCGTTAGGCCTATAATCTGAAAAACCCATTAATCTGAATACAGGAGGCAATGAATATATTACAATATAATTGTAGTTAGTTTGCCACCGCTCTTTGGAAAGTCTGATTCGTTATAGTGAATTGGTTCATCCTAAACAGCTCTCACAGGCCTGTGTGTATGAAGCGTTAGAATCGGTTCATTCAGACTTATAAATGAACAGATTTGAATCATTTTACCTAATTGAGTGCATGGCATATTTTTGGTCTTTTTCATAGCAATAGCGGAATATTTAGTTAAAAGTGCACTATTAATATTTTTATTATTTATTTAATTATTCGTACTCCAAATGTCCATTAACAGGTAAGTTTTCATGTGATCTCAACATGTATTCCCCCATACCTGCTACATGCAAAACAATAAGCTTATTAGGCTACTGAAATGCCTGGAGTATTCATATGTAAGTTTGCATGAAAAGTACTGTTCATTTCTTGTCGTTGTGTTTTCACCTCAGTTATATAGCCTACATTAGACTGTTAATTAAGTCTGATGCTTTTACCCAACCTGAGTTTACTTACTCAAACCCCCTGAATAATACTGTACCACTGTGATTAAATAAAACATTATATAGTTATGCATTTCAATGTATAGGACTATACATTGAAATATTTGTATTTCAAATGTCATACAGTACTCTTGCCGTTCTTGGCATTTTTGACAATTCCATCTTCAGTTTTATGTAATGATAGCATTACATGTCGATGTACCATTTTAATATCTTGAAGTGGATTGAGTCATTTTGAATTATGAGCAACTATATTCTTATCAAGCTCCTGTAGGCTGATTCATTTGACTCTTCTTAAATAGAACTCATGTAATATTTCCGATTAATTACCTGTCAAGGTCCTATAGCAGAAGTAAGCTCTTGCCACTATGAGTTGTGCTACAGTTTGTTCTCACATTTTTTTTTCAGCACTTCAACCACTGAGGCCCCAGTGCATAACAATTAAAGGAAGGAGACATGTAGATGTTAATAATTGACCAGTGCTGTTTTCTGCATATTTTATATAGAGACTTTTTTCAAAACCAAGAAAGTGGCAGATTTGTTTGGCCATAAACAAGCTTTTCTACAATGAAAAAAATAAATAAAATAAAAATAAAATACTGAGTGCACTTCAGTATACTGTTTTTTATATATATATATTTTTACTGAGCCCTCATCTATCAGGTAACAGGTTGAAGCAGTCTGACAAAGACATCCGGTTAAACAATTTTGACAATTCACATTGATGGAAAAAAGGGTGAGATAGCGGTTACAGATAGTTTTCAGTCTTTCCTGTTTGGACTAAAACATTGCTTTATGTTGCATCATTAATGCTGGAAAAGTATTATAAATTATTTATTTTGCCAGTAATATCATTCAGATGACATTCCCATTGTTTAATTATTATTATCACTATTATCCAAATAAGAACTAGTATTATAAGCCAAAGTGAGTTTGTTTTCTATGCCCTCATCTGAGACTGAATGCTGAAATAGTGGGACAGTGTTGTTTTGCTTGCCACGCTTCGGTTGAACTACATAGGCTATTTTTCTTTTGTATACTTTGTTGGTCAGAGAAAGCCATTTCCCCTGACAGCACAGAGTTTTGTGAAACATGAAAGGAGATTAGGTTAGAAAGCCTCTGCCAGACAAGGCTGTGCTTTAATCACCATTTTCATTTTCTCTGACACGTCCTGATATTTGTATAGAATCACAATGAAAAACACAAGAAATAATACAAAGGGCTTAATTTTTTTTCTTATGACAACCTGCCCTACATATTTATAAAACAGACATCAAACTTTATTCCCTACTTTAATTATTTTTATCCAGATTTTTGTGCAGCATATTTTGTTAAAGTGTATGCTTCGTAGAGCAAAGGATTTCTTTAAAAATGTATCATATTGTATGCTTTTAGCTTTTTGTGAGCTTGTTTGATTTCTGCAGTAGGCTAGGTGGCACTGTTGCTCCTCCTTATAATAAAAACTAAACTAAACTAAAATATCAAATAAAACATAATAAACAGAATAGGAAATATTTACATGCCTATTTTGTGTCACAACATCCAAGGATTAATGTAAATTTATATTATTATATTTTCTATAACTACTATATATGTATTATATACATTGCTGGACAAAAGTTTGGATAAAAAAAAAAAAAGTCTCTTATACTCACCAAGGCTGTATTTATTTGATCAAAAATACAGTAAAAACAATCAAACTATCAAATATTATTACAATTTAAAATAACAGTTCTATTAAATTCTATTCTACCTGAATATATTTTAAAATGAATTTATTCATGTGATGTCAAGTTTTCAGCAGCCATTACTCCAGCTTTCAGTGTCACATGATCATTCAGAAATCATGATTTGCTACTCAAGAAACATTTTATATGTTGAAAACTGTTTTGCTGCTCAGTATTATTGTGAAAACTGTGATATTGTCACTCCTCTGTCATGTGTTCCCACCTCATGTATCCATATTTGGTTTGTTTCCTGTCCTTATGTGATTATTAGTTAATTATTTTCCAGCCGTGTTCGTCTCATTATCTATGATTATCCTGTGTATTTATAGTCCTGTCTGTTCAGTTTGATTTCGGCTGGTCTACTCGTTACTCCCCGGTGTTCCTGTCTGTGTCTCTGTCGCCTTATTTGAAGTAAAGACTGTTATTTTGAGTTACATCCTCGTCTGCATGTTCCTCGTTCCTCCCTGCTGTGTGCACCGTGACAGATATACTATAGTTCAAACGTTTGGGGGTACAATTTTTTTAAATTGTTAGATTAATGGTTTTATTTAGCAGGGCCTATTTAGGAGCATTAAATTGATCTTAAGTGACGGTAATTTATAATGTAAAAAAAAAACCTGTTTCGAATAAATGCTGTACATTGAACTTTTTGTTCATCAAAGAATACTGAAGAAAAAAATCTGCATTGCCAATACAGAAATAATGTGAGAATAAGAGACTTATAAGACTAAGATACTCACTTTAAATATATATATATATATATAAAATCCATTTGAACTAAATAAAATATTTTTATTTATTTTGGATAAAATATTTTTTTTTATTTTGTGTGTATATATATATCCAAAATAAATAAAAATATTTTATTTAGTTCAAATGGATTGGTTTCTTCCAAACATGCAGCATTTCACTTCACAAGACATGAATTGATGGCCCGGAGTTGTGTGGATTATTTGTGGAATAATTGTAATCCTTTTAGGTCTATCTGTTTGGTCTATCATTATGACGGCACCCATTCACTGCAGACGATCCTCTGGTGAGCAAGTGGTATAATGCTAAATTTCTCCAAATCTGCTTTGATAAAGAAACAAACTCATCAACATCTTCGATGGCCTGAGAGTGAAAACAGTTTTGGCAAATTGTTGGGCAAACTGCAGTATTCCTTTAAAAGGGTTTTCTGAGAGATAAGAACAAATTTGGCACTAAACCTCATTAAGAGTCTATATTTAATGATCATCTTCCCCCCTACTCCTCCGTCTCTTAATGAGGTATTCGGTATTCCCAGAACATGAATGATGCACATGAATCTGAGAGTTACTCTAATTCCCTCCTATACGTTTAATAGCACTCTATGCCTCTGTTTATTTTAATGATCAGCATTAGCAATTTAAAGCATCGCTTTTTGTAGTTTCATTCTGTCTGAACAAACCAAAATCTTTCATGCTGAGCAGATGGTTGCATCCCCTGTGCAAACAGATACTCTGGGGAAATTCACCCATCTATGCTTTTTGTTTTAATAAAGAAAGCAGTTACAGCCTCACTATGTTGCCTTTGGAATGATAAGCATTTGCTCTTGTTATATTACAAGAAATGTTTAACCAGACGGGGCACTTCATGCAGAGGGGATTTACAAAAGCAGTTTTCCCTGTTCAGCAAACAATGATTTACCTGTTAAACTCTGAGAATCTGCAGTTAGTAGAATGAAAAGAAAGGAAAGAGACCTGTTGGGAATGGATGAAGAAGGACAAAAGCGAGAAGAACTGTAGACAACAACCAAGAAATAGGCTACCATGGGAATTGCTTTTATAGAAGCCTAAAAAAACTAAATTCATTTAAAGTTTCACCTGCCTTTGCTGGAGATAAGAAGATTTCCAGCTGATGAATTCTGCGATGTTTGCCATTTTCTCAGTCTATCGTACATCCTCAGGCATGATGTTATTAATGGGTTAACTTGTGATGTATTTTAATTTGATGAATAATTAACTTCACCTTTTATCACTTGGGTTATGCTGCATTGGTGGCTCGCGTGACGTGAAGCAATCCAGACCGCCTTTCTCTGTCTTAAGAATCTAATTAGTCCATGTCGTGTTTACCTCAATCAGATTAATTAACGTTGATGCTGATTTATACGCTAGTAATTAAAATACTTTTCTTTCAAATCTGTGCTTCTCTGCTTTTTGCGAGGACTTTAAGAAGGTCAGAGTGATTTATACTCTTGCATTTGAAAACACATTCAAGCAAAGTTGTTCTAGCTGTAAAGGGAAAATGCCGCATGTAGAAATGTGATATGAATATTGTTTTGTTGAGATTGTCGTTTCTAGAAATACATCGGGAGGTCTTTTGATGGCCATCATAAAAGCATTACTTTTCCATTAGAAGAATGTTCTTGGCCTGCTGTGTAGGTCTTTATCACTGCTTGATTATCTCTCTTCGCTTGCTGTATTTTTCTTCTCAAGTTTTCAAGAATTTATGCACCAGCTTAAATCAGCAGGAAAAAGTATATTTATCTGTTATCTTTGGAATGATTTCCTGGGAATTTTTGGAATGATTTCTGGAAACAGATAAAGTATGTTTGATGAGTTGATAATAAACAGCTTCTGGGCAATGGCTGATATTTTTGCTGATTATTTATCTATTAGAGCTCCCAGACTGCTTTATTAATGTGGGTATGTGTGCAAAATATGTCTTGGGACAGTTTAAAACTTGTTTATAAATGAAAGTATAACAACACAGAGTGTAAACAGAGATTATATTCACTGAAGTGGAACACAGCTGTGCAAATGAATGAACAAAGTTATGAAAATATTGCCAAGGTGGTCTAGTACAGGATGCCAGATCCGTAATCTGTGCAGCATGACGGTGGTTACAATGTTATTTTATCAAAAATATAATGAGCTCAGAATTTCACGAGGTTTTGTGTGCTTAATGGTTTGTGATGTGTTACATCTTTGACATTTTTAATTAATACAGCCTAAAATGATTAGACATGTATATAGACATATACTGTATAAACAGAATCAGAAATTGTTATATTTTACATGTGAAATGTGTCCTTCCTCTCTTGTAAGGAGATAAAAACGAGTGCACTTTAACTTTATTATTATAAAGTGTGGAAATGATAAAGGCTTATAAGAGAGTCAAGAACTCTGAAGATTCCATGGCCCAGATTCATTTGTAATTAAATAGCTGTAGATGTGAATATTACAGTATGAGACTGAGACATTTCTTTCCTTATCTGCAGTTCAAAGTGATTACCCAAAAACATTCCTCCTTCTTCTGATGTGTTCCTATTCCATTGTTGAGTTCCCTGTTCCTTAGAGGAAATAATTAAAGTAAGATGTACTGTAATAACTAGTAACACAATCAATAATGCTGTGGAAAAGACCATTTTACCTCAGCTTTTCACTTTTCCTAATCAACAGAAGATAATTACTGTATGCTTTAAAATGTCACGTGTGCTTTTCTATGCATTATGCAGAAAGC
Organism: Barbus barbus; assembly: GCF_936440315.1. Classification (NCBI taxonomy): domain Eukaryota; kingdom Metazoa; phylum Chordata; class Actinopteri; order Cypriniformes; family Cyprinidae; genus Barbus; species Barbus barbus. The sequence continues at coordinate 15,815,330 of NC_136747.1, read as the reverse complement.
CATTAGTGATATCTGCTTTGGTCAGTATTTACTATGACACAATAAGAGATTATTTTAAATGAAATCAGTGGAACTGCATGTTAATTGAAATTTCTGACCATCAGTGGAGCAAGTAATTAGTTTGCTGTTCCAGGTGACCTTCATGCTATATATTTCAAACAGTCTCATTTTTGCATTTGAAGCAATATACAGAATTAACCTTAAATTGAACTTCACTCCTTTTCTATATCAGTGAAGTATCAATAATTGACTAACTAAGTATCAATAATTGACTAACTAAAAAGCACAAATTAATATTAATTCATTTTGTTCAAGTTTTTATTAATTTCTTGCAATTTTTGGTAGTTTTTAAATAGTTTTATTAAAGGGGATGTCATCATTTATTCACCCTCTAGTTGTGTATGAGTTTCTTTTTTTCTGTTGAACATAAAAAGAAGATATTTTCAAGAATGGGTAACCAAACAGTTGCAAGTAGCCACTGACTTCCATAGTATCCCCCCCCCCATACTATGGAAGTCAATGGGGAACATGCAACTGTTTGATTACCAACCATTCTTCAAAATATCCTCTTTTATGTTCTTAACATTTTTATTGTTAATTATCTTAATACTTTAGCTAAAGCTAAATAGATTTATTTCATTTAATGTTTACTTTATTTCAATTAATGACATTTTTATGGTTTTATTGTTAGTTTTACTTAAAGACAATAGTTCTGCTTTCTGTTTCTTCAAGGAAATGTTTTATATATATATATATATATATATATTGAAATTTTATCCCCTAGTTTAGTTGAGAGCTGTATAGAGCACAATAAAACAGACCTTTCAGACAAATTATTAAATAAGCTTGTCTCTTGTAGTATTATTAATTCAGAACTGCAGCCTTGCTGTCACATCAGCCAACTGGACTGTGAAAGTGACCATCCAATCAGCCATGGTCCATTAGTGTAAAGATTAATACTATGCTCTTATCTGACAGCTTCAGAGGCCATACATGCGGTTAAAAGTGGCTTTAAACCACACATCTGAACTAGTTCATCTGTGCAGATCAGTAGAGAGGTTGGAAGCACACAGAGATAATCAAAGGATCTTTTCCATAATACTCTTAAATGAGTAAGTCAAGCCAGATGCAAATGCAAAGAGACATGATTACTTTGTTAAAATATCACTGGCTGAATTTCATGACTGAAGAACATAAACTCATATGGCATGCAATTGATCAGAATGTGATATATTATGATTTTGTTGAATTAAAGCATTTATAACGTGATTCTGTGAAGCACTTGAATCTGATTGGATGTAATTGTATTTCCTGATATCCTCATTGTGCCTAGGTGACAACAAATCTTTTTTTTTTTGACAGAGAAAATGCCAGATTACACTATTGGGTTTCAACTTGCTAACAAATGTAAAAAAAAAAAAAAAACACTTTAAAGCAGTTCAAATGTTGACTTCTATTTTACCAAGATGTAATTTTAGATATATTTAATACTTATTTTAATGGATCAAGGTGAACATATTCAGACAGGTTGTGTATCCTGTTCTGTACTGAGACAGTTCGAATGTTACTGTGGCTTGTCAACAGCAGCTGTCCCGGTTGTTAGACCACAAGAGCAGTCGTCGGCTAGACTGTCCCATTTAACAACACTTGGTTTGACCTTTGTGGATGCAGCCCTTGATTTGGGACACAGCTATTTTAAACAGATAGGCGCCAATTGGCACCATTTAGCATTTCAGTTATCGGTTGTATTGAAAATGACTTTAGAGGACTTCAGTTTTAATACTACTGTAATATTTTGGATATTACAATTGTAATATTGTAATATCCAATTGTTGTGCACGTTGAACTTATTTTTAACAGAAGCGTGAGGTAAAACAGTATAATAATTGCAACTCAAATATTATGTCCTTGTATTTAACTGTGTAAAAAGTGGGATAATGTTCAGTTATTCTTGATATGGGTTTAATCAGAGTTGTGTGTTTAGGCATACTGACAAAGAAACTCACTCACATATGGAGTCATTTTGCAGTCTGTGCTCTACAACATACAGGTACACATGAAATCCCATCAAACAACACTGCTGCCATCAGCGTAAGCATGTGCAATTTAATTAACTCTTGCATACTTGCTCAAGGCTGGCAATGAGTTATGAGCATCTTAATGTTTATAACCAACATCATTCCAACTGGCATTTTCAATGGAAAATGTCACAATGAGAGCAGAAAATCCGGTCTGTTGTGTGTTGAAAGTTTTCTCAGTTCATGCTGTAACAGATATGATGAGAAAAACATGTTCTAAAAGTAAAGCAAGGGATTTCCACATATCCTGTATTTGTGTAGTTTTGTGTAGTTCTAGGTTTACTAATAATATGTTCCATACAAAATAGTTTATAATTCCACATCTGTCACGTTTTTCTTCTGTAAGACAAGCAATATGTCCTGTGGATAAAGGATAATCCTCACATAATAGTGTCTTAGCTGTGTAATACAAATGGCCAAAGAAAAGACGTACATTGTTCTGTGGATGTTTACCCAATTTACGCATTGCGAAATAATGGATTAGGGATTGTGATGGTGAATGCTAATTAGCCAGCTTCTGTTTAGCTGTGACTCATAGCTGAGATGATATATCTGGAAATATGTCAGGACTTGAACAGATCCCAAACTCATTGCATGTTCTCGGCTTCTGTAGCTGTCTGTCACACATTCCACAGAGACGACAAGAGCGACATCAGCATTATGAGATTTTCTATGTCACATATTTTTGAAATCATCTCTAAATGACCACGATGATTGTTATAGGAAATAATTCAAAGAAAAGGAAGACCACAGCAATAGGCTATATGAACTTTGAACCCTAAGAAACCTGTAACAGATGGATTACTGGGTGATAATCAGGAACACGGAAATGGCCCTTAGAGAGGTTCTGTCTGAAGCTTTTTTTTTTTTTTTTGAGTGCTCTGTGAAATTGCAGAGTGATGTACATGAAAAACGCTGGACAGACACTGATGCGCTGGGGGTTCAGGATAAGTCAGACCCTATTATGGCACTTCTGTGGGTGGAAATACTAATTCAGAGTGCAACACAAAATGGACTCCCATCGCTAAATGACAATTTGCAGTAGGCTAGTCATTTAATTTGCATTAGCAGTAGTCAGCAATTAGTAAAATTAGGAATTAGTTGGCAATAAGACATTTTATTTGAGCATTTGTGTCCCTTAGGAAGACTCGCGCTGAAAGATACGAGTCCATGTTATCTATCAAGGTCACTCTACTACAGCATACTCAGTGATATAGTTTTAGGTGAAGCATTTGAACATTTGTGACAGCAAGTAAAAAGGAAATAAACATTAATAAGAAAGATGAAAAACATGAAAACTTCATTACCCACACGGCCTTTCTGGTTTAACCCTCAGCGGCTTCCGTAAGGTGTCGTGGCGCTTGTGGAGTGCGAAGGCGAAAGTACAGCGGCTCTAAATAGGAAGATAAGCAAATATTTGTTACATTACTTTCTAACAAATAACATATAAAGGTTTCCGGCTGATAATGAGGCGCGCAGGTTTGGGTAAGTTTCTCTTTATATGTTGTTATATTTGAAGCTTATGCTAAGCTAAGATCTCAATTCAAATAGAGATCAGTCACAGTTTGAGACATTAAACAAACACCGAATGACCAAATCATATGAAATAGTTAACCACAATGTCCAGGTTTGGAGACCCATGTGAATAAATAACGGTACGAGACTGAGACGGATAATAACTGGCTAGTTTTCTCTCCATAGGGCAGGTTAACATAGAGATGTTTATATCACATAAAAAAAATGAGTGTTTGTTGGTGTTTCTGTGTGTATAAAAACACGGAAACACTGCGAAAATATAAATGACATCCAAATCTAAATTTATATTCCCTCCCTATTGTTTAAACCGTTTTAATGAAAAGAACCATCAAGATATAATTTAAAAGTCAGTTCTTAACCAATAAATACCTTTTATACTACATAATTAAATTAATTTTCTTGTGAAGACCATCAAGATTTAATGAATAATTTCTAATTTTTAGATGTTCAGTTGTTTCTGATGAATATATAAACCTTATTTGAAGTTAATAATAATGTGGTAAATTTATTTGTCCTGCCCACCTTAGTACACTTCAGTCAATTACTAACATTTAAAATAGTTTGCTGTGTTTGGCTATTGGATTTTACAAAACTGAGAAACCACAGAACATCTAGTTTACAGAAGCTGCAAGTAGCTTATAACATGCAATGAGAATCTTACTAAGGAGACCTAGATGGCATAGTGCAAGTCAAATGTTTGTGAGTGTAAGAGTAATCACTTTTAAAGCACTGTTATGAAATCTTATGTATAGATTTATCTGCCGGCTTAATGCTTCTAAAAATCAAATTATTGTGGGTTTATCAAATATAAGGGTTAGTACTACACGGTATCAGTCACAGCTGTGGAGACACTGGTACTGGTGTATTTTGTAACTCTATGTTTATGATGGATTATATAGGTTGTATATGTTGTTCATTGACTTTTTAAAATTTGGACTCTGAGTCTGTAATAAAGTTTGATTGATTGATTGATCAGTCTTATCTAGCCAATGTTACCTGTTTATTGTCGTTTAGGTGAGGGCGGCCCTCCAGGCAATTACGTTGCAAGTGGATACAGTGTGCATGAGGAGGAGAACGAACATCTACAGGAGGGACTGAAAGCTAAAGTACATGCTCTTAAACATGTAAGTGGTCATTAACATTTTTGATTTTGTATTTTTAATAACCAATTTGCACAACTGTCCTCTCTCTCTCTCTCTCTCTCTCTATAAATGAATTATATAAAGTATGTAACATTATATAATACATTATTAAAGTGTCATGCATAATTATAAAATTATATTTGTTATTTAGTTTTTTTTTAATCAGTCATTACAATATATCTATGCCAAAAATTATTTAGTATCATTATTTTGGGCTGTGTTAAGATTAAAATAGTTTTTCTTCAGCACTGGCTGTTGTTAAATGTAGTAATTATGCAAACAATATATTAATTCTCCTGTAAGCACAATTGTTCCATACAGCTAGGTTGTTCCTAAACAACTTCTGCTTTTTACATCTATTTCAGCTTTCAATTGACATTGGAAATGAAGTCAAGTACCAGAATAAAATGTTGGGAGAAATGGTAAGCGATGGGAATTGATACTTCTCTCTTCATCAAAACACTCTTATCTGAATAGCTTTAACATCTAACGTTTGTTTCTCCTCAAGGACTCGGACTTTGACTCAACTGGAGGTCTGTTGGGAGCCACCATTGGTAGATTGAAGCTCATCTCCAGGGGAAGTCAAACCAAGGTGTACTGCTACATGCTGCTGTTTGCCCTGTTTGTGTTTGTTGTCCTGTACTGGGTGATCAAACTGAGGTGATCGTAGGACTGAGACTCTTCAGGATCTTTCCTTTGTGCCATGTTCATTTAGGGTAGAGAATCCTCGCAGAGATGACGAGAACTGAGGTTATTGAGGAGTGCGAGAATGCTTTCTTTCCACTGGACAAGAAGTTGAACCTTTGATTGACAATGTGCAATAGGAGACAAAAATCTGTCCTAACCCACCCTTAGTGTCCCCCGAGGGGAAGGGATAATGTTAGTTGTCTAATACTGGTCACAAAAATATTTTAAAGATTAACAACATGCATCTTTCCTCCTTTTTTCAGAAATAATAATGACCTTTGTTTAATGGTATTATTCTTTTAGGAGAACTTCAGTGCTATAAATGTGTGCTAATTTATATCTTCTGTTAAGGATACAGATAAATAAAAGGGTGGCACGAAACAGCACAGTAGTCCTATAATCATATAGATGAAAATTCAGGTTATGCCCAGCTGGATGGGGTGCAAACAAAATAACAGACCCAATCAGCCTTTATTTTTCCTTTGTTTTACTGCGTAAATCTGCACAACATCCTTGAAAGAGTTGCCACAAAATTGTGTGAATACAGTGTTCAAAGGGCTGATCTTCAGACTGTGAAAACCTTACTGAGATACATGAGTTTTTGTGCAATGCAGGTGTATAATAATAACCATATCAAAAACAACTCCAGAATTCGGTGTACTTCAGAAATGTCTTACTTAATTTTAAAGTTCTTGTCCAGTCCCTTTTGTTCTCTGTTCAAAATAATGCATGGTTAATTTCAGTTTGTTTAGGAACTAATTTGTAAATAAATGTCATTTTTGAGAGAATTATTACATAAATTCCTTTTATGTTGTCAACTTGAGGCCTGTTTTCATATATCCCATTTATGCTTCTCAGGAGTCTTACAAGCTTCTTAATAATTATGATTTTTTTTTTTTTTTTCATGCATATTAACATTTCATTTCATATAAAACTATAATCAAAATTATGTTACATATAACTACATATTAAGTTTTTCATCAAGTCTATTAAAATACCTTTTTTAATGCAAGGTACAAATCATCCATCTTGTTAATGGCTTTTATAACTGATATATGATATATAAACTGATATGTAAATGTCTATAGTTCATTTACATTTAGTGTCAGATTGTCCTTTTAAGTGCACTTTGTTTTTCAAACTAAACTCATAATGGAGATGTCATTTCTTGGGTAGAGTGTCCATGTATTTGCATATGATTGACAACATCACCTCATCAGCTCCTGCACCAATGGACATTAACCTGGAGTCCCTGTTAAGAAAAAAAAAAAAAAAAGAAAAAAACAGATCAGATATATTTGTATCCAATATTTTACACGTCACTTGGAAATTCAAATCACTTGACCTGGCTCTTTCCACTCAAACTCACGAGTATATACATGCAATCTGCTGTTGCTTTTAAATGTCACTAGATGTCACTGCAGCTCTGAGAGCACATGCGCGGTCACCTCATTCAGATGAGAGAAACTGACCTGTAGAACCTGCTGACTAGGACATCACTGGTGAAGCCCATGCCACCCCAGTACTGGAGGCAGCTGTCACCGAGCTCTCGGGCCAATCGTCCTGCCTTCAGCTTGGCCATTGACGCCAACTTTGTCACATTGTTTCCCTTAATGTACAAAGCTAATGAAAGTGTCCAGAAAAAAACAATTTCATAAGTATTCATTTTCAGGCATACATGCTGAGGTTCAGCTCCAAATTTAAATTTCACAACCTGAGGGAGGAAGAATGAAAATGGACTGATTGCAAGCCAGTGTTCACACCATTTCTTTCCACTATTAATTCAGAAATCGGTGGCCCTGTAGACCTGCCAGACCCAAACCCATGAAATTGCATAGCTGCCTTAGCCTATAAAATCATTCCGGAATAATTTTAGAAACGGTCGGACTCACCTGTGGCACGATGCAAAAGGGAGCGCAACAGCTCGATTTCTGTCTGCAGCTCAGCCAGCCTGAAGTGAACGACCTGGTGGTACAGAATCGGCTGATTGAAGATCTTCCTCTGTCTGGTGTAATTAACGGTCTCTTGGACAACTTTCTCCATGGTCGTCAGAACTTAAAAAACAAGGCATAGGAAAAATTCCAATGTGTTTTTCAGCAGATTATTTGATAGAGGAAATAGCTGTAGGATTTCAGTCCTGACAACATCTGTTTGCTGATGATGTCAAAAGATTCTCCAGAACATGCCAGGCCTTTTCTTCCTTGATGTTTAAAGCAAAACACAAGTTTGACTCACTGATAAACACATTTGGGCCTGAGAGGATCTGACCTGGCTTGTAAACACACAGGCACTACTGACAGTAACACACTGACGTCATGGCCGTTGTTTGCTGTGTGGTGGGATGTGCGGGAGTCGGAAAGGATAACTTACTATTGGCAACCCCCCAGAGTCGCTCCTCCTGGAATTGAAGCATCTGGTACATGAAGCCCATTCCCTCCTGCCCTATGACATTTTTGCAGGGCACATGCACGTCATCGAAAAACACCTCTGCTGTATCTGATGACCGCATGCCTATTTTATCGATCTTACGTGCGATGTGAACGCCTGCGGACGTACGGTAAAACATTAGCATGTTTTCTTTGGCAGACCCTTTTCCAAAAGTTTTGTGCTTTTGCAATACGTCTTACCTGGCAGATTCATAGGTAAGCAGATTAGGGATTTGTTCTTGTGTGGAGGGCCGTCGCTGGTGTTGGCCAGGAGGCACATCCAGTCTGCCTGAGTGCCATTAGTAATCCACATCTTTCCTCCATTAATGATAAATTCATCTCCTTTGCGCACAGCTTTCGTTTTGATGCCTAAAGGAGACAGTTTTTAATCCTTATATTTAGCATCTTTTAATTGTTTTTTTTCCCCCAATTTTGATTTTTTTTTTTGGAAATATATCAAAATTTGAAACAAGACCATGTGACTTGAGAAGCAAAACTGCATGTTTTATCTTAAATTCAGTTTTTTAACATACTTTTTTCATAAACATAAGCGTGAATATTTATGCTTAAAAATGTTTTTACTATGGATATAATATTATAGTATTTATTAGTATTTGAAATTAGCTTTTATTTTTATATTTTTCAGTTTAAGTTGTAGCAATTTTTATTAGTTTTTGTTTTACATTTTATATTCATATATAGCTTTGATTTCTTTTTTATTTAGTTTTAGTACTTCAACTAATTTCAGTTAGTTGTCTAGGCAGCATTTCTTTTTTTGTTCTAATTTTGTTTCAATTACTGAAAATTATTTTTAATAGTTTTTGTTAACACTTATGGAATCACAAAATGGACTGTTGTTAATTTAACTATATTACCACTCCCAGTTTCTGTTAATAATAAAAAGTTGAAAACAACCAGCTTTGTTATAGTTACAGCAGAACAATTTGAGGAAATTGGAGGATTTTTTTCTTGGACAAAGTAAGGCCCTCGAGCCAAAATGGTTGAGAACCACTGCTTTAGATCATACTTGGCTTTAATGGAAAATAAAGTGATGCAGTACTTTAATTTCTCCTCAAAACGACTCATTAATCTGTGACTACTAGTACCAGCTTTACTTCAAATACAATTTTTAATACATTTATGGAAAATGGATCTGCATCCCCCTGTGTGGTATTCCCATGTAGGCAAGTCTTTTAATCTCCCTGGCCTGAAATGCTTTGATATCTTCATTTGGGAAAGTAATTAATTTTAGATTTGCGTCTGGTGTATGTTTACATCTTGTTTAGAACACCCCCATGGCAATATAAAGAGCATGTCTTTCCTGTTAGGTACATTATCTCCAGCAAAATACTTACTTGCTACATCAGAGCCGGCCCCTGTTTCACTCACCCCAAGGCAGACCACTACGTCTCCCATTATGGTGGGCTGCAAGAACTCTCTCTTGAGCTCTGCAGAACCAAACCTACAACAGCATAGGGGTCACAGTCACATCCTCACCGTTATTTTGTGAGTGTCGTAGCAACAGTGATTGGAAGCTTGTGAGACAGAATGGGCTACAGAAGACATTAACATTTTACTAGCAGCAAATGCAATTTCAGAAACTGTTCCATAGGGCAGAATCACAAAGGAGACTAATCAAAATCCCTGATTCTCTGAATCCAAATAGCCAAAACGAATATGCACAGAAAAATGAGTGTTTCCAGAGAGTAATATCCCCTCAGTGACAGCGTTCAACCTGCTGCAGTCAGAATATGTCAAATGCTAGAAAGAGGAAAAGGAACCATCCTGATGACTACAGTATTTATTTATAATAAGTGATAGGTGATTTAATTTGTTTTAAGAGTCTATCAATACATCGTGAAGAAATACCTAATTCAGAGTCTATTGCAACATTCTACTAGATTAAATAAAATCATCTTCCTAAACACTTTTTTTTAGCCTTTTCCCCATTAAAAATAAATAAATATAACACAGAAATACATAATAAATAAATACATTTAAAAAACAATTACCTGAAAAGTAAGTAAAAGAAAGAACTGCATAACACATTTTCTTACAAGAGCATATATCTTAAATTAAGTTTATTTTTCTTACCCTATTTTTCCCAAACCTAATTCTTTTAAAAAAATGTGTTGCAAATAGGTTGACTAATTTAAATCAAGATATTTCTAGTAAAGTAAATTTGCCTTGTTTATAAGATATTAAGACATTTTTACTGGAAAACAAGTACAAATAGTGATTACGAAGAATTAAGTTTTGCAGTGTCTCTTTCATTAACCACATCTTTTATTACTTTCAAAGTGAGGCATGAGTATTGTGAGGCAAAAGCATTCAATGACAAGGCCAACTAATGAAGAAACCAGTAAGACTGGCTGTTCAAAATAGCTTAATTAGATACTACTTTTACATTTTCTGCAGCATAAATGATGTATAATATGCACAATTCAAATTTTCTTTATGTAAGAAACGCCACAATGCAATGCACCCAACTTCACCTTCCATTACCAGTGTGAATGACGAATGAACCAAAAGTAATTATTATGGATTTTACCATCTCTTTTTAATTATTATTTAATTGTATTGACATTTTTCACCAACAATTAATCTAAAATTGCAAAATACCCTTTTTTATCAATACAGTAATGCGATGTCCCTCACATGTGCAATGTAGCATACATTTGGAAATTATGATGGAATAATGTCTCATGTTTCTGTTACTAATTTTAAAAATAGTACACAGTTTACTTAACTGGTTAAGAATACTACTTATAGGTTAAGCAGGAGAAATACCTCGCCAGTGCAGGTGTAGCCATGTCACTCTGCACGCCGATGGCCATGGGAATTCCTCCACAGTTGATGTTCCCCAGCTCTTCTGCAACAGCCACACTATAGCTGAAGTCCAACCCCAGACCTCATACTCTGCAGTGGAAAAAAAAGGTAAGTGAATGTCCACTTTTTCAATTGCTTCATCTCTTCATTTGATTTGATTTGATTTTTTTTGTTAATGAGCATGTAAACATTTGAAATGAATGCTTTAGACAAATATCTCAGAACATTTTGATCACAAAGCAGGTGTAATTTAGATGTTTCTATCAGGTCTACTTGTTCTTGGGTAGCATTAATCTGAACTTGCTTACTTCAGTACTGAAGACAAATATGGTTCATGTAAGATTCTTCTACATATTTTGGCCATGCAGTAATCTAAAACTTCACATGCCCTTTTCATGCCCCTGCGGTCTATTTAGTCATCATTATAACATACTACAATGTCTTGCGCAAACGTGATATAAGCTATTACATTTGACCGTAATAAAAGCATTACTGTTTCCCACGAAACTTTCCTTGTCATGCATTTATTCATGTCATTTCATGTTCCATTTCATTTAGCATTTTCCTTCAGGAAACAAATATTACAACATTAAGGAAATGATTCTATTCTGTGAAAGCAATAAAGGCAACAATAATGCTGAAAAGCAAGTCCTTTAGTGACTGTGCTGAACTCTACGCTCACTTCCCCTATGTTTTCTGTCATCAGGTCCCACAATGGCCGTGGAAAACATTTGGGGTGGCAAAATAAGGAAAAGAGAAGCCAGAGAGCAGAGGAAACAGATACAGCGCAGAGGAACAGCTGGAGTCCAACAATTCAGTATCCAAACAGACAATCTATGAGATGCATCTAAATGGAAGGTTTATTTATCCTGACCACAAACTAGCTTAACTATCCTTAAGGAGTATTGGAGTACATAATTTGATTGTTACGTAAAACACTGTGATAGATTTCCACATTAAAATGCAAATATTGTGTACTAGTCTTATATGGGGTTGTATAGTATGAAATACTAGGAAATACAGTTGGAACAAAATGGAAAAAGGATGTTTAATGTTTAAAGATCTGTGCTTTATGAAGGACAGCTATTGGAAGGTGGTCAACATTTCCATTCACTCTGCATGTAAACATGAATGTTTTTTGGTGGAGACTGGAGAGTGATTCTCCTGTTTGGTGGCGTAACCTTGAGCAGTACACTTCAACACATAGATGTGAAATGAGAGGTATTTCAAAAGAAACGAGGCCATGTACACACCCACATATCGTGGGAGTAAATGTCAAAAGACTGGTCAGTTCGGATAAGAATGGAGTCTTACTGTCTTATCATGAGTTTGCCAGGGTTGGAAAAACAGACAATCTGGATTTATGCCAGTGTTCTATAAGATGGATTTGTTTCAGCCAGGTTTTGAAAGCAGAGATTTCACGAGGAAGAAGTTGTTATGGGAACTATGTTAGTGGTGTTGAAATTCTGCAGCAAAGCGATGATATCTCAGATCATTATCTATTCTTGTGTAAACTCCATATAGCTAAAACTGTAAATTCTACTCCTTGTTACAAGTATGGTAGAACCATCACTTCTACCACAAAAGACTGCTTTGTAAGTAATCTTCCTGATTTATCTCAATTCCTCAGCATATCCAACAGCTCAGAAAAACTTGATGATGTAACAGAAACTATGGACTCTCTCTTTTCTAGCACTTTAGATACAGTTGCTCCTTTACGCTTAAGGAAGATCAAAGAAAACAGTCTGACTCCGTGGTATAATGAGTACACTCGTACCCTAAAGAGAGCAGCCCGGAAAATTTAGCGCAGCTGGAGGAAAACAAAACTAGAGGTATTTCATATAGCTTGGCGGGAAAGTACCCTATCCCACAGAAAAGCATTAAAAACTGCTAGATCTGATTACTTTTCATCTCTTCTAGAAGAAAACAAATATAACCCCTGGTATTTATTCAATACAGTCACTAAATTAACTAAAAATAAAGCATCAACAGGTGTTGGCATAGAGTTGGCAAGAGCACAGCAGTAATGACTTTATGAACTACTTTACTTCCAAGATCGATACTATCAGAGATAAAATTGTAACCATGCAGCCATCAGCTACAGTATTGCATCAGATTATAGTTCACTATAGATCCCCTGAGGAACAATTCCACTCATTCTCTACAATAGGAGAGGAAGAATTGTATAAACTTGTTAAATCATCTAAAGCAACAACATGTTTAGATGGAATAGGGTCTAACATACTACTAAAAGAGCTGCTTCTAGAAGTCATAGATCCTCTTTTGGCTATTATTAATTCATCATTGTCATTAGGATATGTCCCCAAAACCTTCAAATTGGCTGTTAAGCCTCTCATTAAAAAAACACAACTTGACCCGAAAGATCTAGTTAATTACAGACCGATCTCAAATCTCCCTTTTCTGTCAAATATACTAGAAAAGGTAGTATCTTCACAATTACATTCCTTCTTAGAGAAAAATGCTATCTGTGAGGAATTCCAGTCAGGATTTAGACCGTATCATAGTACTGAGACTGCTCTCATTAGAGTTACAAATGACCTGCTTCTATCATCTGATCGTGGTTGTATCTCTATATTAGTTCTACTGGATCTTAGCGCTGCGTTTGACACTATCGACCACAACATTCTTTTAAATAGACTAGAACACTTTGTTGGCATTAGTGGAAGTGCCTTAGCATGGTTCAAATCGTACTTATCTGACCGCCATCAGTTCGTAGCAGTGAATGAAGAGGCATCATATCGATCATAAGTGCAGTATGGAGTGCCTCAAGGCTCAGTACTAGGGCCGTTACTTTTCACGCTTTACATGTTAGCCTTGGGAGATATTATCAGGAGACATGGTGTTAGCTTTCACTGTTATGCTGATGATACTCAGCTCTATATTTCTTCACGGCCCGGTGAAACACACCAAATTGAGAAACTAACGGAATGCATAGTCAATATAAAAAACTGGATGACGAGTAACTTCTTACTGCTAAATTATGAAAAAAACAGAGGTGTTAATTATCGGACCTAAAAACCCCACTGTAATAACCTAGAACACTATCTAACACTTGACGGCTGCTCTGTCGATTCTTCGTCATCAGTTAGGAACCTAGGTGTGCTGTTTGATAGCAATCTTTCATTTGAAATCCATGTTTCAAAAACATATCTAAATTGCAACCTATGCTCTCAATGTCAAATGCAGAAATGGTCATTCATGCGTTTATGACCTCAAGGTTAGACTATTGTAATGCTTTACTGGGTGGTTGTTCTGCACGCTTGAGCAACAAACTACAGTTGGTCCAAAACGCAGCAGCTAGAGTCCTTACTAGAACCAGGAAGTATGACCATATTAGCCCGGTTCTGTCAACACTGCACTGGCTCCCCATCAAACATCGTATAGATTTTAAAATCTTGTTAATTGCTTATAAAGCCCTGAATGGCTTAGCTCCTCTGTACTTGAGCGAGCTCTTAACACATTATAGTCCTCCACGTCGGCTGCGTTCTCAAAACTCTGGACGTTTGATAATACCTAGAATATCAAAATCGACTGCGGGTGCCAGATCCTTTTCCTATTTAGCACTCAAACTCTGGAACGATCTACCTAACACTGTTCGGGAGGCAGACACACTCTGTCAGTTTAAATCTAGATTAAAAACACATTTCTTTAACCTGGCTTACACATAACACACTAATACACTTCTATTATTCAAATCCGTTAAAGGATTGTTAGGCTGCATTAATTAGATCAACCGGAACAGAGAACGCTCCTCATAACACACGATGTACTCGTTACATCGTAAGAAGAATGGCATCTACGCTAATATTTGTCTGTTTCTTTCTTATTCTGTTTCTCAGTCCGTGTCCGGATCAGATGGTGGATCGGCGCCGGGAGATGATGTCTGCGGCCCTGATCGTTGGCGGAGGGAACATATCCCCAGCGAAGACCTCAACTAAAAATACAATAAAACTAAAAATATAATAAAATACCTAACTACATAATACTATTATCATTAGAAATTGCAACAATATAAAACTAGAAATATAATACATTTATACATTTAAAATTTTAATTAAAACAATAAATAAACAATAATATCCTGGCCAGAGGAGAACTGGCCCCCTGACTGAGCCTGGTTTCTCCCAAGGTTTTTTTTCTCCATTCTGTCAAGAGGGAGTTTTGGTTCCTTGCCACTGTCGCCTCTGGCTTGCTCAGTTGGGGACACTTCATTTCTAGCGATTATTGTCAATTTGATTTCACAGATACTATTTAAACTAAACTGAGCTAGACAATGACATCTCTGAATTCAATAATGAAATGCCTTTAACTGAAAATTGAGTGTTTAATCTTATTTTTATACATTACTGACACTCTATCCTCCAATTGTCCCTTTTTAGACATAGTTTTTGAAGTAAAGAGTAAAGAAAATACTATACAAAACTTAAGAACATAACCAGTTCTTATTCACCCATGTAAGACCCCCATAAAACACTTTCTCATTGGATCTAAGCAAATCTCATAGGTGACCTATTTTGACCTCAAAAAAGGGACTTGTCGCCGAAAGGTCAGGAGTTTGCATCTATGAGCATTGTGTGCATGTTGAAGGCTCACAAGGGTCTGGTTTTCACAAGAGCTAGTTCTCAATAACTGACAAATGTGTTTTTTTCAACAATTAGTTAAAAAAACAATCTGAATAATTTTTGTGAATTCTGTCTTCAGAACTAACATGGCAATACCACATTTTTGTTATACAGTAGCTGTTGAGTAAACAAGTAAACACAACTGAACAACACTGAAACATATTTAGACATAATTTAACTATATATTGAAGGTAAATTCAAACCTAAAAGTTGAAACATTGCCAGAACTAGGAATTTTTCATAAATATCAAGATAGGGCAAGTGTTTAAATCATAACTCATAAATGTACTGAATTACTTGGGGCCAATATGATGGTTTGACATTTCTATAAATTACTATTTGCCTTTTACGGTTTCATGAATTGTGAGGTTCATAACTGTTTTACAGTTTAAATTTAGCTTATAATTGGTAGATTAAAAAAAGCAAGTTATATTGTGACAACTTACCCCAAATAATACAGCAACAAGCCCTGCTAATAAGTAATGTGTGTTCATTGAACTGTATACTTTCTACTTTATAAGTAGTGACCATGGAAGTGTTCAATAACTTTTTTGTAGACAAAATTTTAAAGTATGCCTTAAGAAAAATGCTTACATTCAACTAAAATGGTGCTGGTTTCTATAAATGTAAAAATGTAAACTTTGTAGTTACTGATGATGGTGGATTTTGAATATAAAAATAGCTACAAAATTCCCCCAAATCTCGAGAGTGAGTGCACAGACAAGAAATGAAAAATATAGAGTGCACAGGAAAAGCTCTGCTTTAGCCTACAGCAGTAAAGTCACAGTTCACCTGAACAGATTTTACGTTATTGTTTAGAGACTTGCTGGTGTATCTGTGCTGCACATATCAAAAGAGGTGAGGCAACGCTTCGAGTACTAATCTTCTCTCTAAGAAGATGCTGTAAATCCAGCCTGCTAATGCAAAAGTGTCACAGTGTCAGCACTTCTTAATGCAAGTGCTCTCCTCTGACCTACAGATTTATGAAGCTGCTTCCCCCAGAGCCTCCATCCACCTAGCAATTATACTGCATTGTATCCTTAACATTTAATTACTAAAACTTTTGATATCTCATAAAAAAGAAGAAAAATTGTAACAAATTATGAGGATATAATCTGCATGTTATTTAGGAATGGTTGTTTGCACAAGTTTTTACAGTCCTAGATTTGGATTGTATATTTGTTGATATCTTGATTACAAACATACCAAGATAATCTGTTGCACATTAATAAAAAAAGCATGGATGAGTGTTAAAAACAGTGTAAAAAAAATACTTCTATTTGAATCTTGACTGTGGGCTTTTAAAATTTGCACAGGCACCAATTGTATTTCCTTTTGGTTGTTCTTTATTCTTCTCATGTATTGATGTCTTATATCAACGCTTTGAACCGTAAAAAGTTGTGTACTGACATTTTGATATGTGTACGGCCACAGTTTCTACTGTTCTCGTAATTGCTTCTTGGAGCCATGTTGTTATTTTGTCATGAATCCATCTATACTCCCATAAAAAACTAAGACTCTTTAAGGGCACCCTACAATCTTCTTTTTCTCTGCTTTTCTGAATAAAGTTTCTTAGAACTGTGATTCTGTCATTATTGGAAAATCAAAATGTTCCAGTTTGTGCTTTAAATTTTCACAAATGTCTTTTTCAACCTGCTGCTTTCAAAGGGTCACATCAAGTTTTCTTTGATCTTGTGCAACAGAACAAACTAAATAGAGTTCATGGTACTAAAAGAAAACATACTTTAAGTTGCACAAACTGCTTGTGCTGAACTTGTGTTATGGCATCAAAATCTGAAACATGTGAACACCCAATCTGGTTATATAGCACCTGCAACTTCTTTGTAAGGACCCAGTTTTAGGAAGTGGTTGAGGGTTTAAGATTTAGGATTATGGTTAAACTTCTGGTATACTCTAAATGCCAGAGAGGAAATTTCTAAGGAAATTAGCATGAAAAACTAATTTATGACAGTTTCGTTGCAAAAAGAGGGGGGAAAATAATACAAATATAAAACATAAGAAGAATGGGTCACTTGTATGCATATAGTAAATCTGAATAATGAAGGTCTACTTACCCACAGGTTTGTTGACTCCTAGAAATCCTGCATTACCCAAGATTTTGAAGATCTTATGAGCAGGAAATTGCCCTTCTTCCTCCCATTTATCTACATACGGGTTGATCTCTTGATCAATGATCTGTAACACATTCAATTTAAAACATAGATTAGATTGCTTATTCTTAGTACTATAACCAAATCTGAAATTGTTCTGACCTGGATATGATCTGATTTATAGATTTCATGGAAATTGGGCGTTATATTAACACCTTACTTGCAATTAAACACTTATTCCATTGAAGCAGGATTTTACGAGAAATTAATTTACTGGAGGAAACATCTGCACTGACACATACAACATAATCTAAAAACAACATGACAGAAACTAGGAAACAGTCGAAATGTTTACATAAATGATCCATCAAAAACTAAGGATTAATTAAAAGAGATTCCTATAAACAGCAATGAATCACAAAAGCTATTCAAAGTAACTAGAAATATCAACAAGTAATTCGGTATTTATTTTCTTGTGGCCTAGCAATTAGCTCACATGGGTAACGACGATTTGAATCCGGTTCATGTCATTTCCTGATCCATAAACTCCCTTCTACTCATCACTTCCCACCCTCTCTTAATATAACATTAACATTATAACATTAACAAAAGGCCAAAAATAAGACTCCTTCAAGTTCCTTCAAGCTATATAGAGTGTAATAGCCCTACAATAGGTTGCTTCCTTGAAAGCGGGACCAGACACTCAACTTCCTTTTGAGTCACTTCAAGACGCCTGCCTGTTGTAATAACCATTGTGAAATATAGTGAGTGTCTGCAGCAATACTCCATGTACATTTGAACCATACAAGCACTGCCAAAAATATATTCCTGACAGAGGAGTGACATTTATCAAAAGTTCCAAAAAGGTATAAAATGTACCATAAAAAAAACAAACAAACAGAAAATATGTTTATATGATTCTTCCAAAGCCATACAGTATACTTTTGACAGGAGCAGACTGAAACTGAAGTTATTATTGCCCAAAATTCTTGCCTTCTGCTTGCTGTAAACTAGCAGTCTGGACATTCTGCTTAATAACTTATTTTGTGTCCCATAGAAATTGACACAACAGGCAGATTACAAACAACATAAGGGTGGGTATTTTGGGCTAAACTATTAAGTTTAAAACAGATGGAGCAGAAGTCCCTAAAACAAATGCAATTAAAAGTCAACAGACCTTGTAATTCTCATTGTACTGTTTTAGTGTCTAATCACAAGAATACTATAATGTTGCAATGGGGAGTCAGTTGGAAGTAATCTACTTAAACAAATGAAGCAAAAAATTAACTGAATTCTTTTCCCAATAATGCATTATGTGAGCAATAAAAGTAAGTTGATGAGCCAATACTTTTAATTCAATTAAGGCCATAAATTTTTTCAGCTATGGAAATGAGTCCTCTTCAGCTAATATGTCATGCTTACCACGTTTAAAGGGGTACAGTCTGAGACAAAATCCTGTTTCATTATGAAAAGTTAGAAAAATACTGCAGAAGGATAAGGCAAAGCAAGGCAAGGCAAGTTTATTTATATAGCACATTTCATACACAGTGGTAATTCAATAAGCACCACATTTCCCCAAAAACATGCAGACGTGCTACTTCACTGGCCAACAAAAACGTCTTGACTCAAAAGCAGTGTTCACAGGACAAACGCTTAAAATTGAAAGGAAGCCAGGGGTCAACAGCACGCTAACAAACTCAGCGTGAACTGGTTTAAATTTCTTCAGCAGAATTGGCGGGAAAAACTGGCAGAAAACATATAACGGAAGCATCATATTTAGTATTAGTTTACTCAAAACCCAGAAGACCGTGACTGGATAATACAGTCAGAAAGGAAGGGTGGTCCGCCCTGTTCGAACCTACAGTACAAGGTTCCTAATTCATAATAAAGGTTGGTGATACATTCACAATTCTCTTGTCGGTCCAAGCAGAGAATTGTTTGGTGGAGTCCAGAACTCTGACTTATGGTTTGTCAACACTTTATGCACCCAGAAGACATGACCATTGAACTAAACTGAATAACAGTAGGTGATATTTCCTGGAATTGGTAACCCTATTTGTGCATGAAACATTTTGATTTTGTTTAAATCATACTCCCTTTATTTTAACTTGAACATGTCATGACTTAAGCATAACGAAAGATTAATACTGTGTGAAGAATTTCTTCTTGAGTCATGAGATAATCTTGAGAAGAAGTGCATTTTATTGAAGAATACTTTTAGCATGAGTAAAAGCTGAAAAATAAAACCAAGCTTGCAAATATTATGCGCTGTTAAATTTCACACCAGTCTTTCCTTTCATATAGATGCATAATAACATTACATGCTTCTAAGTCAAGGACTTTTCTACCTTGTTTTCAATGTTTCACTGTCTCTGGTGAGTTCTTTTAATAAACTCTGTCCCTGAGCTTCACGGTATGGCATTGTTTTCATTATCCGTTGCTTTTTCCGTTTTCCACTTATATCCTTTCTCATACTAGCCTATTCCAACACACTTGAAGCCACTGGGAATTAGAGAAAGCAACTTCCTTCCCAAGCCCTGTAACCCTTCCTAGTCTACACAGTTGATATAAAAGTATAATTATAATGACTTCCAATCATTTAAATCTTATTAATTCAAATATAATTCATGTTAACACATGCCTTAAAGAATAAGGTATAATGAAAAGGATATTTTTTCATTCCTTGGAGAAAAGTCTTGACCTTGCTTACACAAAAGATTAGCTTTTAGTAAATTAAATGTGACATTTAAAAAAATTTGAGATAGACAGAGATCACTTAATGACTTCTAATACCTAAAATAATCGAGCATAAACTTTTTGGGGAAAATAAATATTTGTTTTCTAAAATGTTTGGTGTTATGGATATGACAACAGAACAGAGCTTTGTCATAAAAAATACAAATTGTAATTTTAATGTTAATGAAATGTAAATAATAATAATAAT
Source organism: Barbus barbus (assembly GCF_936440315.1). Taxonomy (NCBI): domain Eukaryota; kingdom Metazoa; phylum Chordata; class Actinopteri; order Cypriniformes; family Cyprinidae; genus Barbus; species Barbus barbus. The sequence continues at coordinate 15,794,934 of NC_136747.1, read as the reverse complement.
AAACGATCTATTTGGTATAGAAGGATTTTTTTTGGTAATAACTGGAGTTGACAGGCCATACTCAACTTGAGGGTCACGTGACAATCTGAGCTTCCTGGAAGCATCAAAACAAAGCGGTTAATCTTCACAATTCAACTGTTAATCTTGAAAATGTATCTTTATATCAGAAAATCCGTCATAAAATCGTTTAATTACGTCAGACACTGACAATAAAATCGTAAGCAATTCATACAACCGACCAGTTGCAACTAACTTAGCAGTGCAATGCAAGCTATAGTAAGTGACCTCTTACCTACATTCACTTGCTGAAAAAGATTCGACCTGCACATTCAGTTTAGTGTGATAATCAGATAGCAAGAAACTTATTCGACATTCCTCTCGACAGAGAATTATACATTTATTGAAGATACAATACAATAGCACGAGGTCATATCTACCTTTCTCAAAGATGCTTTTAATGCAAAATGTTCCTCTGTGTAGAGAACATGATCGATATTTTCGGTAGAAACGGATGCTTTAGGATTGGAGGACGCTTTTTCTGACAAGTGCCGTTTGTTGCAGACAACAGTTGTTTTAAGTAAATTGCGATTCAAAGCCAAACTGAATCTCAAGACTCGCAGTGCCATTCTGAAATGTTGATATGCGCATGCGCATTAGACAACGCACGTAGAACAGTGTGCTATCAGCGCTTTAGCAAGATGACTGTACACTGTTAACATATTTATAGTTCTACATTAAAACTGTGGTAAACAAGTAATGGTCAAATGAAACGAAATCCATTTTATTAATTAAAAACGTATTAAATGTAGTAGTTACGGTATTTTGGCAGTTACCGCTGCTGGTACCTACAGTTTGTAATTAACAAGAAAGTCTGAATTATGAATGCAATCTCCTTTAACACATTAAGTGAAGTTTTCTTTAAAATATGGTTTACTTTATTAAAAAAAAGCAAATTTTAAACTAAACCCATTATGACTCTTGTGGTGACAAAAATTTCACTCAGAAACTGTAGTGGTGGCCCTTTGCCAAGTAATGTGATTTTATTGAATAGCTAAAATATTCCACCGATTAAGCCTTGATTTATCATGTGAATTACAAGATCAAACATTTCACTTTCATCCTGTTTTGTCACACAGATGTTACCCTTTGGATGGCTGCCCAGGAAAGAAATACATGTATTAGTCCATCAAGTCTCTGGTGATCACTGCACAATGGTACTCTGATTTATTACAGCTCTTCAAAGAGGAATACACAACATATGATGGTCCAGATCCTGGGGACTCATTTACAAGGGATAAAAAGCCATTTAGAGTTAATCGAACATCTATCCATGTCTGTGATTGTCCTTTTTCAGGTAGCAGAGTGGATTCCAGCTATGATTACATTTTAGCAGGTGTCCATGGGCAGCAATGAACACTAAAGTTGGGGGTTTCTCTGTCCACATTAGCAAATGACACATCCACCTTTCTCCTTGAATGGGTTCTTCTCCTCTGGAATGCCTTTGACCAAAGGATCCTCATCTGCTCCACCCTGAATGTACTCTGAAATCTCTTCACAACATTTGGACACCTGATGAAAAAAATCATTAAAGTGACAATCAAACAAAAATGAGCATACTTACAATGCCCATCCAACTTGGATGTAGTCCATTTTGTGTAATCTAGTCATGAGTGGATTTCAAAGCTTACCTGCGCCCTTTCAAGTTTCACCTCAATTTTGAGCTGGGTTACTTCCATTTTAGCCTTATCCAGATCTGTCAGATCTTCTACATTTATGACCGGCATTGTCTGAGAAATCAAATCAAACGATCACATCACATGTGGTAGGGTACTTATGTTTGAGATATTTAATTATACAATATACTGCTGATGACCAGACTTACTGCCGCTTATGATGAGGTCTCCTCCACCTGTGAAAATGGACAGAGATTCTGTACCTCTCTCTCAATCCGGTTTATAAAGTAATCTGCATAAACATTGTAATCTCTTAATCTCATTAAAACGAGCACTCTTATTTTATCTAGTCTTCTCCAAATTTCTGGTCAGCTGTTCTTGTGAACAACCACACATTCAACAAAGTAAATACATATTTACATAAACAATAAAATATATCCCAAACATAATTAAATTGATTCAGGTTTTCTTGTAATGACCCTTGGATTGTAATATAGGTCAAGGGGACATAGAAAGTATTACAGGCTGCTGTGATGAGCATACTAATCCATCTTTAGATAATGCATTATCATCCAAGATATGAAAGAACTGTTTTCAAAGGTGGTCACACGTAATTATATAATTATTTCATTGTACCGTTATATCAACTATTCTATAATTATCTTAATAATAAAATAATACATTGTTATGTACATGTAATGTATATGCTATATATATATATATATATATATATGCGATACTAAAAATACATTTCTAAGCAATTGTCACTTAGAAATGTCTAGTAATTTTTAAAAACAATTATAAAGAAAGGCAAGAAACACATTAAACTAACGTAAAATTTGGACGGAGTATTTATAGTAATATTTTATATCGTATAGTGTCGTATAGTGGCTGGTCGTAGTATTATAAAACGTCTAGGCTACTCCAACCTTCTTTGATAAATATTTTTACAGTGCATAAATATTTTTACAGTGCATTGTTATCAGTAGTAATAGTTAGCCTATATATAATATTATATAATAAGTTTAGCTGTGATATAATTCAAAGCTCATGAAATGTGAAGTCATTATGTATTTCCTACTTTGGAAATAGACGCAATTTTCTGTATTGCGCGTATAGCCCGCCCTTCCAATTCCACTGTTTCCACCCCTGCCAGATTCTCCATTTATACGGCAACGATTGTGAGAAGTCAAGTTAGTAAGTTATCAGGCGAGTAACTTAACAGTTTGTACCATATCAGACTACTACGCGACCTCAGAAACCAAACTCTATCACAATGGCGTGTGATTTGCGTGGAGGTCTTTTGCTTATTGTTGCTGTCCTGCAAAGCGCCGTCGGACTACAACCCAAAGGTAAAGAAAACATTTTGCTCTTTTAATGGTTTCTTCAAAAGTTGTAGTAAAATGGGCGAAACAGATGCGTTGTTTTAATGAAACCTTACACTGAACCCGGACAGTTGCACTTGAATTTGAGGTTGAGGTTTATCATGCTTTAATGCGTGATTTATTCCCCCACAGAAGTTTGCCTGTTGCAAGTTGAAGAAGGAACGTGCAATGACGACATCCAGCGTTATTACTACAATACAATCACCCAAAAGTGTGAAGAATTCAGTTATAGTGGTTGTGAAGGAAACGCAAACAACTTCAAGTCCTTTTTGGAATGTGAGAAAACATGCTTCAGGATTCCAAGTACGTTTATGAATACACTCACATGCTATGTAATACACATAGCATCTTAAATTGACTTTATAAGAGTTCTGAGGGCAGTTATGGTTAAAAAAAACATTATGTTCACACATGAACGGGTATAGTAATTTGTGCAAATGATGTGAAATGCTCACTTTAACTTGTTTTCTTCTGCACACTACAGAAATTCCCCAGATCTGTCGTTTTCAAAAGAAAGAGGGCCCCTGCCGTGGCCTCTTCGAGCGTTATTTCTTCAATATGACCTCCATGCAGTGTGAACCCTTCACTTATGGTGGTTGCCAAGGGAATGAAAACAATTTTCAAAACCTTCAGGATTGTATTGAATATTGCAGACCTCCTAAAAGCAAGTACCTATTGAGACACACTAGCATTTCTAACAAATCTTACATTTAGGCTTTTGCATTCTAGGCCTTAAATCAAATATTTAAAATGCAAATAAAAATACATACATGTATTTAAAGACAAGATGGTTGGAAAATGTGTTTGCCATCTTCAGAAAAATAGCAGGAATTAAGTTTTAAATCTTCATAATCATTTGGTGAGGAAATGTCAACAGCATTAATAAAATGGATGAGCGGAACATAGACGAGAACATTAAGGGACCTGTGTACTTGTTGCAACCCTAATTGTCTTCATTGGAACACATTAAGATATTTTTATTCTCATCTTTTCAAATTATCAGCATAACAGGCTTGTTTAATGGCCATCTTGTCTAAATGGTTTCCAGTCTCTTGCCTTGCTTAGTTAATCGACCCTGGCTTCACCTAGAACATGTTTGTGGTCCCGATAAAATGCAAAGATCAGAAGTTAAACGTTTTGTGGTTTTTATTTTTTCAGCAATCCCTGTGATTTGCAAAGATATTTTGGACAAAGGAAAGTGCTTCGCTTCCATCCCAAGGTATTACTACAACTCTGCTACAAAGACATGTGAGGAGTTCATATACACGGGATGCGGAGGAAGCAACAATAACTTCATCTCTAAACAAAGCTGTATGGATGTTTGTAGTAAAAATGGTATGTTTGATCACCTTGGGTTTGTCTGTTATTAATATGAGACTTCATCAAGTCGTTATAAAGACAATAGAACAGCTTTATTTTGAATCTTATTATTATTATTTAGATTTATTTTCAATGTCTAACAGTGTGTTTTGTTGTTCTCAGGAAGCAAACATTGGAACTCTACTAAAAAGTCTGTAAGAGTTTCCAAAGAATACCTAAGACGAGTAAAGTCCCAGCCACCAAAGGAGAAGTCGGCCAAATAATGGTTTATGAAGTCGTTGGTACTGCGTTACTGACAAAGACGATTGCACTGATTTTACACTAATGGAATTGAAGGCAGCAGTTCATACACATCTCACTCTGTATGTATATGATATTGATTGTTTTTTTTTTTTTTTAAGATTTGTTTAATAAAAGTTTGTTTAATATGTTAATGTATTTTTATTAGGGCCGGGACTCGATTAAAAAAATTAATCTAATTAATTAGAGGCTTTGTAATTAATTAATCGAAATTAATCGCATTTTAATCGCATATAAATATTTGACCTGAGAACAGTGAGAAGCAAGTTTTTTTATATGGATTTTTAAATTTCCCATCCACAGGGCCAACCAAAGCGGTCTCATCAGCTTCTTTGTCCATGTTCACTGTGGTTTGTTTTTGGCTGTTTCTCAATATGCGTTCTTCAGCGATCTTGCGTACTTGTGTTCTCGTTCTACGTCATCATTAACCGTCGAAGTTCAGTTCCAATTCTCAAGAATGCAAGTATAGAGGATGCATGAAAGTGCCCGGATATGTTCTTGAAACTGAGGATGCATCGAGTGCAGACTTGAGAGAATCGAGCCGTTAGAAATCCCAGAAAACGCTGTGGGTGGCCGGTGTACGGAAGCCTGTAAGATTTAAAGTCGCTCTCACAAATACTTAACGGCTCTTCAAGTTGAAATTTGATATGCATGTTAAGAAGCTATGTAGAACAATCAAAACAAATCTGAATTGTTTTTACATGATTAGACCATATATATCCTTGAAAGCAGCCAAGTTATACATGCATGCAATGATTTTATCACATTTATCTTACTGTGTGACTGTCTGGAGTCAGGTTTCTCAACTGACTATTAAACCTGTCAGATCCCTATATAAACAAACACTAAAAGTTTTGGATAAGAAACCAACCAGATGGTATCACTGTAGCATTTTACAAAAATATAGTTTGCTTAGTTTTAAAAATTTTATAAATTCATCTTTTATTAAAATGTTTTTTAAATGTTTAAATAATCTTGCGCCAAAAGTTAAATGCAAATTAATATCAAAACAGAGTAGTAAGGGGATCGCTACAAGAGGTGCAACTACACAGAACTGTATAATACCACAGAGAAAAACTAAATTTGCACAATCTACATTTTCAGTTCAACGTTGTTATGGAACAGCCTGTCAGCTGAATTGAAAATGCAAACACAGTTGAATATTTTTCAAACAAAACTGAAAAAGTGGTTCAAACAAAAGCAGATATGTGAACATTGATAGTGGTACATAGTTTTAGTTGTTTATTTTATTTTATTTAATTTGTGTTTTTTTTAGCCCAACCAGGGACTGGGGCTGCAAATTAGCCTCCGGCTAGAAGCCTATATGTAGAGCATCGGCTGCATGAAATTGTAGCAATGTTATACTGCATTGTCCCTGTTAAAAAAAAAAAAAAAAGTAAACATTTATCGTTTTGTTTTGGTTAATTTTAATAAAGTTATAAGACCCGGAGAAAGTCTGCATTTTTATTGGCATATTAAAATTCATCTTAACAGTAAAACATATAACGCTGTAAAATAAAACACAATACAATTATATGAAAGTAATATCTATAATAGTATGAAATGTTTTAATAAGTTATGACATTTGGTAATATTGATTGTTCATTGGCCGTTTCTTATGCTGAGACTATGCGGCCAGTTAAGCAGGAACGCAGTAAGTTACATCTCAGTTCTCATAAGTGTGCGTTCTGTGTTCTCGTGTCCTTCCGAGTTCGTTCTTCCAAGGAAGCTCTCTCTCGCGCACTCTCCCCGTGTTCGCTTGACTTTTGTCAAGCCCGGCGCCTCATAGGCAAGACCGGTCTCCACGAGAACGCAAGTCCGTTCTTTGCGTCTTTCGTCTGAACGCCAGTAGGTGCTCCAGTATAATCGGTCCGCCGAAACTCATCCAGTGAGAAACGTTCCGCGGTGCAAAAATAAGTGCGATTAAAATGCGTTAAAAAAATTTAACGCGTTATTTTTGTGTAATTAATTAATCTAAATTAACGCGTTAAAGTCCCGGCCCTAATTTTTATGCATTTGTAAAATGTTTACTACTTTTAATTATTTGTATTATTAAATACAGTATTTTGTAAAGTCTTACACTGTTTAAGTGATAAAGCAATAACATTTAATTGACAGTATTTAACAACAGTATTTAATATCATTATGTTTTATACCAAATATATTTAATTGTTACAATCTTAAGTCTAGCATATGACAGCGATTTCAAAAAGCTAGTGACACTTAAGATGAGAAAGACAAGAATGAAAAATGAAAATGGTCATTATCTGAAGGGTAAAAAAAAACAAAACAGGTTACAACATTATTAACTATTAAAGTGAGAAATGACATATAGTCAACCTTTTTATTTTGAATGTTTCATTTTTATTTCAATTTATATACGGTATATAAATCAAACTGTCTCATGCCTTTAATGGCACTTGATATCAAAGCCAGAATAAAATAAATAAACCTTGAATACAAGCATTATGAGTCTTTCATCTGTATCACCATTTCTCTAATCAGCTTATTTCATGTTGTATTTTGATCTGTCACATGAAAAATATTACCATAAGTAACATCAAACACATAATTTCCAAAATGCAGTACCATAACATGATTTTGTTTTTACATGTTATTGTTCTGAACGTATATCATCTGTGAAATAAGCAAAACAATATATTGTTCTATATAATTTGTTGTTAATCATCACACTATGTGAAGATTTATTTGGAAGTCTATATATAGCGCCCCCTAGTGCATTCAAGTAAATAACTTGTTTGGCCAGATAAATATACTGTAGAAAGTCTAGACATAAAATGGCTTGAGGCATCTGTCACAGACAAAAAATTACATTTCATGTCAAGATCAATAAAGCAAAGCTGAAATTTCCATTACCAACTTGGCATCTTAATATTCCACAAACGAGTGTCAGTCCCATGCTGTAATGCAGTCAGTGCCTTCAGATTAAGGTTGTCTAAAACAACCGCAGGGTGGAGTTCTGTAATCATGCAGTATAATGCTCTGTTACCGGAGCTCACCAAGAAATTCCTTTGTTGTGGCACTTTATACAATACCATTAATGCTATTTTTTTGTAAAGAAACAGATTATTTTTTCAAAACGCATTTCTGCAGCTCAGTATTTTTAGTTGGCATGGTGTGTCAAATTTTTTTTGAGATTGCATTTTTGAATGTCGTTTTGCCCACTTTTGAAAAATCATCTAAATATCTAACTTATGGAGTGAAGACTCAATGTGCAACATCCTCCCTTGAGGTTAAAAATCTTATGCTTAAGGAGAAACTTCCTGTTCTAACTGGACTATGATATGTTTTGGAATACATTCTGATAAGCTGCAGCATTTCCTCCAATAACAATTTTCAGAAATACATACCCTCTTTTAGGCTCGCTCTGAATTCATGTCAGTTATGTAAGTTAGATTGCAATCATACGTCTTTCGCAGAGTCTGCATGTCCTGTGCTGAAGCAAAGGTTAATGGTTTTAGACTAAAAAGAGATTTGTTGGCTCTCAGCAGGTTTAGCAGGTTGCACAGCAGCACAACTGAATTTGCAGCTTAATAAAGTCTTATTTTATGTACTGCTAAGAAGCAGCAGGATACTCCCGTGAGATAAATAATCAGTCAATCAGCAGAGGTGTACTTTATGTAAATCACAAGTCTGGAACTTTCGTTTCTCTGCAATGACACATTTAAATTGAAAGTGACAGTTTTTCGCAGAGACGGCAAAACCAAATGAGACGTGTAATAATGCAGAACACCCCATAAGTTACTGGTTTGTTGAAATTTTGATTTCTCTTTAGATGAGGCCCAAAAATATGTTTTGTTGAGAAACCATGTCATTTTTAGTTTTTGTCCAAGTACACTATATATATAGAAATATGAAGTCAGGACTAGTCTGTATGGGCCGGTATGGGCTGAATAAAGCAAACCAGTATCTTACCAGTGAAGTTTTGATGGATGACGATTGTAATGGAGGTAAAGACGATTACAGTCAGTGACATAGGCCTACATGAATCGTAACGCAGGATGACGCGCGCGTGTCTGTTATTAGGCCTATTAGTGTGCAAATAAACAAACCGTGTATGTGCGCTCTCTGATAGCTTTATGAACACATTTCAGTATGACCGCATGTCTGGCAAGTGTTTTATAATGGACACTCGCTGAAGAAGCGTTTTTATAGAAGTTTGCTATAAAATGTACAGTGAGGTATTATCAACATTCACTCTGACACAGGAACTGTTCACTGGTCAGTCATGTTGAGCTGCCTTCAGATCACCACACTCAACAAATTCATCGATTTTTTTATTTGTTTTTTGCTCTGTTTAATAATTCTGAATACAGATCCGTGTGTATTTATATAACTTTAAGGCAACTTGGGATAGTGGTCTGTTGGATTCTTCGTGTGGTCCTGCTTGGTACTGCAGCTTGACTTTTAGTTAATTACTGTATATACAGTATGTATAGAAAATGGTCTAAACAATTATGTAACATTTATTTATTTTTCTTACAGATTTTTCTGTTGCACTGTATACATCAATTTAGAATTTTTATTAAAATTAAAAACAAAATGTTTTCATTTTTCTTGAAAAAAGCTTGCAGAAAATATAGTTTTGTGAGAATCATCCTCAATCTTTAATTTGGTAAAACAATTTTCTTTATTTAAAATGTTTCATGTCTTTTTGTTATACTGGGATAAATCATATCGGGATGTATGGTAAAATTTTTGGATGTGGTGCCCCACCTAGAAAATTTGCCACCAGCCGCCACTGTGTATATATTCAATATTTTGATGCAAGAATCTTAAGAAGTTTTGTCATTTTAAAAAATATATATTATTATTATTTATTATTTTAACATTTAAATATATATATACATATATATATATATATGTATATATATTTAAATGTGAAAATAAAAAAATGACATATATATATATATATATATATATATATATATACAGACACACACACACACACACACACATATATATATATATATATATATATATATATATATACAGTATATATATATTCCCAGGTTGTTAATGCACAGAAGAGGAATTGAAATATGACATCACCTTTACTTGACACCGCTGGTAATAACATAAAAAACAATGACTTTCTCTTTAATTTCCCATACATGAGGAGCAGTTATTGGATTGAAAAGAAATAGCTGTGGGGTTGTTAGGGTTCTTCTAACACAACATGGCCTGTATCTCATTTGCTCAGTGCCTCGGGGAGTGAAGGTGGCATTGTGATAAATTGCAACGTTCATGCCAAGTTTGCCTGATCATGCATTAGACTGATGACGAGCACTCGGCCTAATGGTCACAAATGGTTTGTTATGGAGACTACACTCCAATTTCTCATTTTTAGGGTTTCACAAAGGAATGATATCATGGGTGGAGTGTGTGACAACAGATCCAAATGGATTAGAATCAGATGAAATAATGGACATCACCAATTGCCACATTATATGTCTCTAAGAGGTCCATAACCCAGTGATTTGAAATAACCTCAGTCATATGTCTCTTCGGGTCACTGCGAGTTTGTTCTGCAGAGAGACACTCAACCCTAATGGAATTATTATTGTTCAGAGGAGACTGTAGTTGCTTATGAAAATGGTATGATGTGACCTCATGACGCTTGCCAGTTTTTGTCCTCCTGTGAGAGGCATGTATGGCCCTCACAGCTTTTTCTTTCAGGCATGAGCAGGCTGGTGTTCTGCTCTGATAGCCGCTGTGAGGGAAAATAAGGCCACCTTGTCTTTGTGTTTCCTGCTGAGTTTAACCTTTAACTGAGGTCAGCATCTCTTCTGATGGTGAATGAATAAAGGGGATAACAATGTATAACGAGGGAAATTATTGTTATGATTTAAAAAACAACAAACTGGGCATTAGATTGCTTGAAATAAACAAAACATATTACATTTGCTTGGAGAGGAATATTCAAAGTAAAAGGTAAAAGCCATTTTGTGTTGAAAGAAGAAATGGAGATAATTCCAAACGTGTGGATTTTTACACCTCTCTCAGACACGAGACCATTTAATCTCATGCTTCTGAACAGGGCACGTTCAATCCTTCTGAGCCATAGAGATATCGTCCTTTGGAAGTCTTAATGTGTCATAAATATGCTGCTTCATGCTTATCAAATCTTTTCCTGTCTGCGTGAGAATTTATGCACAGAAGCACAGATGTGTGAGGAGGTGGATCAGAAGGACAGAGAGTGTTTGGTTCATGTAGGAGTCATGGTGTTGCATTGTTTTAGCAATATGAATTACAGCCGTGCTTTGAAGACCGCCCAGCACAAGACAAATGAACAGTGTTTATATCAAACCACAGCATGCAGTTCAACTAATTCTGAGTAAACACTAATATTTGTAAAAACATATTCATTTATGAATTCATAAAAACATTTTTTTTGTGACTGTATCACTAAATATTAATGCAGTGTTAATAGTGGGTTAAAGGGATGTCAGTCGACTTTGATTATAGCGTTGTGGACATCACAGCAGGACTGACATTTTTCCTCAGATTTGCTGCTTATTCTTTCCTTTATCATCATTTTGAATCTCGCTGCACATACAAAGTTTGACACCAATTTTCCAGTTCCTTGAACTACAGCCGAACCTTTAAACTTTCTCAGTTCACTCACTATGAGAGATGGTATCAGACCTCATGAGCAACATGCTGGTGAGAAATAGATGGCAGTCACCCTGAAGAAATAGATGGCAGGCACCCCCCCCACCCCCGCAAATTCAGACTTTTGTAGCATGTAGCTAGCATCCAAAAGAAACGATGAAAACAATCATGAAACTGAGAACTGATGATGGCTATTGTATTATGATCATGTTTTTAAATAAGCCGCATATTTATGAAAGATATAAAAGATGCTTACATCCACCTCTAAGGATATTGTCTTTTTTTATTCACCGTCCCAAGGTTTTTTTTTTTAAATACAATTTTTTGAATATTGACATGGCAATACAATGTGCGAGGGAAAAACAATAAGTTAGTTTTGGTAAAAAAAAATTGTAATTAAAATGTGAAAAGGTCCTCGTAGAGTGACGGTAGATAGTGGAAAGAGTGGCATGGCTAAATATGTCACCATGTGCAAATATTTTTACAATATATTTTCGTAAGAAAAATTAACTAAATACTTAATCAAAATAATTATATGTATTATTTCAAAAACATTTAGCATTTCTTAATATCAAGTACTATAGGCCTACTTCTTTTATCATTCTGTTTTTGTAATTGTATCTGGAAGCATACTTCACATAAGAATCTCCATTGTAATTGGAGCAGTCAATATGGGACTACTTTCTCTGTAACAAATCCATTCTCCTCACTTAAGGAAAACAATTAATTGCAGTACTGATATTCTGCATTTTCTTGCTCTGCAAGCTCAGGGGTTTGGGTGGCCTTTATGATCCTTTTCAAGGAGAGTATTTAGCTCCAGCAACAATCATTGTGCTTATTGGAAAATTACTGCAAAACTATTCATTTAATCACCTAAAACAAAAACCTGCATAAACAAAACCATAAAATGCCTTTTGTCTCAAAATACTTATAATTAGAATTTTATACTTATAAAACTTCTCATTTAAATGATCACATTCAAATGTGTTTCAAAATGATTCATATTAGATCAGCTTCCTTGAAATGAACCTTTTGTTATTGCTCATAATGAGCTCAAAGATCAGGAAATCACAGCTGGACAGTTCAAGAAAATGCTGTGCTGGTGTTTTTGTTACAGCATTGTGGGAGAAAGTACAAACCAAAAGTGCCTTTTACCCCTGGGGACCTTTAGCCTAAAATCTGCTGTTTTTGTCATGTTTATTTATGTATTTTAAACTTTTAGATGCATTATTTATGTTTTTTAGGAGTTCCAGAGTTTCTAAGATGATTGAATGTTTGCTTACTCTTGTAACTCTGTGAACACGGCAATACACAGCAAGTAGTATATGCAAATATTTTGCAGTTCATATAGTCATTAAATTAACTCCCTACACGTACTGCAATCAGGGTGCAAATTATGGGGGGTTATCTGTGCTAGACGGACAGACTCTCTGCTTTTTCAGCATCTCGCGCCAGAACGCCAAGTTTTTACTTTTAAACTGCGTTTTGAGAACTCTACTGTTCTCTGCAAACGGCCACTTTATTCTAATAATTGAGGCTAAAAACTGCCCTTTTATGTGGACTGTTGTCAGTCGACAGGTTTCAACAAATTGTCAACTAATAAAGAATTTCTTAAGCGAAATTAAGAACTATATCTAACCTGTGTGATATTAATAACTGCAGGTTAAACAATGCAGTGAATGCACCGTATTAAAGTGCCCCTATTATGGATTTTTGAAAATGACCTTTCATGCAGTATGTAACACAGCTCTAAGTGAATGAAAACATCCTGCAAAGTTTTAAATTTGAAAGTGCACGTGTATAAAGTTATTGTCTCTCAAAAGAAAGAGTCGACTCTGAATCATTGAAACGAGTCATTTTTTAAACGAATCCCAAGCCTTAATTTTCATGTTGACGTCGACGTGAAACATTACAGGATATTTCTTTCACGTATAGCCTACAAGCTATATTTGTTTTCCACTAAGTAAATTTCAGAAACCACAAAAATAGTTTAGGATGAACTCTATAGAAACGAAATTGCGTTCTCATTAAGAGTAACCATAGCAACAGTGCTTTCTGTCAGGCTTCGTTTTGAAACTTCCATAAACCAAATAGAACTTCACAAGCCATTATGACGTCAGTGTGTGTGTGTTTGTGTTTAAATCATAAATATAACTAAACTTGAGCGCTTCGTTTAGCTAAGTGTGGGCGCCCAAATGCATGATGGTTTTATAAAGAGGAGCCTCAACAGAAAATCCCCCCCGAATTAGGCTATCTTCACACTGACTATAATATAATGCTATTATATTCTCGAAACAATCTACCTACCTAAACAGCCTATTTTGGGAATGTTTCTACGAGACTCAAAATGCTGTCTATGAAGGCAGCTCACTAGGTTTTGAAACACAGCCTCAATGTGTCTTTGAGCGAGATGGAGCCCGCTGTCAGTGATTCTAGGAGGAGCTCAGCCCACACGCTCCACATGCTCGGAGAGATATGAGCGGCAGTTAGATGCACTTGGATTACCGGCTGCTGAACTGAAACAACGTCTCCGCTCATAAAAATATGTAAAACAGTGACGTTTCTGATTACACCTTTGTTTTAACGAGTGGATATTCTCCTCAGTCGGAGATAAAACACAAGATGCAGCGGAAGCATCACTTATTATAGTCCCAGACGATGGAATTCAGGTTGAAAAGCCCAGTGTGAGAAAGTGAAGTACGCGCAGGATTTACATTCTCATCCATATAACGGTAAAATATGAATTTTCTTCTGATGGAATAAACATCGCTCTATTGCTTTTTTACCTGTATGTTTTGCATATATGTATAGCCTAAATCTCTTAGTTTGTTTTTATGTTGCATGGATTGTCACTTCTGCGTATTGTAGCCCGTGCATTACATTGATGTTTGGTTTCTGTTAGCTTTGTTATTAAATATATCCTAGAATAATTTGATTAATAAAATATGAAGAATAAAAATAACGGTTAAACAAAATAGCTCCTAAATTTGCCCAGTAAATGGTAAGTGTCAATCTGGCAACATGCAAACCTCTGTTTGCCAATATAAATCACTGCAGAAAAAAAATAGATTCATAATTTCCTACTGTCAACACATAAAGGCATGTATTGACTGAACTTTAAGCCAATTGAAAACATGAGTTGAGCTCTTTTATTGGTTTAGCAATTATATAATAAGAGTGCACATGACAGGCAGAATCTGTGATTTATAAATCTATTTCAAATATGAGGCATCCAGTCAGATAGTGACAGATATTACCCTGGATGCCTCATAAACTGACAGCGCTTTGCAGTTCCATGCTGGTCTGGTCTTAACATCCCTGTGATTACGATTATGGTAGCCACACATTTCATAATTTGTGTAGAACATTGCTTCCTGTATAGGGTTTATATATTGAGCCAGTGTTTCTAGGTTTCTATCTCCTTTATGGCAGAAGGATTAAATTGGAGTCGCCATATATTCCATTGAGAGGATTAAGAGATGCATCTGTTAAATCTGAAAAGAGATGAAGCAAACCCATGCAGATGCTGCTTTCACAGTTTGGTTGTAAAGTAACTGGGATTATTTAAAGAAAGTGTTTGTTGTGATGCATATTTTACCGTTTTAGTAACAATGCATGCAAGCTAAATGTCAGAAAGCAACAAAATACTAAAGACACTAAGCAGCGATGTATCTTAAAAATATGTTTTTTTTCTTTGCTGAGATAAGGGTTTGACTTTCCTGTAATCGAACAGTACAAAACGCATTATTTGTGTTGGGCTGAGAGCAGAGATAGAAATAGACAGTGATTTTAGATACCGACTGCTTTTGAAGAATGCTTGTGAGCTTTCACATATGGGTTTGCTTTTTGATCAGCCTGACAAGTTCATCTCGAACAAGAAAAGAAGGAAAGCAAACATGAGAGTGCATCACTATAGAGACTGAAAACAACCATGTTAACGTAGGACTAGTTTCAGTCCATGCATGGGGTCGTGGACATTCACTTGTTGAGCTCTGCTCCCAATTCAGCTAATGGTTCATGCATTATTCATTAGTGTGTTTCAGACTGTCCCAGGTCATGTCTACATGTCTGCAGTGCTGAAAATATTATATGGAGGTAATGTACCAGAAAACTCCTACTTGCCACGGACCTAATGGGCTTTTGTAGAGAAGAGAAGTAATAATCTACTTGACTGTAGCATCCACTGATGTATAATTGGACTCTTTTTTTATGATTAATACTGACCATAAGTAAGCAGATTTTTGAATTCGTAAAGACAGATTATGGATTTTATTGTACCAAACACAAGACAAGTAACTGAATATAATTTACTTCTCTTTGAAAGTGAAGTACCTTTTATAATAACATCAGCTCTTAATAAGCACAAAGCTTGAAAATTAAACCCATTAACTGTAATTAAGTTTTGTTAATTTCAAAAACATTCAGCTGCATTCAGTTATGAGCACCATTTGTGTGTTATTGTTATACAAAGCATGCATTTGAATGCGTTCTACCTGTAGGATGTAGATTAATATTCTTCATACGGAGTCAGTTGATGATTCAGCTCAAGCGTAAACAGGTACCTGAAAATAATTACAGTTTTCGGCTAGGTAATCTCCTTAGAAGGTTTGATGTTACTCTGTGAACTGGATTTTGATTTAATTTGGGCAAGTTTGCAATACTCTTGAGTTTAGGTTTTCATCCATGCTTGTTCTGGACAGGCTACACACGAGGTGTGAGGAATCAGTAGGTGGAGCTAAAGTACAATCATGTGCTATATAGCGATCTAGAGTTGTCTACTACAGAGAGGCATTTAGAAGACTGTGCAGTATGTATTTGAAATACAATTTTTTTTAAAGAATTCTGAAAATGTATATACAAATTTCTAGGGCCAGTAAAATTATTATTATTATTTTTTAAATTAATACTTTCAGCAAGCAAATGATCAAAAGTAAATAGACTATAGACTATAATTTTACAAAAGGTTTTTTATTTTAAATAAATAGTTATTTTGATTTTTTTATTCATTTATGAATAAATTAATTTGTACATGAATAAATGAAGAGTTCTTTTAAATTTTATACAATATTTCACAATATTTCAGTTTTTTCAAAAACATTAAAAAGTCTCACCAACCCCAACTTTGAACGGCAGTGTGTGTCATATGATTTATTTAAAGTAAAGCATTCTGCTTTGAGCAGCGTCTCTTGGGTCACTTGTTCTCACAATACATACCAACTTATAAGTTTTCATGTAATGTCACATGCCCTATTTGTAATGATCGAGTTCATTTAATGAGTTCATTTTTCTTGTTTAAACTGAACTGATTCATTTTAGTATTTCATATGAACACTGCACACTCGTTTTCATAAGCACTTAGGCTTGAATGTGGAATGTTCTTTTCTTTTGTACATGAGAACTTCTCTATGTGATTTCTCTAATCAAAATTGTGTATGTTGGATAAAGCAAAACTGTTTCTAATTTAAGCCTCAAAATAAGATCTTCCTTTATGTCTCAACTATGTCTGTCATTTCCACATTGGTTAATTCAATTTTTTTGCTGCTGCTTATTTATCCCATTTTGTTCACTCTCATCAATGTTATGTGCTAAATTTTGTTAATGCAGTCTTACTTCATTTTCCTTCTGGTCGTCTGTACTGCCCATTCTCATTTACAGCCTATTTGTTTTTTTCTATTTCCTTGAGTAGTTCCCTGCTCACAGTATGCAGGCAGGCAGGCCGATAGACAAGCAGAGGTTGACAGCAGGCAATGCGTGCTTTCACTCCGTCTTTCTCTCTCTGTGTAATGGGAGTGTTTGGCATCATATGGGCCTGTCTGCTCAATTCACTGCCTTTGCGTCAATGGCGTTTCATGATTGCTTTGCTTAATATATTGAAAACGCAAAACAATCTTAATCGCTTTCCCAAGAAGGTGAGATTGTTTGTCACAGGTTTGTTAGAAGCAGCTTCATTGCGAGGCTGGACATCATACATTATCAGCATGTCAAGTTCTTGTATTTAATTATATTCATATTTTTTTACGAATACAATTTAGATGCATTTGGTTATGACACAAATGCAACATGCCTCTTAAGAGGATAGTTCACCAAAAAATTTTTGTTTACTCAGTTGCATATTATTTACATATTTATTTAAATATTTAAACCTGTATGACTTTTTTAATTCTGTAGAACTTTATTTGTATGTACAAAAAATGTTTAAAAGAATATCTTCTTCTGCTCTGCCAGGTAAGTATTGATAAAAGTATTTTCATTTTTGGTTGAACTATCACTTATGGCATTGTGTGATCTTCATCTTGTTGAACACTATTGGAAAAAGAAAAAATGCTATGGTGCTTGACTGTAGTAAAATGTGTTAGTAATGTTTTCTCATATGGACATGCTTAGATGGGAGAAAATATGGGCCGAGCATATTGAACTGGCAACATTGTCAGTGGAGACACTGTCAGGGTGCCATATGTGTTGTGTAATGGACTCTATAAAGCCTTTATGTAAGGTTGAATTGGTTTGCAATGAGTGACAGCTTGTTTGAGAAAATGGACAACCGCCGATCATATGAACTTTTGTAATTTTCGTTGATGTTTAAATAAAAATGATAGGATATTTTGTAACCGACATACAGAAAATATATTTTGGTTAGAAACTGGAGCTGAAGTCGTAGCACTGAATAAAAGCATTGTAAGGTGCATTGTAGGTACAATTTTTTATGTGCGGAAAACTCGAAACTGTCTCAAGACATTTCTCATTTCTTTGTCTCTCTAACATATTTACAACTTGTTTTAAGCAACAATTTTTTCCTGAAATGTTAGCCTTCACAGATGTATACAAAACAGCTGGAAGCACTAAATCTACTTTTGTCAGTTTTGACAAGCAGTGCTTGTGGGTTGTTAACAGTTGTAATCTCTTTCTTGATTGGCAGGAGAAATTGGCATGTACTTCTATGGATAGAACTGTATTTGTGCAGATATCGCACTTGCATAAACCGCAGTTATCAACAGTCCTTACCAATATTCTTAAAAGGCTCTCAGTGAGCACTCTGCCGAGTGTTTATAAAATTCCAATATTGAGACAGAGTGTTATTTTACCCCCTGTGGTAGGCTTATTAAAATCATACAAAGAATGTGCATGTGCATTTCTGCATCAGAAGTTTGAATCATTTGCATAAACAGTGTGAGAAAAATACTGATATTGAGTTATATTTGTGTCAGCATTAAGTCTAACATTACAGCCTAGATACATTGATACCGCTTTCTTTCTTTATTCTTTATTATCTCTAAGCAAATTGTACCGAATTACTTATATTTCCAGAATTCTATTTATATGTTACAATATTTATTAATTCCAGGATAGTGTTTAGCGTGGCTGACAGCACCAGACGCTGTTCTCTGCATACACAAGTATTTTAAAACTGTAAATCAAAGATTTCCAAGCATCATTTTCAATGCCAAGTCACAGACTCAAGACAGGGGAAGTCTTTTCATGTGGTGATCAAAACTTTTCCTGGCTTCTCAATTGTCAGTGTGGAAAAACAGAGTAACATGTATTTATAGTGTCTGAATAGGAATTTTAGTCTTTACATAATCTGCACAGACCATTATCAGAATATCAGAAAATTGACAGACGAAAACACATTTAATCAGTTTTAAACAAAACAGGACAAAATATTAATAAGCCTAATTATTCATTCTTTATGTGATTGACAGTGATGAGCGCAAAATACTTATAGCACAGATGGTTGAGCTAACGTATATTTTTCACACACTAATTTCTTAAAAGTGGGGCAATTGAGAATTGAGTCTTTTGCTTAAAGCTCTTCCTCCGTTGCGTCGCTGCCAGTTGTGTTAAGACTCTCTGGAGAACAAGCAGCACATTTTTTCAGCAGGCAAAGACAGACACAGCTGTGCGGCCTTTATATTTAACCTCATAGTTGGCTGCTGATAAAAACGAAAAATTATTTATATAATTCATGTGGTGAAAATTCAGCACAGCAGGACTGTATTAAATAGATATAACATTATTACATAATTTTTCAATATATTGCATTCAATCTGTATTTTCTCTTATTGGAATATAAAGTTAAATCAAAGAATACATGAATAAGACAATTAAAATCACTATGTTTTGTTTTTATCACTATGTTTTTGTTTTCTATGCCATTTTCTCTCAGAATTGTGAGATATAAACTCGCAATTGCGAGTTATAGTCAGAATTGCGTGATATAAACTCGCAATTGTGAGTTTATATCTCACAATTCTGAGAAAAAAAGTCAGAATTGCGAGAAAAAATGTCAGAATTGCAAGATATAAACTCGTAATTCTGAGAAAAAAAGTCAGAATTGTGAGTTTATATCTCGCAGTTCTGACTTTATTTCTCAGAATTGCGACTTTATGTCTTGCAATTGCGAGTTTATATCACGTAATTCTGACTTTATTTCTCAGAATTGCGAGTTTATATCTCAGAATTATGACGTTTTAACTCGCAATTGCGAGTTTATATCAAATTCTGAAGTCAGAATTGCGAGATGAAAAGTCGCAATAACGTTTTTTAATTTTTTATTCAATGGTGGAAACGGGCTTCCATACGCAAAGGAGGGGTTTGGAAAAATTAATTGTTGAACCAATTATTTGGGATTCGTTGAGCATTTAAGGTAAAAATAAATGCATATTATAAGAAAATGAAAGCGTTTTTTGACCTTGCATGTATGTCAACCTGTTGTTGGGGACTCCCAAAAGCAAAATATGAACCTTTCATAACCCATAATAGGGGCACTTTAATAACAAGACCAATGCTGCGTGACTACTGCTAAATGAGGGATGTTGTGTTTTATAGCAAGACCAGAAGAACATTTGGGTCTTTTTGGGTGTACACATTTCAAATACATCTGGCCACATAAATGTGTCATACAGATAACACATACTGACAATTCTCATGCTGGACAGCAAAATGTTCTGTTTAGGGCTCTTTTTTTTTTTGGCTGCTCCTTCCATCTGTCTCATCCATTTGGTTGGAGTAAAGTTCATGTATGTGGCCAAATGACAAGATGCATTATTTTTATCCAATCTGAGAAAAAAAAAACTAACAAAAAAAACACTGTCATTAAGTATAAATACCTCTTATGAAGGAAGAATCCCAATTTGCATTGGCTGCTGTGATTAAATGTATTATAAATATAAAAGCTTTGCTTGTAAACTGATTTACATGAGCCAGCAAAGCAGTGGAATAATGAACACTCAGTTCCTATAGATTCCTGCCAACAGTCCCTCTTTTTGTTTTTACCTTTTCCCCATTCATATGTGTTAGACAGCCCCCTAGAAATTAACATATGAAGTATCGTTTTGTACCTAGAGTACAGTATGTGTACTTTTACTCCATGACATTTAAAGAAAAGTCACAAACAAGATTAGAACTGCTTTCGACTCAATTCTTGGCGGTATTGTACATTACATAGATTTAAACCCACAGGAGGTACAGTACGGTTTCTGGATACTGCGTGAAGCTATTGTTCATCTCAATGCATGTAATGATTTTCCATACTTGAAAAATAAGAAAAACAGAGCAAATTTGGAGTCATTAAGCATTACTTTGTGTTTGATTTATCTCTGCCTAGAGCCTCCATTGACTGCCTGTGATGTGCCTTGTCTGTCTGCTCCCAGAAAGCTATTTTGCCATTTGTGCCCCATTATCTGATTTATAGAGGTAATGTTTGTTCCATTAACCAAATTGTATCCATTGCCAATTTAACTTTTTAAACACCTCTGTACAGATTTAGTATTGGGATTACTTTGGGTTTTTGGTACCTGTGTGCACAATGATGGTCTTTATTCAGCTAATCCTTTCACAACAGTGTTTGTAAAGACCTACCATGTCTAACCAATTTACGTTGCCATTACTGGTGAGCACATCCGTATTACTCATATTCCATATTTCTATATATCTTGCAGTCGGTTTAATCACCTGGAGCAGGACAGCATTCATGCTGTTTCCAAAGCTATTAAAGTAAACATGTTTGACCTTCTCAGTAATAAAGTTATAGCTTGCCTTTTTTTCTTTTTGTCAATTTTGAAATAAAATCAGGAAAAAGTGTTAAAAATTACACAAGGTGTCACTCAAAATCCTAAGAATCCAGTTATTCCAGAATAAGTCCGGAAAACAAAAAGACTATTTATAAAACGTTCTAGGAAACTGAATGAAAATGACTGAATGAATACTCAGAAATGGAGAAAGACGTGCCAGATAAAGTGCGGCGTCAGTCTTTCCTGCTGCTGTTAAAACCGTCTTGTGCATATCTATGCACAAATCTGCAGAGAAACAGAAATGGAAGTCAGTGTATCAGATGGAAACCTGTTAAGGTCTGTGAAAAATGTCAAAACTGTCAGAAAAGTGAGATTACTCCACTTAGATAATCAAAGTTTAATTCTCTTCTGTTTGCATTGCAGCTCACCTAGAGTGGTCTCAGACAGAGAAATGTCACTTAATATATTTGACAGTCTGCCAGATGGGGCTATATGGGGCATAGCAATATAAATGGGTCAACTTCATTTACAGAGGGGCTCAAACATTCCTGATTACAATTATCAAACGGGAATTCAAGTCAGCAAGACATAAATGAGTGCAGGTGAACCGTTGTCCAGGTTCAGATATGACAACAGGTTCAGAAAAACGAGCTCATCATCAGAAAATGTTTCCAATGTCATGTGCCTGAATCAAAATATATATTATTACCAGCCAGAGTTAAGCAAATTCCGAATTTAAGAACCGACTCCATTTCATTTCATTAGTTGAACAGGATATTGAATTTACAGGAATTCATTCACTTTCTACATTGTCAATACAAATTCAATGCGTCACACAACAGATGACAATCGTTAGTCCAACTCAAGTTTTGTGATAAAACCTATACCTTTGTATTAATTTTTGTTTATAAAATAAGCCTATTTCAGGACATATTGATTTGCATACTTATTGGACACATGTCACCATATAACACCATAAAATGCCACATGACATCAGCTAACAGAGAACATTCTCAGAACTTGTCTAACATTATGGTAATTTTTTCTCAAAGAACAAACTTTCTTCCAGTAACGGTAATAGAAATATCAGGTCTAAAAACTTTAGTCGTCGTCGTGACGTATTGTCAAGTATGGTGACCCATACTCGAAATTGGTGCTCTGCGTTTAACCCATCCAAGTGCACACACACAGCAGTGAGTAGTGAACAAATGCACACACACACACACCGTGAACACACACCCGGAGCAGTGGGCAGCCATGCTGCAGCGCCCGGGGAGCAGTTGGGGGTTCGGTGCCTTGCTCAGGGGCACCTCAGTCGTGGTATTGAGGGTGGAGAGAGCGCTGTACATTCACTCCCCCCACCTACAATCCCTGCCGGCCAGGGACTCGAACCCGCAACCTTTCGATTACGAGTCCGATTCTCTAACCATTAGGCCACGACTTCCCCCATGTACAAAAGCATTATTTATGCATCAACCATGAAACATGTTTCTGAAATGTTTTAGCATGTTTGTCTAATATTTTGAATGTTAATATTTTAAATGTTAAAATTAGTTTCAGAACATTCTAAAATCATTCAACAGTAACATTCCCATAATGTTTACACAATTATAAAACTGAATTTTCCATAAGGAAAAAAAATTTTTTTAAATATTTGTTTTAGAATGTTCTTAGAACTTATTTTTGTTAGTTGGTTTAAATATCAATATAGAAATTTTATTCTGTTGATTAGCAGTTTTATGAATGTCAAATTCAGGAACTCAATTGTAATTTAATTAAAATGGGAATGGACAGAACCCTCTTCCCAGAATGCTGAGAGGAACACATTATGCTAGTTCAAACTATAAAAGCTAATGCAGATTGTAAATGATTGCATTATGTAAATAATAAATATAAGTCTTCATAAATATTCCCAAAGAGAAGTTTACTCTCATAAATGGGCAAATAAAGTCTAATTGTAAGCTTCACTTTCACAATCACTTTCTCAATTTATTATAAAAAAATTGTGACCTTTATGGTTCTCCACTCTACAGTGAAAGCACATTATTGTGAAATGCTTCAAAAAGAGCCCTATGGGGATGATGTGAGATGATTGCTTTCAAAATCACACTGCAAACCCAAGTATGACTAACAGCCATTGTTTAAACTGTGACTGCTTCTCGCTTTGCTTCTTTTTTTAAGCTATGAGATATGTTTTTCTGAAAAAATGTTCTTCTGAGAATGTCTGCCTCTGCAGGAAACAGTGCTCTAAGAAACTTAAGTCCTACTTTATGTTCCCCCAGAGTTTAAAGGAGTTTATGGTACCAGAGGCAAGCCCACTCCCATGTTTTCTAAGGAAGAGGAAAATGCATGAGCTCACAGTATGCCATCTCAGATAAAAGTGCCTTGAAATTTATCCTGACTCTGCAAAAGTGCTCTACACCCACTCTTATTTTCTCCTCTTGACAGCCTGGCATTTGCGTGGCCTAGTAACAGCTCCATAGCCGTATCTGTTCTCTGTGGCAGTGCTTTTTGCTGCTGTGAAGAGAGGTCACAACAATTGAGATAAAAATCAAGGGCTCGCTGAGGAAGTTCAAAAGGCATGAATTGAAGAGAAGGATGAGCCACCTTCCCATTTTGCTCGATATAAAGTGTAGGTCTCTCATCGAAGGGTGCTGGCGTATCATTGATTTATCTGCTACACAATGTTTTCTCACTCTCAAACCTCAACAAACTGCACACGCCCCAGAAATATGAGTCAAACGGCAAGGTTATCACTTAATTTGGTTAAGCCATTTGACTTTAACATGATATCAGTGCACTGAGGAGGTCAGGATTATCTGTTTGGGGCATTTTGTGTTTGATTTGAAAAAAGCCTGGGAAGTCCTGCTCTGTTTTATTGGATGAAAATAATTAATAATAAGATTAACCATTGTATTCATAATAATTCATTTGTTTTTTTTCAATAATTATTCCTAACATAACAGTTGTTTTTCATCTGATTAATCATTTTTAATTTATGATTGTTCATTCACTTGTTCAAATTACTTTCATTACCTGCATGATTGCCTTTGTTGTAAATAATTAAGTTTAACACAGTAGTAGCAGGTATTTTACAGATACATTCACTATCGTTCAATAGTTGATTTGAGGTCGATAAAATTGTGCAATGTTTTTGAAAGTTATGCTTACTAAGGCTGTATGTATTTGATAAAAAAACAATAAAACAAATATTGTGAAATATTATTAAGCAACCATTGAATTATTAAGCAACCATGAAATAAAATATTATAATTTGCTGCTCAAGAAACATTTCCTATTATTGCATTTAGTCATTTAAGTCAGTAATTTGAAATAATATATATATATATATATATATATATATATAATACTATATTAATAATATTTTAGAACATCATACATTTCTTAACACTTTTGATCAATTTCATGCTTCCATGAAAAAAGCACCAACTTCACCTCTGTTAGAGGTCATGTTAATCAAGTCAGTGAAATACTAAAACTAAAACTTAACTAACTTTAGTTGATTATACAATATTAAATAAATATGTAGCAGCCTAACCTGATATCAGGAATAACAATTGGTGCTGTAGGGCGATACTGGCATATTTTCTGAAACTTGGCATCCTTTTATTTATTTATTTTTTTCGGATTATGCAAATTCTTCTTCTGTAACCTGTAAATCTAATCATTATGATGTTCATATGCTCGTGACATGATTTTGATCAAAAGTGTATTAAGTACAAGTTGTTACAGAAGCAGACGGAACACTCAGGATATAAAAAGGTAAGGTTTATTGGACAGATGAGCAAAGGCAGAAGATATCAACGGTAAGTATCAGATGCAGAGATGTAGAATGATGGGGATGAGACTTTCACTGAACCGTGGTGTTTTCTGACAGGAGCTCGTGGATGAATGGGAACCACACACCTCGACGCTTTGTCGTGAAGCTCCAGGAAGGACAAACAGGGATCCAGGACACGGATGACATCACTCGGAGAGAGAACAAGAGGTAAGTTCACAGAGGTAAGTAACAGGTAGGTATCAGCATTAACATGAAGGAGTCCACTTCGTACGAACGAGACCGGACGTCAGCCTGTGGTGAGGTGTGTGGTTTTATGGAGTGACTTGATGAGGTGATGATGATGTGCAGGTGTGCTCATTAGAACTCAGGTGATGGTGCTCGCTGTGATTGGCTGGATTGAGAGCCTGGTCGATCTGTGACATTACCCCCCTCTCCATGGCCCGCTCCAGAGGGCCGAAAGCCCCGACGTCGTGGTGTCCTACCCCTTCCTCTGGGACATGGACGGTCAGGATAGGTTGTATGGAATTCCTCCAGTAATGTCGGGTCCAAGATGTCATCTCTGGGAACCCATGATCTCTCTTCTGGGCCATAATCTTCCCAGTCCACCAGGTACTCCAAGCGGCCACCACGACACCGGGAGTCCAAGATCTCCTTAACCTTGTAAATCGCTCCGTCCTCCAGGATTAATGGGAGAGGGGGTTCCTCACTCGGACCAGGTTCTGTGGAGGGAGAAACAGGAGAGTGGTAAGGTTTCAGGAGTGATACGTGAAAGGTAGAATTAATACGATAATGTGGGGGTAGCTGCAACTGGAAGGTGACCGGGTTGATTTGTTTAACTATGGTGAAGGGACCAACATATCTGGAACTCAGCTTCTTGCAGGGCAGGCGCAGCTTGATGTCCCTCGTTGACAGCCAGCCCTTCTGTCCCGGTTGGTATTGCTGGGCTTCGGACCTTCGAAGTTCCGCTGTCATCTTGCGCCTGCGTACTGCTCGCTGGAGCTGATGGTGAGCATCGTCCCAGACCCTCTCGCTCTCCCGGAACCAGTAGTCCACCGCAGGCACTTCTGAAGGTTCCCCTGACCAAGGGAATAGTGGCGGCTGGTAGCCGAGCACTCACTGGAAGGGAGTGAGTCCAGTAGCAGTTTGACGTAACGAGTTCTGGGCGTTCTCGGCCCAGCCAATAAACTGCTTCCAGGAGTCCTGGTGGCTGTGGCAGAAGGTTCGCAGGAAGCGGCCAATTTCCTGGATCTTCCTCTCCGTCTGCCCATTGGTCTGTGGGTGACAGCCGGACGACAGACTCACGGTCACATTTAGGAGTTTTAAAAAGCCTTTCCAAACTCTGGAAATAAATTGTGGACCTCTATCCAACACAATGTCTTCAGGAATGCCAAAGTACCTGAACACATGATTGAAGAGGAGCTCCGCTGTTTCCATGGCGGTGGGCAGACCCTTTAGGGGAAGCAAACGACAGGACTTGGAGAATCGATCCACAATTACAAAGATACAAGTATTACGTCTGATACTGGCAGGTCGGTGACGAAGTCTACTCCCAGATGTGACCATGGATGATTGGGAACGGGCAGCGGGAGGAGTTTGCCTGCTGGTAGGTGGCGAGGACTTTTGGACATGGCACACTCCGCGCATCCCTGAACGAACCTTCTCACGTCCCTGGCCATGTTGGGCCACCAGTAACAATCCTTCAATAGCAAGAGGGTACTGTTGGTCCCTGGGTGGCCAGTGCCCAGAGAATCGTGAGTAGAGCGGATTATGGCAGTGCGTTGTAGTCTGGGAATATATTGTTTACCAGGAGGACAGCCCGGCGGCGTGGCGGTGGAGACATTGGCAGGAGTGGTTGGGTCTGAGTTCCACTGGATGGGGCAGGTGAAGATCTTTTCTGGGATGATAGTTTCAGGAACTTTGTCGATTTCTTCAGGAGCGTGAATGCGGGACAGAGCTTCTGCCTTGACATTATGGGATCCAGGACGGTATGTGATAGTAAAATTGAAACGGGTGAAAAAGAGGGCCCAACGTGCCTGACGGGGGTTGAGTCGTTTGGCCTCTCTCAGGTATTGCAGATTCTTATGGTCTGTTAGTACAGTGAAAGGATGTTGAGCACCTTCCAGCCAATGCCTCCATTCCTCAAGGGCGAGCTTGATAGCTAAGAGTTCCCTATTGCCGATGTCATAATTCTTTTCCGCCGGGCTGAACTTTTTGGAAAAGAAGGCACATGGATGGAGCTTGGTCGGGGTCCCCTGCTGCTGAGATAGTACGGCTCCTACTCCAGAAGTGGAGGCATCGACCTCCACAATGAAGGGTTTCAGGGGGTCAGGGTGCACGAGGATAGGAGCGTGGGTAAAGGCTTCCTTTAACCTCTCGAAGACCTCCGTGTCAGCTGGAGTGCAGGACAGAGACTTGGGCCTTTTTCTGAGCAGGTTGGTGAGGGGACTGGAAATGGTGCTGTAATCCTGGATGAATCTTCTATAAAAATTGGCAAAGCCTAAAAACCTCTGGAGCTCTTTAATTGTGGAGGGTATGGCCAGGTTCGTATGGCCTCCACCTTCGGCTCGTCCATTCAGATGCCACCACTGTCGAATATATAACCCAGGAAGTGCAAGGAGGGTCGATGGAATGACCATTTCTCGGCTTTGAGGAACAGATGAAACTTCCTGAGTTGCTGTAAGACCTCCGCAACGTGGTGGCGATGTTCAGCCAAGCTCCGGGAGTAGATGAGAATATCATTGATGTAGACTAGGACGAACCTGTGGAGATACTCCCGGAGCACCTCTTGCATAAAGTCCTGGAATACGGAGGGGGCGTTGACAAGGCCATACGGCATTACCAGGTATTCGTAGTGACCGGTGGGTGTAACGAAGGCTGTCTTCCACTCGTCCCCCTCACATATCCGGATGAGGTTGTACGCGCTGCGGAGGTCTAGCTTCGTGAAAATGGTGGCACCACGAAGATGTTCCAGGGCTGCTGGGACGAGAGGAAGGGGATAGCGAAATTTCACAGTGATCTTGTTTAAAGCCCAGTAGTCTATGCAAGGCCGCAAGCCTTCGTCCTTCTTGGCCACAAAGAAAAAGCTCGAAGCAGCAGGGGAGGTAGACGGACAGATGTAACCTTGCTTTAAAGCCTCGTCGATATACTCCTTCATGGCCTTCTGCTCCGGAAGTGAGAGAGGGTAAATCTTACCCTTGGGCACTGGCTCACCTGGCAAAATCGATCGCACAGTCCCATGGCCGATGAGGAGGTAGTTTGGAGGCCTTCTTCAGGCTGAATACGTCACTGAAGGGGGCATAACAGGCAGGGATGTCAACAGATTGTTTTTCGATAGGACTTTCTACAGTGGTCGAATTCACAGGGATCTTGGAAATGGCCTGGTTGAGTGGTTGCGGGATCCTTGGAAAGCAACCAGGAAAACATTGGGTGCCCCACTTCAGGACCTCCCTGGTGCGCCAATAAATGTGAGGTTCATGCTACACAAACCAGGGGCGTCCAAGGACGATATCCGTGTGCGCTCCCTCCAGAACCAGTAGTGTAATGTCTTCTTTGTGTAGTTGTCCAAACCTTATATGAACCGGACCAGCACTATATCGAACGAGGGTTCGTCCAATGGGCTTCCCGGTTATCGAGTGGATCTGGTAGGTGGTTTGGTTCGCAACGGTCGGGAGTTTGAGTTGGCGGCAGAGGCTTCCGGAGATGAAGTTGCCGGCGGAACCGGAGTCAAGAAGGGCTTGCACTGGAATGGACACATCAGAGGCAGTAAGCAATACTTCAGCTGTGAGTGGCTTCATATTCTGAGAGATAGGTTGAATGGCACTCACCAAGAGTTGCGGTGATCAGCATTAACATGAAGGAGTCCACTTCGTACGAACGAGACCGGACGTCAGCCTGTGGTGAGGTGTGTGGTTTTATGGAGTGACTTGATGAGGTGATGATGATGTGCAGGTGTGCTCATTAGAACTCAGGTGATGGTGCTCTGTACATACAATGCACATATTTTTGTATATTATGTACATGGGTGATTACTTTTATTTTTTTGTTTCTTAACTCTGATTCAAGTTTATTATATACATAATTGACACTATATAATTACGTATTGAGGGCTTTTTTGTGTGTGTAATTTAGTTTTGTATTTGGGTTGGGGTAAAATATTTGTTTCTATTCTCCTGTATATTTATTCTTTTATTGTTATAAAGGTTCAGTAAACAGATTAAGAGTGGGTAACAGTTATTTCCAGTTATTTTATAGACTAATTTTATGTTCCACCATCAAAAATACATAGCATAAGTGCATAAATTTACTGTACATCATTTGGGACACAGCTCATTTAGAGAGCTCATATAGAATTCATTTATAGATTTAATGAATATAGTATCGTTGTGTCTCATCGTTTTTGCTCCATTGGATTCCCACAGGCAGACATTTAATGCGAAAAATTGAGGACAGAGTTTTATAACTGAATCCTGTATTATATATTATTATATTCTCAACCTTTACTGTGAAAAATAATGTACAAATCTAATTTGCTGTTGTGAATGATCATGAGGCATGAAACATAGTGACTACAGAGACTCAGTCTAAAATTCCTCTTTAAACTGTATGTATGTTTAAACTGTTCTGTATGTCCCTCATAAAGCAAACGGGACTCTGGGACCATAAAATATGGGCCATTTTTATCCATGCGGTTCCCCCTTCTCCATTTCGTTTTATTCCTGTTTAGCTTTACTGCCAGCCGTCTTCTCACACCTGGCCGTTGTCTGGGAACGCCTGCTTGTTGGGTTTCTGTTAAGAACAGCTAGAGCGCATGTGGCACTTGGCTGGGTCCAGTCTCGATGGCCAAGATGGATTAAGTGCTACTGCTAACACACCTCGTCACACCAGAGGGCTCGATTTGGAGAAGATATATATATATATATATATCTATATATATATATATATATATATATATATACATAGACCCAGGAATCAGAAGGTGCTGGCTGAGCCTGGGAAGAGGTGCATGACTTCCCTTCACTGAAAACACACAACTGCAGTTTGAAGGTTAAATTGTGTGGAAGCACAGACACGGCAGATTCTGTTTGATGATGGAGGTTTCAACAGCATAATCGCTAGTCTATATACACATGTGGGAAACTGAAGTCATCAATCCTGCCAGGTAAAGAGGTATATTGTGCAGCACCAGATGGAATATAAACATCCATAGGAGACTTATCTTAGTGGGCTTCTATCCTGAGGGGAGGCTGAGGACAAGGTCATAAGAAACCTTGGCTATCTTATATGATGTTGATTGTGTCATCACATGGCATATCTCTTTGACAGGGTGTGAATTACCTGCAAACATTACAGGTGAAAAACTGCTGGCTAGAGAAAGATGACAATTTTTGTTCTCAAAGTCACACTGGAATGGCTGATTAATTGGTATAGAACATGAAATGTAATAAATAAATGCAATATGTACTGTATTATCTGAACCGACAAGCATGTTAATTTAATATGATTAATTATTTAAAAAAAAAAGTGTTAAAATAGTTAACACATTAGTCACAAACATACATAATTACTCATACATAAAGTCCCCAATAAAAATGATTCCATAATTTGAACAGACATGTTTTTGGACTAATTAATGAGAATGTCATGTCCTAATAATTATAATTATTAGGTCGTAGAATCATATAGAATTTAATTTCATTTGCAGACATACTGTACACTGAAAATATTTTACTTTGGTAAAATTTTCACTCAGAAATGTCACAGATAATTATAAAGGAATGGAAAGTAACTCATTTTGAAGTAGAAGGACTGAAATTTTATTTTCTTGTAAAACATTTACAAGTCACACTTTAT
The DNA here is from genome assembly GCF_936440315.1 of Barbus barbus. Taxonomy (NCBI): domain Eukaryota; kingdom Metazoa; phylum Chordata; class Actinopteri; order Cypriniformes; family Cyprinidae; genus Barbus; species Barbus barbus. The sequence goes on along the minus strand of NC_136747.1, from coordinate 15,763,958 downwards.
TTTAAGGTCTAATTCTTACTATTAACAAACCATTAACTACAAATTTTGCCTCAATAAACTCAAATTTTGCCGCTTATTAATAAGTTTTAAGGTAGTAGTTGGTTTAGGTGTTGGGTAGGACTAGGGCTGTAGAATATGTTCATGTAGAATAAATGTGTTATAAGTAGCCTATTAATAAACAGCCAGAATGTTAATAATAGGCTTGTTGGTAAGCAACTAGTTAATAGTGAGAACTGGTCCCTATACTAAAGTGTTATCACATACTACAATAAACATTGTTTTATTTATGACTATGAAAAATCTTTTTTAAAATGTAATAAACAGCTGACAGATTTCACCCATATATACAAAGCTCAAAATATTGCAATTGAGGATTTTCAGTAAACTCCAAACAACAGTCTCCTCAAAGGTATACAGTTCAACAAAACCCTATAGTCCTAGCATTGAGCAGGATTAAAGAGTCCAGGAAAACCACAACACCATACCTGTACCTGTGTCTACACTTGATTCACATTACTGCTCGCAGCCCTAAGGTCCAAATCCGGGAATAGCAGAGTACGCAGTGGTGCCACAGCATTTTAAGTGCTCTCTGTATTATGGATATCCCTCAGAGTGCATTTTGCTTTCCTCTTGTTTGATATCACTCCAGTCCATTTTGGCGCTATATAAATATGACACCTATTAAAGCCAGCTAATGGCTTATTGCTGTACAGGGGGATCTCACTCTCTGACAGAATTAGCCGGGTTAATGAGTCAGAATGTAGTGCTTCTCATATACCAAAACACCCTAGATGCCCTCATGCGCTTGTGTTTCAGCTGTATTTCAGCAGGTTAGATATTTTCTCTTTTTTGACCTGATGCATAGTACAAGGTCAGATTTTGAGAGTACAAATGAGGCTCTCAGGAAAGTTCGATATTACAGAGAGAAAAAGTGCTGGCTTAATAGCTCATGGAAGAAACAACCTTGAGTTTGCATGCCATTGGACTTGAAAGCCCTGGCATCATGACAGCATTTCACAATACCACTAAACGTTCATACCAGCGTGCTTTTGCCACACTGAGGTGCTCTGTCACCGTTGACTGTAATGGCTCACAATTCACTTATGCCTTATTTTAGTAAATGGGAGACAATATTGATGTAGATCATACTTGTCTTCCCCCCAAATCTATCTTGTTTATAGAGGGGGATTTTTTTGTAGGAACAATCCCAAGGGAGGTTCTAGAGAAGTTGAAAGGAGCCTTGTTCTGCTTTCCTTTCAGCCTCACTTTTCATTGTGTTGGATGATTTTTGTCATTGCACATTAAGGATGAGAAAGTCTAACAGTAGTAAAGTAGGAAAGGGGAAATGAGTCAAATAAAGTGAGGTGGCTTAGTTATCCTGGGTGTATATATATATATATATATATATATATATATATATATTAACATTTAGCAATTAACTTAAATACGTGGAAATTTGACACTAGAATATTCACTTTGTAGTCTCGACCAATTTTGTGGTCTCAAGGCATCCATAAATGATACTATCCTTAAAGGAATTTTATTAACAATGCATTCATCCTGTTTATCTATTTTGCGTTTTGCTTTACCATGCTAAATTTGGGGTAGATTAATTATACCATTATTAACCCAGTTTTACTAACCCATAGCATTGCAGGGGTAAATTTTTCACAGATAAGCACTTCTTATATTCTGAAAATGATCTATCAAAAATCTGATATAGTGTGATATTATTGATATATTGTTTGAAATTAATCATTTTGATACAGTATAGTTTTAATGTAAAGTTTTTGGCAATATTGCGCTGTATGATTTGGAAGGTTTTAGAATAAAAGTGGTCGCTGTGGATGAGCTACACTGGCTATAAATACACTAAAAATAATTTTTTGAAGTTGTAAATAAAGATTATCAGAGTACATTCTACAAAAAGACACTTTCAGTGCTTCTACTTCAAAATTGCATATTTAATTAATTGTGCTGCTTGTGCTGCTTCTATGTAATTATTTGTGAAACTTTGCTAAATCTGAGTGAAAATTGTTTCAAAGTAAATCCTAGACCAATATTTTTAGTGTACGAAGATGCTGATGAAATGAGTTAGTAAAACGGTAAATAAAGCATTTTCCTCATGTATATTTTCACATTGCTGTGAAATGTATTTTCACAGTATGTGAACATACAGTATTTACAAGCAAACTATTATTTTGTAAAAAGAAAAACTTTGCAGTGCAACATGAGACCTGAAACTAGTACACTACAGCGGTTTCCAACGGAAAGGGTCAAATATAAAGGTTTTTTTTGGTCATTTTACGAAGAACATTTCAAAGCAGAAATCCTCAATTAGAACAAAGTATGCTAGAGATTATGTAAAAATAACTGGTTAATCACATATCAGTCCTCACTAAGCCATTTTATGGAGATTTAAGGAAGTGGACACAGAGGATTTGGGTTTTGCAGTCACCAAAGGATTAAAAGTCATTTTTCAAAACAAACATTATTAATATTTCTGAAAGCCTTTCAGGGAAGAGTGAGTGCCATCTTGGATCCTTCATTCTAAAAAAAACTTTAATGAGTAATGTCTGGTCTTGGTTACTAATTCAACATCCATTTTGTAATTCCAGATCTTACTTCCAAAGTAACGTTTGAATCTTCAATCTGTTGCTTCCTTAGGGAATACCCATCCTATTGGTAAACATGATGAGTTTTAATGAAGAAAAGCTTTAATTCATCCTCACGGAGGAACAATAATTACCTTGGCTAATAACCAGAACTTATATGGAGCTGAATCCAAAGACTGGGATCCATTCTCAGCCTCCATGTCCTTTTCCTATCTTGGCTAAGTTCCATCCAGATACTGGCAGGCATTTAAAAAACAACCGACCTCCTGCACTCTCATAATAGGGCAATTTTGTTTCTTTTTAAGCTAAATAATGTGCAATTATTAGGTTCTGCAGATTGTGTGGATGACACTCAAAGCGGAAATACATCTGCATATTTATATACTGACACTGAAAGGAAACAGATTTATGCAATATCGACTACTTGTCTCATCCATAAACAAACCTGCAAACACACAGGAAATATTTCCTATTCCACACAGGAATAGGAAATATTAAATAGAAAATAATATTTCACCATATAAAGAACGTAAATGGCTTTCGTTAAGTGTTCCGTCTGGGTTCGGTTTATAAATAAATGACCTGTAAACAATGTCTTACCCCATTTTCTGAGAAATGCATGGTCCGCTAGGGACTTGTGGGCTGCGTGTATGATTAAAATCCCCCACAATGATGGTTAAACCTTAAATCACCTACATTGATGTTTGGGTAAACAGCTTAGTAAACATGCTAAATAGAGTTTTAATGAAAATACAGAAAGGTCATTAGGTCAGTATTAAAAACAAAAGAAGTCAATAAAAAGTCCCAAATGATTAAAACAAAATGTCTAAAAATTATGCTAACAACAGTTAGAACAAGATGAAATGTGTAACTGAATAAATTTGTTAACTGTGATCAACAGTAACACTTTACAGTAAGGTCCCATTAGTTACCATTAGTTAATGCATTAACTGTTAAAGTATTTATTCATCCTTGTTAACGTTAGAACTATTCATTGTTAGTTTATGGTAGCACGGGTCCATAAAGTAATATTAACATACAAATTTTGATTTTAATATTGCATTTGAAATTAGCATTAACTAAGATTAATAATACAATATTTTATTATTAATATTAACTGATTCAGTTAACTAATGTTTCCAAATGGAACCTCATTGTAAGTTAACAGTAATTTCATACATTAGTGTGTTCATTTTGACAACTCTACATTAGAACTGTACTATAGACTGCGTGCTGCTTTATAAAAACTAAATATGGCAACTTTTCCTCCACTTGAACAGATGCATCATGCGTTTTAAAGGCATTTTGTGTGTTGAACTGCATGCCCAAAAATTGGTTGCATAAGGAGTTGAAGTGATTCGGGCTGTTCTTTTTTGTTCTTAAAATAATGGCCCATTTTTGGTTGGAATCCTCCAGGTTGGAAAGAAAAACAGAGTAATTTTTGAGCCAAATATCTTCTCTAAACGTGATATGTGTTGTGACAGAACATAGTAAGAGGCCTGAGGTGGTACATACACTCCACATCCCAATAAATCAGCACTCAAACTACATGCACACCAGGGCAGTTTGTGGAGACTTGGCTGCTGTTAATCTGAAGTAATGTCAACACAGCTGAGTGGATCCAGAGGTTCATTAGCTATTCCTGGTACCTGTCTGTCTGTCTATCAGAGAAATATCCCCACTGTGATCTGAAGAGAGGTGTTGAGAGCATACATTCTGAAACCTAGTTACATAGGACAGCAAGCGAGTTTTAAATTGCATGAGAAAAAGAGGTGGAAGGGAATGCTAATTACAATCTTAGCTACTGAACTGAAAACACAACGTGTTACGGTGACAACAAAATGATAAAACATCTTTAATGTGTTTTTCTCTTCCTCACCCCTCTGCTTTATTGCGATAGAATTTTCTGTTGATCAAGTGCTGACAGAGTAGAGAATACAGATGGTAAACTGTTAGCATGGGTTAGCATATTATTGTTGGTCTGTTGGCAGAGACTGTTTGACCTACAATTTTGTATAAAAATGTTACATGACACTCAAGGCTAATAAAAGCAGTTTTGACATGTCAGTCCTGTAGGTTAACAGCCAGAGTCTAGTTTTGATATATCATACTCAGGGTCCAAAAATAACAGTCGCCAAGAGCCAAATTGGAGGATAAAATGACTTTGGCAAGTATATAAAACCAAATTACTCAGCAATGGCTGGTACTGTCATAAGGAACTACACCATTATATGGTTTAAGTCAAACTGTGACAATGATAGTTTACCATTAGTAGTGTATTGTGTGTTTCAAGTAATTCAAAGTGTCTACTAAATCAAGGATATAGGAACTGTCTACTAAAGTGGAATATTTACCATTAGTAAAGTTGATCTATATTGCCTAGGAGTTTTTTCAGTTTAGAATTTCATGATGTCTTATATTCTTAGCACCCCCCCCAATCGAAGAACAAAATTGTAATTTTGATTATTTCTAACCCCCCCCCCCCCCCCCCAAATATTCCCATTTTCAAATATATAATAAAACATTTTCTCAATTAATTTTTTTATTTTCTTTAAAGTCAACTTCAAATTCAGTCTGTTGCATTTTTAATAAAATTTTTGTAATACTTTTTTTGTGTTCACAGATAAAGTCAGGATCTGAGAGCATGGGTTGGCAAGAGACCCTATGGCTTTTGACATCATTTATCTTGGTGAGTGGACTGTAACATCACATTCATTGTTAATACATATTTATGCATTTGTGGTGAAATTAGTCTGAAATACATACTTGTACTTAGAATTTGACATTTAGCCCATTTGAACTTACAGTTGCTAAAACTTTGACTGGACACTAAAGTTTTTTTTTTTTCGTGCGAACTGTCATTAGATGATTTCTCTCCTGATTACCCCACCCCTAGCCCCAAACTATCCAGTAGAAAAATCCATTACTCACTAATTGCTGCAGTTTGGTAATTACAAGCGGAGGTGACCTGAAAACCCACAGAACTCCTGAGGCATGAAATGGTGGCTCCACAGAGTTCCATCAATGCTGGTATCAGAGCAGCTGGCTCTGTGTCAGAATGATGAAATGGGAGCATATGAAGCCCTCTGCATGTAGTACGTTAGCACCATGTTAACACTGCAACTGTTGTCACAAACAAGCCAACAGCATACTTTGCTAATTGTATGCGGACATTAATATGTCTAAGTCCTCTCTGTTTATTTTTGACCTTGAAGCTACTTTCCCATGACTGCATATAAATCTAACTTAGTGGAATAGTAATGAGCTTGCAGAATAGCACATCACATTTAAAAGTATAATGGGAAATGGCATTTAATTAAAGCTAGACTAAACAACAAAAACTGAGAGCAAGGGTGTGGATTGGTTTTAATGGGTGTAAATACAAGTCTAAAAAGTTTACTAAATTAAATACCATACTTTTTTCTATAAGACTTAAAAAAGCTAACGTTTCTGAAACGTGATGTTACCCATTATTGACATTCAGTTTCTATTGAAGGACAAATGGTTTTCCTGACTGACTTGGGTGGTGGCCTGGTGGTCGTATGTATGACGTCATTTACTTCAAAGTTTGGAGTGACATCATATGTACGGCTGCTAAACTGCTACATGGGACATCAGAAACCTCACAGATGAATTTGGTGTTGTAAATGCGTTATTGTGTGCAGGTAAGACAAACACACAGCACCAAAGAAGCTGCCACAGAATTTTCTCAATTTATTTAATGGTATGAGAAGGTGGGTTTGAGAGGATCTGCCAAAGTTAAGATCTTTGCACAAAGACATCAAAGTTTCACTCATAAATGAATGTAGAATTCATTACTGTGAGGTGTCTAAAAGGGGAAAAAGTAAAGTACTTTTGCATTGGCTCTTTGACTTCCTATTGAACTATAAGATGACTCATACCAGCAACACAATGGTTAGAGATGCGCTTTGAATTTTGATATCAAGCCTGTCTTTGTGGGTGAAGCTTTATTCCTGTAAGTCTTTGCAAGAAAAGCTCCAATGGCTGTGAAGAATTTCTTATCTTCATTATACTGATATGGTATGGCAGAGGAATATATCTGGCAAGTTTTCATGTGTAAACCATACCTTTTAAAATGTCAAGTGCCCATCTGGTGTCCTCAGAATCGAGTAGGTGTGCATATGAGGTCGCAAGGGAAAAAAAGATACACTGTGGTGTATCTATGGTGTTTCTGCTGAGGTTTTGTGCCATTCAGAAATGGCTTTTAAATCCCAATCTAATTCCTGAGTTTGAATTGAATTTGAATCGCGGTAGCAAACAGGGTCTAAATATAGTTCATATAATTCTGATAAGTGTAGATTTGTATTAAACATTTTATTGCAAATTACCCATAAACATGTTAGCATACACACAACATATGGACTATTCTCAGAGACAGAAAATAGGTAATAGTCAGTGTTGTCAGTAGTTATAGCAGTTTGGGTAACACTTTATTTTATGGACCAATCCTCACTATTAACTAGTTGCTAGCATGTATTTTACTAGGATATTGGCTTTTAATAGTACTTATAAAGCACATATTAATGCCTTATTCTGCATGGCCATATTTTAGATTCCTTAATCCTACTCCATCCCTAAACTTAACAATTATTGTACTAACTATTAATAAGCAGAAAATTAAGGCAAAAGTCGTAGTTAGTTGTTAATAGTGAGAATTGGTCCCCAAACTTAAGTATGACCGCAGTTTGGAAAAGGAAAGGACGTGACATGTGGCCAAGTATGGTGACCCATACTCGGAATTTGTGCTCTGCATTTAACCCATCGAAGTGCACACACAGTAGTGAGTAGTGAACAAATAAACGAACAAACACACACACACACACACACACACACACACACACACACACACACACACACACACAGAGCAGTGGGCAGCCATTTATGCTGCAGTGCCTGGGGAGAGGTTGGGGCTTCGGTGTCTCACCTCAGTCGTGGTATTGAGAGCTCTGGACATTCACTCCCCTCACCTACAATCCCTGCCGGACCTGAGACTCGAACCCGTGACTTTGGGTTACAAGTCCAACTATTAGGCCACAACTCCCCCCCCCCCCCCCCCCCCATTTAATTTTTATACATTTCCTTAAAAAAATGTAATCAAATTAATTAAATTACCTTCTTAAATGAAGTTATGTACCAGGGTACCATTAGTCATTTCCCATTATAATAATTTAATTTAATTTAATTACATTTATTTTTTTATCAATATATCAATTTGTACAGTATTTTCTACAGTACATATAAGGAAATAACTGAGAAAAAAAGATTTTATCTATATTTATTAAAAAAAAGTAGTTATGTAATTATTTACGTAACTTACTCTTCCTGTCATTGCCATTCATGTCAATTCAATTCAAATTAAAGCTCATGAATTGAAAGGGAGACAGTTCTTAAATACTGGATTTTGCCCAACACTGCTGCTGTGTTCAAGTTCATCTCTCTTTGCAGAGTGCAACAAAGGCTGGAACAACAGAGACAAAAGCAGAGCCCACTGCTGACTTATCCCTTACTCCTGTCATTATGGCAATGGAGGGAGAGAGGCTGATCATGACTGAGTCTCAGTACAAATGTCTGGAGCTTCTAAGCCGAGATGGATCCCATAATAAAACAGGTAGCTGTATTTTCAGTTCATTTTCATCTGAATGACAGACAATGCTGCTTTTACTCTTTTCATAACCTCGTTAAGTGCCAAGGCTGTTAGTGGAACACTAAATGGATGAAAGCTATCACAAGGTGATCAGAGAAACAATAAAGGTTTATCTTCAAAGCGGATGTGTGTTAAGCTTTTTGGATGTTAAAGTACTTTCTCCTGTCTCAATTTAATTAAATACTGAGGTGCATTTATCTGCCACTCTCACTAAGTAGTATAAATAGCATCCAAGTGATATTTTTGCAAAGAAAATACTGCTATTTTTACATAGTGTAAATAGAATATATCACTATTTGCTCTTAGTGTAAACAGCATATCGCTAAGAAAATACATTAATTTACAATTCATTTCAATAAATGTTTTTTTTTGTTTGTTTTACTGGGGAGGCCATTTAGAGTTCAGAATGTTACAGTCTGTTTTCACTTGAAAATTAACTCTTGTATCTCACAAGATCAAGGACCGTTTAATTCCTCCTATAAGATGTCTATTCAACTTTTATAGGTTCGTTCTGCAGCAGATTCTGGGATGGCTTTCTCTGTTGGGATGAAACACCAGCTGGAACCTTTGCTTCACAGAACTGCCCAGACTATCCCAGCTTTGACCCCTTGGGTGAGATTCTATATACGATCACATCTGGATTGTCAATCCAGACCAAAGCACTCCAGACACTGCAAAACATTGAGATTCTACAGCAGGCATGATATCTGTTACATGTCTGCTTATTGATTGATTGATTGATACTTTATTGATCCCCAAGGGGAAATTCAGGTATCCAGTAGCAACATTAAAACAAACAACAAAACATTAAAAAAGATTACAGAGGTAATAAAGATACTGTAAAGATGATATAAGTCCAGTGCAAAGATAAAAATATATAGATGGCATGGGACATAAAAGACGGCGGTACTCTCCAATTCTGTGTCCATCAATCTAGAAAATCCATTAGCAACAGTCCAGTTCAAGTCCTACTCACAGGGAAGAGTTGAAAAGCCGTATAGCCTGAGGGACAAACGACTTCCTCAGTCTATCTGTAGAGCAGGCCAGGGACAACAGCCTGTCATTGAAGGAGCTCCTCTGCCTGGAGATGGTTTGGTGCAGAGGGTGGTGGGAGGATCTTTTTATCAACTACAGATATCAGGGTGTCCAGTTCAGCACCGACTACTGATCCAGCCTTCCTCAACAGTTTGTCCCTCCTCTTAATGCTGCCTCCCCAACACACCACAGCATAGAAGAGAACGCTGGCGATGACAGTTTGATAGAACATCTGCAGCAGCTCCTGGCAGATATTAAAGGACCCCAGCCTCCTCAAAAAGTAGAGTCGGCTCTGTCCCTTCCTATAGAGGGCGTCCGTGTTTGGGGACCAGTCCAGTCTATCGTCTAACTCCAGACCCAAATATCTGTATGTCCGGACCATCTCTACACAGACACCCTCAATGGACACAGGCTGCAGATGGGGTCTAGGCCTACGGAAGTCGACCACCATTTCCTTGGTCTTGGTGGTGTTGAGCTGCAGACTGTTAGACCTGCACCATGCCACAAAGTCCCCGATCAGGCTCCTGTATTCTTCTTCCTGTCCATTCCTTATACACCCAACAATGGCCGTGTCATCAGAGAACTTCTGCATGTGACACCAGTCCGAGTTGTATTTAAAATCAGAGGTGTACAAGGTGAACAGAACCGGAGAGAACACTGTTCCCTGTGGGGCTCCTGTGCTGCTAACCACAGTCTGAGATGTGCAGTCCCTCAGCCGGACATACTGAGGCCTTCCAGTGAGGTAATCTGTGATCCACCTCACCAGATATGAGTCCACACCCATCATTTTCAGTTTGTCACTCAGTAGCAGAGGCTGGATGGTGTTGAAAGCGCTGGAGAAATCAAAGAACATAATTCTCACAGCATTACTGCCCCTATCCAAGTACGAGAAAGACCGGTGAAGCAGATAGAGAATGGCATCATCCACACCCACTTTCTCCTGATAGGAAAACTGCAGTGGATCAAGTGAATGTTGAACCTGTGATCTAAGGTGGTGTAGCAGCAACTGCTCCATGGTCTTCATGACATGAGATGTTAGAGTGACGGGCCTGAAGTCATTCAGCTCCTTAGGCTGTGGTCCTTCAGAACAGGAATGATGCAGGACGTTTTCCACTGCACTGGAGCCCTCCCAACTCGCATACTCAGGTTATAGATGTGCTGCAGGGGGTCACCCAGCTCCAGAGCACAGGCCCTGAGTAGCCTGGGACACACACCATCTGGCCCGGCTGCTTTGCTGGTGTGTAGCCTCCTCAACTCTCCACTCACCTGAGCTACTGTAAAGGTAGGTGGAGAAGGGAGGATGTTGCTCTCCCCAGAAGGTGTCAGAAGGGGGAAAGTGTCAGTGGATAATGGGGAGGGTAGTAGGGGGATGATTTCTTCACATCCAGCAGTGTTGGTCAGAGGAGGTGCAGGGTTGGCAGCGGGACAGATTGCAGCAGTGGGGGCAGGGCAGTCAAACCTGTTGAAGAAGTTGTTAAACTGATTGGCTTAGAGCAGCATCCCGTGATGGTCTTCATCCCATTCCACACCTCCCTTGTACTGTTCTGCTGCAGTTTCTGCTCCACTTTCCTTCTGTAGGTATTTTTGGCTTCTTTCAGCTGGACTTTGAGCTCCCTTTGTACGCGTCTTAGCTCGTTCTGGTCACCATCCCTGAAGGCTCTCTTCTGTTGATTAAGGAGGTCCTTGATATTGCTGGTAATCCAGGGTTTGTTGTTGGAAAAAGCAGTGTACAGTTCTAGTAGGGACCACAACATCCATGCAGAAGTTCATGTAGTCAGTTATGCAGCTGGTGATACCCTCAAGGTCCTCACCATATGACTCCTGCAGCATTCTGAATTCTCTCCATACCTTGGGCTTGTAGTAAGACCGGAGCAGGACCAGGTTGTGGTCTGATTTCCCCAGTGGTAGCAGAGGAATGGCAGTGTATGCATCCCTTACAATGAAACACATTATTATGAAACACAAGATGTTGCTCCAAAGAATGAATTCCAAAGCACAAACGGCAAGCTACTGTGAAGAAACGTGAAGTCCTATAATGAAACAAAGGTGATAAAATCATTGTCTCAGACTGTCTGGAAACATTCATATAAGCTTTTATTTAGAAGTGCAAAAACAATTTATTAGCTGACATGCAGTGTTGTTCTAAGGGGAAGGATCTTTGCTACAGGACAACGTTTCATATCAAACATTTAATTTCTGATTTGATTTCTGTTTCTAAATGTCAGTGAAATAAAGCAGTGACCATAGGATATAACAGGAGTTTGCCGAGGTCCTGAAATATTGATATTCTCTGCTGTTCGCTGATAGAGATCTCTCCGTCTGAGACTCTGCTCAGTGTGTTTGTTCTAACACACAGATTGATTGATTCCAGAGGCCGAAGACTGGAGTTAATCACTGGAACACTTAGGCTCAAGTCGTTACACTAAACTTTCTTTTTCCTTGCAGAAAAAGTAACCAAATACTGTGATGAATCTGGCAACTGGGTACACAGTTCATCTATCAATAAGACCTGGTCCCACTGTCTCACATTCTCAAAGGAGAAAATAAAGGTAAAATATTAGCACACTATAATGAGCTGTAGATTTGTTTGGTAATACCACTAAAATTGGTTTGCCCTAAGCAGAAATAAATACAACACAGTACAATTGCTTATAACTTTTAATCAATAGGTAGTGCTGTCGCCAAATTGATATATTTACAGCGCATTGTGGCAATGATTTTGAGCATTATGTAAATATGCAGAGTCCTTTCCATTGTGAAATTAAATATTTAACTGAAAAATATGGTAACACTTTAGAATAGGGAACACTTATTCACTATTAACTGCGACTTTTCCCTCAATAAATTCCTAATTTGCTGCTTATTAATAATTAGTATGGTAGTTGTCAAGTTTAAGTATTGGGTAGGATTAGGGACGTAGAATAAGGCATTAATATGTGCTTAATTACTACTAATAAATGGCTAATATTCTAGTAATATGCATGCTAATAAGCAACTAGTTAAGAGACCCTAAAATAAAGTGTTAATATTAAGCAGCACAACTTGTTGATAATATTAATAACCACATTAAAATGATGTGACACTGAAGACTAAAATAACGGATGCTAAAAATTTAGCTTTGCCATCAAATTACATTTTTTTTGTAATAGAAAATGGATTTGGAGTCTTGGTTAGCATAAGAGACTTCTTTCAAAAACATATAAAAAAATCTCCTGACCCCAAACTTTTGAAAGGTAATGTGTGTTTTCAACAGGGAACTAAATGTCTTGTCAATCAGACATCAATCCATTGGGCCCAACTGTTAACTGTGAGGTTAGAGAGGATTTAACAGGACCCAAAATTGGCAGGAATTGTCAGACCCCCCTCAGCAGGAGGGCCAAATTTCACAACTTCTTTAAATACGGTTTATGGAATGCATAGACTCTCAGCAAGAAGAAAGAGAAATGACAGATACAACTGACACTTCAAATCTTGGCCCCTAATTATCCATCAGGCCTATATTCAGATATTTCTTTTATGTGTATTCTCAAAACGAATGTATTCTTCTTCAGACGTTACCAGTTCATGGCTTTTTAGAGATGGAGACGGAGATGGATCCAACCGCTGAGAGTCAGGTCAGCCCCGTAGTGACTCAGAAAGCAGAGGAGAGGAGGAAGATCATTGATGGTCAATATAAATGCTTTGAGAAAATGAACAGAGACCAGCCATATAACAAATCAGGTGTGAAAACAGAGAGCCTCAAAAGAGGTTTTAGATTGAATCATCAGAAACTCATAGTGCAAAGTGCAGAGTGCAATTGCATGGTGGAATTGGCCCTGATTGTTTGTGTGCTTGTCTTTTAGGTCTATACTGCAACCGCACATGGGATGGTTGGCTATGCTGGGACGACACGCCAGCAGGAACGTACACATCTCAAAACTGTCCCAATTACTTCCCTGACTTTGACTCTACTGGTACAATTCATTCATTTGTTATTGAGGTTTTAAAACCAGTTTAGAACCACTGCACTAGTCTACACCAATGCAATTCTTAAAGAATTTTCAAACGGTTTTTGAAGGATACGTTAAAACCTGACTTGCATATAAAATGCACATTTGTTTTTGAAAACTGTACTAAAGCAATCTGAAAGCGCTGAGCCTTCCTGTTACCAGGATTACTTTAAAAGCTGAAGTATAAAGGCTTGTGAAATGCACTTATTCTCACATCTTTATCCTCGTTTATTTAGAAAAGGTCACCAAGTATTGTGATGAGACAGGAAACTGGTTTAGGCACCCTGAGACAAACAGGACATGGTCCAACTACACCCTCTGCATTGCTCACACCAAGGACAAGCTCAAGGTAGGTCATCTTTAAATTCTGCACCTGTCTTAAATTAACATTGTGTATATCTCTGGTAATTAAATGGTCAGATGTTATGAAAGTAAACTCCTACACACGTTAGAGTGACAGTATAAAGACTTTATTTCCTGTGATTTAGTCCATGTGTTTAAACATGTAGGGCTGAATTACAGCTAGGCAGGACAAATAATTAGCAGATTTCTGGGCAAACATACCACAAAAGTATAAATATGATACTTACAGTACATCTCAGATTGGTCAATATATGATTTAAAAGCTGTTCCTGGAGGGCATGTTGGATTTGAGTGTTCACTCAGTGGCAGTGAAGCGGAAGGCAGTTTCAGTTTAACTAAAGAGCTTTTCTGGAGGACAGTGGCAATGAAAATTATTAATAACATAATGGTTTTAGTGCCGAACAACTGCTGCTTTACAAACTGCGAGGGATAGAGAGAGGGAGAGCAGGGAAAATGTCAGCTCAGACAAGCTCCAATAAAGTCTGTGCACGTCACTCTATCAAATCAGATGAAATTGCATGGAGTTTATGAAAAAGGTACAACAAATTGAGATGTGCACTTTCAAATGGAGATATGCTACTTTTAAGCCTTCTTACTACTTTGAGATTTCATCCTTGTTCCTTGAAACTTGCTGTTCAGTATCACACATCAAAATATGCTTACATAATCGTTTTTCTTTTATCATGTTATGATTAATACCTTGAAAAATACACTTGAAGGGTTGATACTTTTTCCCATCTTGTGAGAACTGATTATACCCAGGATATTAATATGAAAATACACTTTTGACACCCTGTATGAATAATTTAATTGCAGTTGCAAACACAATTGAATTTCATATGATATAATTCTTTAACTGGTGTATGTTCTGTATATAAACTGTTTTTATGCTATTTTGGAACCTTTTTAATATCAGGAATATTCTTAATATAAAAATACTGAATAATGAATTGCAAGAATATAAAAGGTCAATTTCAAAATTGCTATCATTAGTTTTACATTAGGGTCTCATTATGAGTCTCTTGAATGCAAAAAATTAAAAAGAACATGGTTAAAAGTCTAATCATAACGTTATTTTTCTCATTTCAGATGGCGTATATTTTGTATTACATGGCAATTGTGGGTCATGCTCTTTCTATAGTGTCCCTTCTCATCTCGTTGGCCATTTTCTTTTATTTCAGGTGAGTTTACGTCTTGTACTGTATCCACCCATATGACTTGAAGAAGCCTTGAAATATCAGCTGCATAGTTGCAGTTACTTCAGACCGATCAATAAACCTTTTGATGATGGGTTGCTCAGTTGTTTACTTGTTTTTGGTAGGGCTTTGTGTTGTCTACTCTCAAACAGTTTGTCATTTGTCAGAGCTGTTGACGATGACGGTGTAGAGGTAGATTGCTGCGGTGGCATATGAGATTTATTTAATTGACAGAGTCGACGTTTAAGCTTTTCAAAGCGAGATTTACCAAGAGGCTCTCGGTTACCCCATTTATCACAGCAGCCAATTCAAACCAAATAGAAAAGATGGATCGGCATTCCCGTCAGCATGGCCACACGGAAATGCAGTCTGAACCCTGAGTTAAATACGTTAACCCCTGAATTATATACAACTGCTGTTCAGGCGATTCCTTCTACAGAGTCAGGAAAACTTTCCTTTTTTTCTGGGCGTATTGACTGAATTACCATATACAGTGTCTCGCAAATGCATCAAAATCTAAACCAACCCTCTTATTTGACTGAATTGTAAATGATACATTGAAATGTAATTCATTTTTGTATATGCACTGAAACCCAAAAGGAATTATTTCAATGTCATATTGTTTTGGCTAAGAAAAAAAATGTAGCTGTTTTGGATGTTTATAATTTTATACGGATGAAAAACAGTTTTACTTAGTTATTTAAAAGCATTTATATTGTGACATTTTAGATTAAAGTATTTAAAAATTTTAAGTATTCAGCAGACGTTACAGATTTAGTAAACAAAGACATAAATTAGGAAAAGCGTACAAACAAAATCCAAGTGTTTTGATGTCTCAGTCGGCATTGCTGGTTTAACTCTCTGGATGTGGAAGTTAAACCAGACCACCCAAACACTGTGAAAATGTGGTCCCTAAATACTTAATGCATAAACAAGAAAAGCTTCTCATCAAAAGAACTTGGACAATCTGATCAAATTAAAATAAATAAAAATATGTATGGGGCAAAAAGCATGGAAATTCTACTGGGGAACCTGTTTTAACTGGCTGAAAGTTTATCTTTTAGTAGGAGAATGAACTCAACTACAATTTCTTTACAAACAAGTTTTAATGGTTGGGTTGGACTGGACTGTGTAAGAAAAGCAGCTAATAATTGTCCAGCATAAATGGGAACTACTGTTTAAAAACATCTCATAAAGTTGGTTGAGAGAATGCCCAGAGCTATAATCTAAGATAAAATATCAAGATGTGTGATTTTTGGTCTTTTCCCTTAAAACATCAATTTGTTTTCATAGCTTTGATGTCTGGACTATTTAAAGGTACAGTAGATGCTCTTTCCCGTTCATTTTCTCAACTGAAAATTGAACGGGAAAAATTTTTCAGTTCATTTTTCAACTGAATTAAAAAAAGGAGAGATTTAAATACGTTGCTCACATAAGTATACTTTTATTTTTGCCAGTCACAAATTGAAGTTATTAAGATTATTGATTTGGTGCTTGAAATAAAAACATCACAGAACATTACATTTCATTTTAGGAATTGTAATCCACTTCAAGGAGCGTGCATGTTTTTATGGACGTTTAATGATTTAGAGATACTTCTGTCATCAACATTAACAAATTAACTTTTAATAGGAGCCAACCGTTTGAAGTGTGTACAGACTGAAAGCAAAAGGTCCTTTGGCTCTGGCATTGCAAAAAAACGATAGTTTCTCATCATTGTGTTTTATTGAGTGTAAATCCTTGCTGTCCATTTGTCTGGCAGAGCTGCACTAAGCCCTCAGCCAAATGACAAGCATTATTCGTCAGGTTTTGTGTGTCATTTCATGCTAACTTGGTTTCCGTATGTTTGTATCCCCTAGGGTAAACTTAATTTCATGGGTAATTAAATGTAGGAGCCAAAGAGTCTTATATGCATTAGATGCCACATAAACTTTGGGTTATATGTTACATAGTTTGACAGCTGTATCCAGCGAGTAAACTTACAATCCCATAGTTTATTTTTTTCAGTACACTAAGCAATAATTAAATGAGATTAAAAGGAAATTTTGATTAAGACCTGATTTAAACATTAGTGCTCATTAGAAACATTGTTGTTTTGTTTGTTTTTAAGAAAAATACAACCACAGAACACAATTTAATTTAATTTAATAGCATTTTGATGTTAGCAGCTTAATTTGCTGTGCAATATTGATTATGGCATACACAAAATGTTTCATGTTCCTGAAAATGTAAATTAAAGATAATATATCATGTCTGGAGCAATCGCTATTTAACCAACATTTTAGACACATCTGTTTTTTCCTAAGGGGTCTGATCATTTTTGT
This sequence comes from Barbus barbus, assembly GCF_936440315.1. Taxonomy (NCBI): domain Eukaryota; kingdom Metazoa; phylum Chordata; class Actinopteri; order Cypriniformes; family Cyprinidae; genus Barbus; species Barbus barbus. Next base: position 15,746,771 of record NC_136747.1, on the reverse strand, counting down.
TTCAAGGATTAATGGGAAATGAATTTGCAATTGTAAATAATTTTATTGTGTCATTTACAATGCATCACAAATTGTGTTTAACTGCTTTGGTACAATATCTGGAAGTGTAACATAGCTACGCTTGTTTTTACGTGAGATGGTGATATTTACAGTCCGATCTTTGGAGATGTCAAAGTCTTAATGTTGTCTTATTGGGTCCAGATGTGGTGCTAGGAGAGGTACGTGTCAGCATACAGCTGCACTAAGCTTTAATTTATGCTCCCTGAATAATGCCAGAAATTTTTGGTTTGGAATATGGGAAATAGCTTTGGAAAATAAGCTCAGTTTTCACTCCCATCCCTCTAGCTTTGCACTCAAATTGAGGTTAAATTGAGTGAAATCATGTGAGTAGCGTGACTTTCTTAATTGGTTGATTGTGATGCCATTTGTGTAAGGATATTTTATCATTATCTTTTGACAGCAAAATATAGATCAACTTGTTGTCTCAGAAGCTGTGTTTGTTGACAGAGATGAACTCCCAAATTTACCTTATTTTACAACTTCTGACCAACAACAAAACAGCATTTACTTTACAGCATTTTTCCAACATCGCGTTTTACATCGTTTTGAACTTGAACTTTATTTTTTTGCTGTTGTATAATTTATTTTCTCTCTCGCTCTCTCTCTCTCTCTATATATAGTATTTATGTTCTAAGTCCAGTTTAATCACTATTCCTTGATCTTATTGAGCTTCATAAATTCAGTTTTGATATAATCCCTTGAGTTTTTATTTTCAACCACTAAGCAACATATAGTAAAAACAGGCAAGCATCTGACACATAATCACATTATTTGAAATGAAGCCAGGATACTCAGGCCTCAGGTGACGCTTAATTTTAGTTCTGTTTACTTCATTAAACAATCATGATGAATCTAATTTTCTTTGATCTTTCGATATAAAAGAGTTCATTGTACTAAGAAAACATTCTGTACCATTCAGAACTCAAAAGTCCAAAAAGATCCATTTACTGAAACTTGGCTAAATTGTGTCTCATTTGGAATCATTGGATTCCTGATATTAACATATGACCACCCGCATGTGCACATCAGTGATGCCGGCCAATTCCTTATGAGGTCAGATGGAGGAAATTGGATAGATTATTCCTAAACACCAGAAATAAAAAGTGTAGAAAGTCAAGTCAACTGTAATTGTTACAGTTTGCTCTGCATGTTTGCCTAGTTTTATGAATCAGTCATGCAGGCTTTGCAAAGAGGCATTTAAGGATGGAACAGACAAAATCTATATTAAATCTGGCAAATCTTGGAAATGCTGAAAAGTTGAGTGCTTGAGGCTTGTGAAAAATGGAATCCATCAGAAGCAGACTGATTTATGATTATGTATCTAAACTATCCAAAAGATGACCTGCCAAACTGAATTGATGAATGATCAGTGATTAATATTTCTTTGTCTATCATCCAGGAGTCTGAGCTGTCAGAGAATCACTCTACACAAGAACCTGTTCTGCTCATATGTGCTCAACTCAGCCTTCACCATTGTCAACCTCATAACTGTGGTCAACAACCCCAAAGTGGTGGAGAGGAATCCGGTGCGTGCTCTCACATCCACAATTACTGCCAGTAATGCTTGCTGTTTGTGAAAAGTGAGGAAAAAGAGGCTGATCCACATGTTAGAGAACAGGTGTGAACAACCTGAGTAATTGTACTCCATCAGATCAAATCAAATATGTTTTCCTTGCAATTTCATTTAGACCTTTAAAGTACAAAGCACATATTTCACCATTTAAATGCTGTTTAAAAGTTCAGGGTCAGTAATATTTATTTATTTATTTATTGTTTGCTTTAAAATAAGAAATTAACAATTTTACATTTAGCAAGGATGCATTAACTGGATCAAAAGTGACACTAAAGGCATTTATAATGTTGCAAAAGTTTTCTATTTGAAATAAATGCTGTTCTTTTGAACTTTAATCAAAGAATCCTGAAAAAAATATATAATCATTTCCACAAAAATATTAAGCAGCACACCTGTTTTCAACATGAATGTTTCTCAAAATCTTCAAGAAATGTGTCTTAAGCAGCAAATCAGCATATTAGAATGATTTCTGAAGGATCATGCGTCACCAAAGACTGGATTAATGATGCTGAAAAATCAGCTTTGCCATCACAGGAATAAATTACACTTGAAATATACCAGTTATTTTAAATTATAATAAGATTTCCTAATATTACTGTTTTTACTGTATTTTTTATTCAAATATATGCAACTATGCTGTGCATAAGACAATTGTACTAAGATAGTTTATATATTCAGTTTCAATAATGAGAATATATATATATATATATATATATATTTTTTTTTTTTCATTTAAATACTTTTTAAATACAAAAAAAAAATACTACTACTTTTTACACTTCAGATGAATCTCATATTGAGTCCACCACAAAACTGTTTAATTCTCATTGTAGTTTCATTGCATAAGATCTTTGCTTGGAATATGATCTTTTCAGGCTTTGCTCTCTATGGAGGAATACATAAATCTGCCACACCGGAATGTACTGCATGATCTAAGAGGTGTGGTGAAGAGATATATTTCAAGAAAAACATTAACTTTTAGCTACTGTATCTAATGTGATTGAGGAGAATTGCCTATTCTTTTTTTCTGATGTAAAAACAGCTAAAAAGAGAGACAGTCTAAAATGAGTTTTTGCACCCTGCTGTCCGGGGTTTGAAATGGCCTGTCATCATGTGTGGAGGATTGGATGAATAGATTCTGAAGTTCTTAAAAGGACTAGAGTGCATTGGAGGTGTAGTTTTGGAGTTGCAGAAAGACGATAATCACTGTTCTTACTTGCCTGAGAATATTGGGTCATGTCTGAAAGATGCATTATCACATTCACCAGACTCCGTTTAAAAAAACAAAACAAAACCGCTGCTGTGCCTGTCAAAGTACCATCCTTATGCTTTCTCAAAATTATATCTGTTTTATGCGGCCAGTGTAATACAGATGTCTTGATGTCTTGAAATGTGAATTCTTAGGGGGGTGGGTGCATTCTCAATGTTTAATTTACGGTATCCTTGTTCAGACTGGAGAACAAGCTCCTTCTGTTTTTCCTTCCAACTCTGCAGAAGTCAATACAGAATGCATTCCCAGTCAAGGAGAAGAGTTTACAGAGTTACTCACTTTATTTTCGACTTAAATCCTGTTTCTGACATAGTCTGACAAGAACGCCATTGCATATCAAGGACATTTGAATTGAAGTAAAGAAGCCTTGACTCCTAAAGGGAAGCTGTGTGTGGAGAATAACATGTGTGAGGACTTGCTGCCAGTTGCGTGGGTGCAGCAGGCAGATGAGAGCTATGGACATATGGTAAAAAGTTAATCTGGATGACTGACGTGTTGTTGGGAGGTGTGTGATCCAGAGCTCAGCGGATTGAGAATAGACACTTTTGCCAGCATTTTCTAATTAAAATTGCACACGTTCTTAAAAAGGAGCCAGGCATCTCAAACATTAAGAGTAAGGTAATGTCTGGACCATGTCAAAGAGATAAAAATGGACAAAATGAATATTCTGCAGGTATTTGTGAAGTTAATGGCATGTTAATTAACTCATAATGTGAATTTAAGATTCTGGAACCTGTTTAAAAACATTTTTGTTGTGAATATTTAGTCTAGACTGTTCTTCTGGAGAACTGAAAAAAAGAAACATTGCCAAATGCAAATAATAAACTGCAACTAAATATATAATCCCACATGATTAGGATAGCAAAATAAATGTACTTGAGGAAGGAGAAAATGCTTCCCATATTTTTCTTGATGATTTCAAAGGTGAGCTGTCACCTAGTGTACTTAGTAATTTGGCTAAAACAACATTTGGATCAGTGTTTGTTCAATGTGTTAGGCTGTTAAATCACACTTCTGCTGTTGTTTATGCATTTATAAAATTGTCACTTGTCCTAATCAGCCTATGTCATGTTAATAATTTCACAAATGGACCCTTTTCACATTTCCCGGGTTCTCACAGGCAGACGTTGCCATATTTGGGTCAACTTCTATGGTGGTGAACGGAAACTACAACAAATATAATTTTTGCTTTCTCAGTTGCCCCAACAGCAAAAGAAAAAAAAAATCAATAGCATTTCTATGACTTTCCAAAAGAGGGAAATTTTTTTTAAGAGATTATGTTGATCATAACAAAGATGTCAAATTTGCCATTATTCCCTTTATGTCATTTAATGCCAAGGTAAGAAAACACAAATGAATATGTTATAAATGTACATTACATTTTTAAAAAAAAGAAAATATTAAAAACCTAAAGAGTTTGATTTATAATGTTAATAATGTGGCATGTACAGTTCATGAAATTGATATTTTGGTAACACTTTTGTATAAGAACCAGTTCTCACGATGAATTATAGTTGCTTATTAGCATGCCTATTATTAACATATTGGCTGTTTCTTAATACTTATAAAGCACATATTCTGCATGAATACATCTATATCCCTAATCCTATCCAATACCTAATTTTAACAGCTACCTTACTAACTAGTAATAAGCAGCAAATTAGGAGTTTATTGAGGCAAAACAATAGTTAATTGTTTGTTAACAGCGAGAATTGAACCTTAAAATAAAGTGTAACTATCATTTTTATCAACCAGCTGAAAACAACTGCAGTAGATAATTGGCAGAGCATTCATTTATTACTATCTTAACTAGCTAGACCAGGGCTGCGTTTCCCAAAAGCATTGTAAGCTTAAGTACATCACAGACCCATTGAAACCAACGGAGCTACGATCAGCTTACTCTTACGATGCTTTTGGGAATTGCAGACCCGCAAAAAAACTAGTAATTTATGGTAATTTACGCTGAAGGGCTGTCCTGTCAGATTTAATTTTTGCCTAAATTGCTTGTTGCAGTGAAACTTAAAGCACCTGTCTACTTCATTTCCCCCCTCTGTAGATTGGCTGCAAGGTGCTTCACTTCTTCCACATGTACATGCTGGGCTGTAACTATTTCTGGATGCTCTGTGAGGGGATTTACCTGCACACGCTGATTGTGGTGGCCGTATTTGCTGAGGAGCAGCATCTGCACTGGTATTATCTTCTGGGCTGGGGTGAGTCTCTGCCAGCTCTGCTGCCCCACAGTTCCTAGTTTTGCTTTCCCATCTGTTAGCAAACTCTAAATTGTAAATATGAACCCCCTCCCTATTTGCTCAGCACTGAGTGTAGCGTGACCTGTTTTCATAGGCAACTGTTTCATCAGTCTTTGCTCCATAATTTATTGGATGCATTTGCTCGTGGTCATGTCCTCATGCTCCATAAACAGATAACACGGTCGCCGACACAAACACTTGTTTAAAAACAGACAAATGAGCTCATCCACAGTTAGGACACAATGTGCTGGACACTTGTGGATGTTTGCGGTTCATGATTTGTTTCACATTCTGGTGTACTTAACGGTTCCCACTAGCAGTTTTATGATGACGGTTTATGGAAGATCAGGCCCTAACTGTCTTGTCTCACCTGTTCTGTATGCTAGCAATGACATGGGTCAGGAACTAGCCTGATGAATGGACAAGAAATTACCTGCATTGTGGAGCATTATTAAAGATTGGTCTGATATCCTCGTGCAGGATCTGTCATCTGTCCCCAAAATGCCTTATGGCTTTTCACGCTGTTCTGAGATTATTAAAAATTCCCACTGTAAAAAATGTCATTATTTACTCACTTTCTTGTTATGACTTACATTTGCCATGAAAAAAAAAAAAAACGTTTGTAAAATGTTTGAAGGAAAATGTTTGAAGAATGTCCAAGCCACTCTTTCCCATATGAGGGGATGTGAATGACGGGGGAAAAACTCTAGATGTATTATAAAAGTAGCTAATATCATCTATGCATTATTTTCCAAGTCATATGAAGTTATTCAATAACTTAGGGTAAGAAACAGGCTGAAATGTATGTCATTATTCACTGATAATCGACCCCTCCAGTGCCCAATTCCTCATGCATCAAAGACAGTTTAGTTTATTTAGACTATAGATGCTGAGTTTGTAGTGCACTATGATTTTAAATACTTCAATAAATCAAGTGAAGCATTTCGCCTGGTCATGGCTAGCCGTCTAATAACTGTTACAGCATTATCATTCATTTTACATTAGAGGTATAATATTTCGTGTTTGACTAATGTCTCAATTCTCCTTTCAACAGGATTCCCCTTGGTGCCTGCATCCATCCATGCTGTGGCAAGGAAGAAATACTTTGATGACAAGTGAGTAATGTTCACTGCTTTTCAGCAGTAAATACAGAAGACAGGCCAGGTTTAGTGGACAGTGGGTCTGATATGGGATTTATTGTATTTTCCACTAGCTGTTGGATGAGTGTGGAGACACATCTGCTCTACGTGGTTCACGGCCCCATCATGGCAGCTTTATTAGTGAGTCAGAGCCTTTTACATTTCTTGAATATATTTATCTATTATATTGAGTTTTTGCATATATTCACACAGCGTTTATCATGTATTTGCCCTGAATAATCCATTTTAATATTGAAAAAAACTTGAGTATGCTTAATGTTGAGGAAAATTTTTAATGCAATGTCATGTTCTTAGAGCCAAAATGACAAATATTGCGTTTAACTTCTCATTACAGCACTTTTCTGTTAAAATTGGATTATCGAGTCAATGGCTTTGTTCATTCACAGTTAATCAAGCTTAATTGTGGCAACGCTGTGTGAAATTAAAATCCAAATAGAGCATGTTAGTTAAGGACTGTTTGGAGAGCATAGGAGTTCATTTTTATTCTTTTTTATGTTGTAGGTCAATTTATTCTTTCTGCTGAACATAGTACGGGTTTTAGTGACCAAACTGAGAGATACGCATCGAGCTGAGTCTAACATGTATATGAAGGCAGTGAGGGCCACCCTCATTCTGGTGCCCTTATTGGGCATTCAGTTCGTCATCTTCCCTTGGCGGCCAGAGAACCGCTTGGCAGGAGAGATATACGATTACATCATGCACATATTAATGCATTACCAGGTAACGCAGACTGAATGTTAACTCTTTTTACTTGTGAAAGACATCTCAAAATGATTGTTAATGCTTCTATATTTTCTGTTTTGCAAGGGATTGCTGGTGGCAACCATATTCTGCTTTTTCAATGGAGAGGTAAGTAAATTACCTTATAATACATAAAGGCATATTTCACTCAAATTGTGGCATTATTCATTATGAAAACCTGTTTCTGTCGAGGAAAAAAATGAAAAAAAGGGTAATCGCAACTTTTTATTTCACAATTATGATATATTTTTTATTCTAAATTGCAAATTTACCACCGAATAAAAAAATTTAAACATCAGCCATTCTTTACATCAGAATTTTCTCCAAATTGTGTTTATATCTTGCATGCCTTTATATCTCACAATTATGAGAATAAAAGTCAGAATTGTGAGATATGAACTCTTGTAAGAAAAAAGTCAAAATTTTGAGATAAAAAGAAGAAACACACTTCCATCCAAACTACTTACCCTTACATCATGCATTTTAATGTTTTTGAAGAATATTATAAATATTTTCCATGCAACATCACAAAAAGCCTATAAAAGTAGTTCATAAGACTGATAATTCACATTCAAACTAAAACATTTTGTGACAAGATGGCAAGATCTTGTCAAAGGTGTGATGTCAAATGGAATTGGTTTTCACATATATTTCAACTAAACATGGATCGCCAGTTTGAATATATGGAATGGAGAATGACTTTCAAGAGGTACCTTAGACTAACAGTGAAAAACTAAAGTTTTCAACCCTTTTCTGATAAAAACTATACCTTCAGATGACTTGGAATACAGCATTCAGGTTTGATGTGACATGAGGGTGACTAATAATGACAATTACTTTCCACATTACATTAAAGAATGTCAAAATAATTCCTTATAAAAGAAATGTCATCCTTATAAAAGGGGCTAAATTTAAGCGAAATCACCCCCTGCGTGAAGGACGCGACCTTTGGGATAGCTTGACGTGTTGTCAAAACACCAAAGTGCTAGTGGCTGGTTTTCAGGAAGTCAGTCAGGCATTCAGACAGTTTCTGGTTGAATACCTGGCCATGTTGTGCAACTGACACATTGATTCAGACATGGTTGATGTCACTTTCCTCTATGATCTGTCAGGAAGCACACATGATATAACTGCTGACTTTTATTGCTTTTAAGGACAGTTTGATAACAACTATAGGGAGTTACAGTCTATGTGTCTAAACTAATAAGTAGTGCTGGGCTATGATTAATCGCATCCAAAATAAAAGTTTTTGTTTATATAATATGTATGTGTACATATATTTACATGTATATATTTATTTTCATATAATTTATATTATATATAAATGTATTTAATGTATAAACATAAAATTTTTCTTAAATATATACATGCATGTGTGTGTATTTGTATATACATAATAAATATACACAGTACACACATATATATTACGTACACAAAAACTATTATGGATGCGATTAATCGCGATTAATCATTGCTCAGCGCTACTAATAATCTTAAAGGGGTCATATGATGCGATTTCATGTTTTCCTTTCTCTTTGGAGTGTTACAAGCTGTTCATGCATAGATGAGATCCCTAAAGTTGCAAAGACTAAAGTCTTAAACCCAAAGAGATATTTTTTTATAAAAAATTAAGACTCGTCCACGCCCCCCTAAAATGGCTCATTCAAACACGCCCCCAAGTCTACGTCACAATGTGGAAATATTTGTGTAACGCCGCCCAAATGTTCACGCAAAGAAAGAAGGCATGGTTTCAGTAAACACAGTAGTGTTGATGCAGCCATGTCAAGGAGACGCTGTGTGTTTCTATGCGAAAGCAAATGCACTTTATTTGGCCTTCCGAAAGTAGATGCAATTAGGAATCATTGGTTAAGATTTGTTTACAACACAAACAGCACAACCCAAATGTTTGAATTTGTGCAATGCATTTTATGGACGACAGTTTCGTGAACCTAGTAGAGTATACATGATGGCTATTTCTAAAAACAAAACAAAAAAAAAGGGTAAATTCTGACTTTGCTTTGACAATCTAGCGCTTCTGAATCACAGACTGTAAGTATGTTTTGTTATTAGTTAAAGTTTCGATTAGTTCGAGTTTTGTTCGTGTAACGTGTTGTGTGTGTGTGTGAGGGGAACAGGGTCACATCACAGTGAAGTGTACAGCCCGTCAGAAATTGTCTTAACCGCGGCTTGTGTATTGCAAATACAGTACATACGAGCCTCATCACTGTGTTTCGTCACGCGACTCTGTTCTCCTTTCGGGCTCGAACTGATAAAGCTAACTTGAAAGCTGAAGCTCGCGATTATGGTAAGGGGCGTTACATTTCAGACGCGTGCTTGTGGTGTTCAACCAATCACAATGCACTGGGTCAGTTGACCAATCAGAGCAGACTGCACTTGTTGGAAGGAGGGGCTTTGTAGAAAACGACGTGTTTGAGAGAGGCGGGGCATAGAGGAACTACAATAATGTACAGTATTTGAAAAATAATGTGTTTTTTGAACATTAAAGCATGTCTATTGCTTTAATGTTGATTTCGGAAATATTGATTTCGGATCATTTTTAACCGAAAAAAAAGTCACGGACTGCAGCTTTAACTAATTGAATATTGCTTGTTCCACATCAGCTTTTTAACTGAATAAATTGAATTGATTTCAAACAAATGTATGCAGATTTTAACCTACTTAAATGCATTTGGAAAAGATGAGTTATTAAATAAAATCAAATAGACACAAATAGTTAATAATAAATTATGCATGATTTTTTTGAGAGCAGAAATATCACTTGTTTCATTTATGTATGACTTATAAATATGCATCAAATTAAATGTATTAGTTCTGTAAATTAATATATGTTAAAACTGTGAAATTCCAATGGATGGAAATTTTATTTGCAATTCAAATTCATGAATCTTTCGAGTGACCTGATTAAGACGTTGTCTGTGGCATTATACAGACTCTGATAGACTTTTCTCAAGGGTTCGTCGTAATAGCAAAAGACGTTTCTCACGTTGTGTATTTTCACATTCACCAAACATCTATTTGAAAGCCAGATGCTTTCAACGTTTCTCTCGAAGCGAGGGGGTGCATGAAAAGAGTATTAAGTGGCAGTAAATACCAACAAGCACGTCAAAGTACATTTACCAGACTTGAGGAAAACAGACTTAGAGCACTTATGCATGACAAAACCAAAACAACGAAGAGACAGTTTCATTAGAATACTCAGCATGAGGTTCCTGGCATGAACTTGAATGGAATGAATTAGCGCCTTTCATCCGCCTATGTGTAAGTCATGTTTTAAACATGCTGAATTATTTCTGGGCCTGGAAAATGGGTCAATTATTAGCCTATGCATGAGCAGCCAGCTTGCATCAGCATCAGTGGGTCCACAAACTATTTGGATGTGTCCTAAGCACAGATCCAGTTTCAGGACAATAAAAGGACCACTGACACAGAATAATATTTTCTTTGTGGTGGTGCTTGTTTACCTCAGCGGAATGATTCGTTCTAGTCTAATGTCCTTCCCCTGTGCCCCTGTCTCCTCTAGATTTGTGCCTGATCCAATATCCTTCTTTGTTATGTGTTAAAAATACACAGAGCGGTAATTGGCACATCAAATTCGTTTATGATAACAATAGAGTAATATAATTCCCACATTCTCCAAATCCACTAAATACACAGAGGTTAAAACAAAAACAGAATTTATACTTAAATGTTACTCAATTAACAATCGAAACACATTTAAGTGCAAGTAACTTTTCTCTTTAAAGTAACTCTGATGCACAAACAGTGCACTGCAGCTTGTCAAATCACAATGTCCTGACATCTGAAAAACAGATGTTAAACTAAAACCTGCTACCTGAAATTGTTTAACATTAAATTCAATAACAGCTGATTTTATAATGATTTTAAAAATATAATGTAGTTGTATACTGAATATAGCAAATGATTGTCGACTGTGTTTAAATCAAGTTCATCTTCAAGGATGGTTATAATAAAACTACAAAGACTCAAAGAGTCTTGTGATTGATGGGATGTCTGAGCACAAGGAAAAATTGCTATAGCTGTGTCCAATTTCCTTACACATTCAAACTTTGTACAAATTTCACCGGCGGATTCACAAGGACAGCCAAAATTATAAAAATTTGGGGTCAGTACATTTTTTGAAATGAATACTTCACAAAGGAAGAAAACAAAAGATTTATATTTCAAATAAATGCTGTTCTTTTGATCTTTCTATTCATCAAAGAATCCTCTTAAAAATGTATTATGGTTTTTACAAGTATTGCTTTTATAATAATAATAAATGGTTCTTGGAATTCAAATCGGCATAGACTGGAGTAACAACTGCTGAAAATTAAAAAATGACATTAAAATAGAAAACAATCATTTTAAATAGTAATAATATTTAACAATATTCCTATTTTACTGTATGTTCGATTAAATAAATGCAGCTTTGGTGAGCATAAGAGACCTTCAAAAACATTTCACTGACCTCAGTCATTATACGACCTCAATCTCTATATGATGTATTATGGCATAGTAAAGATTTGAAATAAGTAAAAGTTATATGTTAACGGATTGTTACATGTTGCAGGTCCAGGGAGCTCTGAAAAGGCAGTGGATGCAATACAAAGCCCAGTGGGGTCAGCGACGACGCGAGCACTGCTCCATGAGGTCCACCTCCTACACCGCCACCTCCATCACTGAGGTGCCCGCCTTCATGTACCATCATGACTGCAACAGTGAACACTTGAATGGTAAACAAACAGAAGACTCAGAGCTAGTCGCCCTCAAGACGGGTGAGACATATGCATAAACATTTGGAGAGAAAGATAATACTGGGAAAGAAAGTGATTCAATCAAACTGGAGACTGGAGACTCAGATTGACTGAACTTTTGCAAACTCCCCCATCTCAGACAGCACTTAAACGCTGACACCAGAACATTCAAAGCCTTGTGTTGGCAAAGCCGTTTCTGTTGAAATATTACTCAAGGCTTTGTTTATATTCTCTTCAGCTCTGCTTCTGCGAGTTGAAACGCAAAAGAAACGGAAAAAAAAAAAAAAAACCTGACATGGGTTGCGTTTTTTAAAATGTCATACTAAAGCTGCTAGTGTCAGGCTCCTCTCACATCCTTTTTGGGCTGGTGGCCACAAATAAAAAAAAAAGTTATTTTGCAAAAAACCAAAGGATGTGTTGATTTGTGGGATGCTGAGTGTTTCTCTAAAGCCACTTGGAAACGATCCTCCAGAAGACAATCTACACTCATCTGTCTCTGAACAAATGAAAGTTCTTCTGTGCCTGAATCCTGTTCCTGATGGTGGTGAAATGTCAGAGGAGGTTACAAAGATCTGTCTGATGGTCATTTCGCATTTGATAAAAATAGCTTTTTATCTGTCTTGCGAGACTTCTGACTGCTTTATTGTTTTTGCAGCTGTACTTTTCTGCCTCGTCTTTGTTGCGAAAGGGGGTATGGAGGAAAAGATGAACAACACAGACAATTTTAGGACTGCTTAAAAACAAACTCTTAAACCTGTGCATAGATATGCACAAAATGCATTCTGTAAACAAAAACAAACAAAAAAATATATATTTAATAAGCTCCCGTGTTTTAGAGTGCAGATTGTATTTATCAAGTCTGATTTCAAGGCATCTTTTCAGTGTTTTGGAGTGCTACTTTGCCAGTAAGTGCATTTCCTCTTGGAAACCAAAATCCACCTCTCATGAATGCACCAAATTCACTTCCACTTTTCTTCACCTGACATTATTTGAGCACAAATCACTTCTGGGTCTCACTGATTTCAGCTGAAAATACGAAGCACCAAATTAAGAAATTAGATCAAAATAAATTGTGCTCTAAATAAACATTTATATATTAAGCTTTATATATATATATATATATATATATATATATATATATATATATATATATATATATATATATTTACATACATACATACAATGTGGGGTCAGTAAGATTTTACATTGTTACAATTTTTTTTCTTTTGAACTTTCTATTTATCAAAGAATCCTAAAAAAAAAAAAGATCTCATCACGTTTCCTAAGAATATGAAACTTGATATTGAAGACTGGATTAATGTCTGCTGAAATATCAGCTTTGCCATCAGAGTAATAAATTACATTTTTAAAAATATTAAATTAGAATTATTTTAAATTGTAATAATATTTGATGCTATAACAAATTGTACTGTATTTTAGATCAAACAAATGCAGCCTTGGTGAGCCTAAGAGACTTTTTTCCAAAATATTTAAAAAAATCTTATTGACCACAAAATTATTAACTGCTAGTGATACATGCATACATACAAACACATACATATACTGTAGGTTTGCAAACGTTATTAAAATCAAAGAAACCCATCTCGCTATGCCTGAAGAAATAATGTCCTCAGAAATACTTGGGTGTTTTCTGAAAATAAATGTAGAACAGCACGCCCACATACAGTATATTTAAGCGTGTGTAGACTGGACAACTGTGAAGATAAGACCCTCTTGGCTCAAATCAGCCACGTCTGGGGTGCATGTGATGACAAGCAGCTGTCACAGAGTTTGCATTGCCTGTCACAAGAATGCAGTAACAACTCACACAGATATCAATTTTACTGACAGCATCAGCTTCTGCTTAATGAAATCAAATACCTTATTGTTTAAAGATCACATGCAAAAATCAAATGAAGGATTTACAGTATAGGAATGCTCACATTTCTTAACAATGTGAATTTATATATTCAATACAACAACACTCTGGACACAACCCTGTACGAAATGTTTATTTTTTGTTATACTTTGGACTACAACACTGTACTTTTATTTAAGAGATATTTAGCTGTACATAGTGTGTTGTTTTTCAAGGTTTGAGGTGAAATTGTGACAGTTGGGTCATTCATTGTGAGTTGTGTCAGTATCTTGGACTTGGTATTTACCATGTAATTGTTTTAGTCTAACGTGAAATTGATTTATCATGGTGTAAATACAGCCAGTCATTAAGCTTGTTTGAGCTACAGTTATATGTTGGAAGTCAAGAAGCTACATTTCTTGCTCATGTTTTTAAAGTGTCTATTGCTTCTATTGGAGATGACACTGAAAACGATTGTGCTTTCAGAAAAAAAAAAAAAAAAAAAAAAAAAAAAAAAAAATATATATATATATATATATAGAATTTTTTATTTTTATTTTGGCACTTTCACCTCTTTGTAATTGTGTCCATGTGTACAAACTCTGTCTCTACATTGTACATAAAATATGGCTTACGGAGAATAGTTTTTTTTATGTGACCCTGTTTATAATTGCTTATATTTTTACATATGAATATATAATCTCAAGCACACATCCCAAATATTCTTTGCTATTTAAAGCATAAATTCATCTTTCTCATATCTCCGAAACTAAGGCATATGTCTTATTCCCAGCAAGAGCAAGCATCTTCGTTTGGCATTTCAGTTTAAAGGTTCATGGCTAATCACATTCAATGTAATTGACTTTTGTGACTAAGATGTGGTTTGATCTGGCCTGAGGGTGTGAAAGCTCAGACAGCAGTTGAGGATATTTCTGGCATAGCCAGTGTCACATCCACTAACCATCAGCCTTTACAGGTGCAGGACTGACAAATGCCCTTTGTTTACTCCTAGCATGTGCTCTCCTCCCTCTGCCCATTCAGACATGGCCATAAAAACACCTAAACTGATTTGGATAAACATACTTGGGTTTAATGTCTCATCGTTAAAATATTTAGGACAGTGAGAAATCTTTCTAATGAGACTTAAAATAACTGTATAAAGGATAAAATGACAAGTACAACAACATTCAACAAAACATGTTTTCTTAATGATTATTAAGGCATTATAGCCTATTTTCCTTTTTGTTTTTTAAAATAAACATTTGTGTGTTTTATGAAGAACTTGCCCTAAATATAAAATATTTGGCCTTTCTGTTGTCAGTAGAATCATCATTTATAATGAATTTAATGTATATAATTGGATTTAACTATACAAGGTAATGTCTTAAAATATTATTTTAATCTTTAGAGGTTTCAAACGGTTATATGAATCTTCTGATCAAATATGCTCTGATACATTTGATGATCTGAATGATAATAAGGTATGAAGAAACTACTGTATAAATACCTGATTGCATTTTTTATCTTGAGTCACAAAATGCAATTAGCTCATTTGATTTGTGAGTATGAAGGTTTTGTACTGAGTCGATTATGTTGTCCATAAACACACACTGTGAATATCTCAAGATTCATTCTGAAAATCATTTTTTTTTTGTAATCATTTCTTTTTTATCAAAGTTTAATTTGCTATTGATCCAGAGATGACTGTAGTGATGTTGTTGTTTTGTTCAGAAATTTCAATCAGATATACATTTATGACAATGTTTGCTGTGGTCTCTCTTTACTGACTTATGGTTATGAAAAGCTCATGATACTGGCGCTTTGATACTTGCTTTCTTTTTGGTTGCAACAAAGTAGTAAAATTGTTTAGACTAATTTTACACAGAAAAGGTTAACAAGTGTTTTTTCACTCTAAAATCATGCTCACACACATTGTTTAACGTCTTACTACTGAAACAGTGAGCACTTAGATTGGCACCATTCACTTATATTGTAAGTGCCTCGCATTAAATCAGATTTTTGCTGTAATTTTTTTAAGAAAAGCAGAGAGGAGTCAAATTTTTTTTTTTTTATAGTAATCAGCATTATGCTGTTCAACTTGAACCTGGAACCTTGCTGTACTGAACCTGGTATATTCCTTTAGGCATTCCCGCTGGCCTTGCAATGAATCACACATCACCCATTCAGACTGAACAATCACCAATCTCTGCTGATGTCCCGTCACACACCACTGTGAGATTAATGTTTAGTCTTGTCGCGGGAAGTGTTACATAATCACACGCATACACAAAATGCTACATAACTTGACAATCGTGAGCCTTTGATTCTGCATTTCTCTTTCATCTCTTTTAGCTGAAGACAATGACAGTGGATTTGAATTCATCATAAACACTACTGATTGCATCATGACATAATAACTGTGCAATCTGCGAGCCCAATGGGATATATGAAAGAGAATCACTCAGTACAGCTGTATGAACACAGATATACAATTATAATTCTCAATAAATGATTTCCATAAGCCATTTGTGCGTAATAGCTAAGAGAGGAGACCCCCAGTGGTCCCGCTGCATCAAGAAGATACAAGTATCACGCATTTTTTGCATTGAAATTAAATTTTTGCATTGAGTTTATTATAATAAATATTTGTCACTGTGAAATCTGGACAAAAATGTTGTGCTATTATGATAATATAATTATGACCTGCTCTATTAAAGTTCTGAAGTCTGTATTATGAAAACAACAAAATCTCTGAGACTCGTACAACCAAAGTTTTTAGCCAAACTAAATATTTTTGTAAACTTCAACAAGAGTTTAAAACTTATGTATATTAGTGGAAAAATGGGCTGAGAGCATTTATGAATTACAATTTTATTTTGCTGAAAACTTGCCATTAATGTGAAAGTTTAATGATGTTTGTGTCAAGAAGGATTACACTGGAGTCTGGCTCTAAGGCGTCGCTGGTAATTTGTGTTTACTGAGTCTTCAGGTGGCTGAACCAGGCTAATTCGTAGTCTGTTCTGCAAATAGGATTTGTAAACATTTGAGAAAATTAGTATTAGGTTACCTCTGGTCTCTTGCTGAGTGTTTTTGGGAGACTTTAAACTTCGTTTTAAGTCTCAGCCTGAGGCCATTACAGCCTGAAGGCATGATGGGAAGATCTTCAGCTCTATTAAGTCAGAGTGACAGATTCATTAAAAACAATCAGTTTGGCACATACATACACGCAGACCAGAACTGCTGTAAATGTTTCCAAGAATGTTCTTTGAGAAATACAAATGGTGAATATGAATATATTTGAATAGCGTGTGAGGTGAATTTCCATTTATCTCCATGATGAGTTCCTCAGAGCCCTAAGACTTCATGTGAATGCAGCTGTCAGGACATTTATACCGCACGGTACAGCTTTTCGTGAAGTATCAATTATCACCCACGTCTACTTCTATTAATATGCAAGCAAAATGGAAACAATGGCTAAGACAAGTTTGAGAAGAAACTAATAGCTTTTTTCCAAAACATTCCTCTGTGCCATTATTAAGTACAGTGATTTTCTAAAAGCAGACACCATTAACAATGACTGTGGGACTTACTGAACAAACTGTTCTGTATAAGTCCTGCAGAAAGTATTTTTTTATATATATGTGTGTGTGTGTCTGTATATATATATATATATATATATATATATATATATATATATATATATATATATATATATATATATATAGTGCCCTCCTTAAGTATTGGAACAGTAAAGACAAAATTGCTCTGTTGGCTGTGGAGTCAAGACATTTGTGAATATAATTAAAAGATGAATATGAGACAAAACTACAGAATGTCACATTTTATTATTAGCCGTTTCAACCAACGCTATCTCACGGCAATTCGTACGTATTTTACGAGGTGGCTAATTCGTACGAATTCATACGACCTTTAGTACGATTTGTCTAAACCCCAGTGACGGGTAGGTTTAGGGGCGGGGTTAGGTGTTGGTCATTCGTACAAATTCATACGAATTGGCAACTCGTAAAATACGTACGATTAAGCAAAAATCGTATGAATTTGTACGAGTGAGGTCGTACGAATTCGTACGAATTAGCCACCTCGTAAAATATGTACGAATTTCCGTGAGATCGGGCTGGTTTCAACACATACATGTTTTACCAAATAAAAAGAACAGTACTTTTAGAGTTCATCCCACTCATTGATGTGAGCATAAGTATTGGGACAGTTGAACATAAGGCAGATATAAAAGATTAAAAGCTATTATTTAGTTGCAGATCCCTTGCGCACAATCACAGCAGTGAGTCTGTGACCCATAGACATCACCAGACTCTTGGTCTCATCCTTTGAAATACTTTTCCCAGCCTTTAATGCAGCCAGTTCCAATTGTTGCTTGTTTTGGGGAGTTTCTGCCTTTACTTTCCTCTTCAGATGGTGAAATTCATGTTCAATCGGATTTAAATCTAGAGACTGACTTGGGCAATCTAAGACTTTCCATTTCTTTGCCCTTATAAATTCCTTGACTGAACTGGCAGGGTGTTTTGGGTCATTGTCCTGATGCAATATGAAGCACTTCCCAATGAATCTGGTGGCATTTTCTTAAATATTGGTAGGCAAGACGGTTTTATACCCTTCCAAATTCATTCTGCTACTGTCATCAGTAAAGTTGAGAGGGCCTGTTCCAGAGGCAGCCATGCCATGACACCACCTCCTGAAGCTGTATGCTTGGAATCATTCCAGTTCCCTTTTTTTCTCCACATTTTTGCTTTCCCATCACTTAGATTGTCACGAATCTGGTTCGTGGTCTTCCGTCCACTCGCCATCAGAGGTCACTCTTCCATCAATGCAATGGATGATGGGAAATACAGTCCAGTGTGAAGTGTAACAGTCTGACTCTCACATCACACTGGACTGCATTTCCCATCATCCATTGCATTGATCACACAGCTGAATCCCATCAAACAGGCTTTATAAGCCTTGGACTTCCTCTATGTCATCGCCAAGTATTGTAAGCACATATCGCTACCCTAACTGATAGCTACCTTACGGAGCCTATCGTAGTTTTCATAGTCATAGTCTTGCCTTGCCTGTTTTGATTCTAGCCTGTGTATCTTGGTTTAACCCTTTGCCTTGCCGTTTCGGATTGTGTTTGCCCTTGCCTGGATTATCTCTCTTTGCCTTGCCCTGTTGGATATTGTTCTCCGATCAAAGACCCACGCTTGTCCTTGGAATTGTCTTTGTCTTGCCTCATCTATGTCTGTTTGCTGTGTATCAACCAATGCTTGTTTCATGACCACGCCTTTCAATAAAGCTCTCCAGATGGATCCGCACGCCTCACTCTTCTGTCACTCCGTTACAGAATACTCTGCCTCACCAGGATCCAGCAGCTTTCCAGAGGAGCATTGGCCAGGTATGGACACAGCGCAGATATTATTAGCTCTTAAACAAGGCCCGCGTTCACTGGAGAACTGTAGTTTTTTTGTGATGGCATTAATCAACCACTACAATCTGAGTTTAGATGTGAGGGTCCGCGTTCATCACTCCCTCAGTTTATGGATTATGCTTTGTTGACTGTTGGCTCTTTGTTTACTGTGGGTTTTGCAGAGGAAGAACGCAACACTGCATCTATGACCAAGATAGCAGCTGCGTTAGAGCACGCTCACAAAATGGCGGCGACAGCGGAGCCCGTTCACAAAATGCCACAACAACACCCAGCCACAACAACATCCTGTCATGTCATTGCTGCCGCCTCAGAACCCATTAACATCGCGGCTGTTGCATCACTTTTTCCTCAACAAGTGGCTTGACTCCACAGCCAACAGAGCAATTTTGTCTTTACTGTTCCAATACTTTTGGAGGGCACTGTAGATAGACGGAACGGACGGACGGACGGACGGATGGATGGATGGATAGATAGCTATTCCATTAAAGTGCAACAAAGAAATACTGAAATTTATGAAACGTTGATCGAGACAGACTTCACATTGAACAGGATTTTTTTTTTATAAACTGATTGGAAAGTGAACATAAATTAAGTGTACAGTAACTCTCAGTTTGCCATCCTTATTTATCTGAATACATTTTAGAACAGCAAGGAAACGGTTTTAATTTGGAATTTAATTTGGGATAATCAGTGATAATCACCATTCAAAAGTATGGATTCACTGAGAAATGTTTAGTCTTTTAAAAGAAATTGATCCTTTTATTCACATAAGATTAATTAAATTAATAATAAAAAACTAAATGTCAAAAAAATTATATTTCAAATAAATGCTCCATTATTCAAACTCTGCTCGTCACTAGTATGCACATTATTTTGCCTCAGTAAACTCCTAATTTGCTGCTTATGAATAGTTAATAGGTAGATTTTAAGTTTAGGTATGGGGTAGGGTTAAGGGATCTAAATTATGGTCATGCAGAATAAGGAATTAATATGTGCTTTATAAGTACTAATAAACAGCAAATATGCTAGTAGTATATTAAAGTTAGCAACTCGTTAATAGTGAGTATTTATCCCTAAAGTGTTATCAATTTGTTTTTTGACATTTACTGAACATTTAAACAATTTTTTATTTGATTTTTTTTTGATAACGACTTGCAAGGATGATCAGAAACAGAATCAGGATGAGCTTTATTGGCCAAGTATGTTTACACATACGAGGAATTTATTTTAGTGACAGAAGCTCCACAGTGCAACAGAGAGACAGCAACAGGACAGGACACAGATAATAAAAGAATAACAACAAATAACCAAATAGGCAATGTACAAAACAGCAAAAACACAGTATATATAATATAGACAATTATGTGTGTACAGGTCTGACGTGCAAATTTGAAATGAAAAAATTAGATAAATAAAAAAGTAAGCAAGTGTGGTGAATAAATAATAGAGTTGTGTCTGTGTGAGCCAAATGTGAAAAAGCTCTACCTCCTTTAGTGGATTTTGCTATCCTAGGTACTACCAAAAGTCCAGAGTTTTGCGACCTTAGGGAGCGGGCTGGATTGTAGCGTGGTAGAAGACAAGTTAGGTACGCAGGAGCTAAACCATTTAGGGCCTTATAGGGGTGAGGGGTCCAGAGTGATTTTACCAGCCCTTTTGCTCACTCTGGATAAGTACAGTTCTTGGAGAGTGAGGAGGGTTGTACCAATGATTCGCTCAGCAGTCCGAACTGCCCTCCGTAGTCTTCTGAGGTCAGATTTGGTAGCTGAGCTGAACCAGACAGTTATTGAAGTGCAGAGGACGGATTCAATGATGGCAGAGTAGAATTGGTTCAGCAGCTCCTGTGGCAGGCTGAACTTCCTCAGCTGGCGAAGAAAGTACAACCTCTGCTGGGCCTTTCTGACAATGGAGTCAATGTGATTGTCCCACCTCAGGTCCTGGGAGATGGTGGTGCCCAGGAATCTGAATGACTCCACTGTTTTTACAGTGCTGTTCATGATGGTGAGTGGGGGGAGTGCAGGGGGGTTTCTCCTGAAGTCCATGATCATCTCCACAGTTTTGAGCGTGTTCAGCTCCAGGTTGTTAAGAGTGCACCATACAGCCAGCTCCTTAACCTCTTGTCTGTAAGCAGACTCGTCACCATCCTGAATGAGGCCGATCAGTGTGGTGTCATCTGCAAACTTCAGGAGCTTGACAGAGGGGTCTTTAGATGTGCAGTCATTCGTGTAGAGGGAGAAGAGCAGTGGGGAGAGAATGCAGCCCTGAGGAGCTCCAGTGCTGATGGTACGGGTGCTGGATGTGGATTTACCAAGCTTTACTAACTGCTGTCTGTCTGTCAGGAAGCTGGTGATCCACTGACAGACGGAGGTGGGTACGGAGAGTTGAGACAGTTTATTCTGAAGGGTGTCCGTGATGATGGTGTTAAAAGCGGAGCTGAAGTCCACAAACAGGATCCTCACATAAGTCCCTGGTCTGTCCAGATGCTGCAGGATGAAGTGCAGTCCCATATTGACAGCATTATCCACAGACCTATTTGCTCTGTAGGCAAACTGCAGGGGGTCCAGTAAGGGTCTAGTGATTTCCTGGAGGTGTGAATGGTTGCGTGGAGAGGTGTTCAGGGCGGGTGTGGGTTGGTTCGTGACTGGGTCGTCTGCCAGTTGTTGATTCTCCAGAGCGCTGGGGGATGGTGACTTGTAACTGGTGATATCTTTCATACCTTTCCACACTGAAGCAGGATCACTGGAAGATAATTTGTTCCTTAGCTTGTCAGAATAATTCCTCTTTGCCACTCTGATCTCCTTTTCCAGTGTGTATTTGGCCTGTTTATACAAGATTTTATCCCCCTTTCTGTAAGCATCTTCTTTGGCCTGACGGAGCTGTCTGAGTTTTGTAGTGAACCATGGTGTGTCATTGTTGTAGGTTAAATGAGTTCTGGTAGGAATGCACATATCCTCACAGAAACTGATATAAGAAGTTACAGTCTCTGTGAGCTCGTCCAGATCGTTGGCAGCATGTTCAAAAACAGTCCAATCAGTGAGAGAGAAACAGGCTTGTAAATCCCGCTCTGTTTCACTAGTCCATCTCTTAACAGTTCTTGATACAGGTTTTGCAGATTTAAGTTTCTGCCTGTAGGACGGAATAAGATGAACCAAACAGTGATCAGAGAGTCCTAAAGCTGCTCGTAGAACCGAGTGATATGCGTCCTTTATCGCTGTGTAACAGTGACCCAGTATATTACTGTCCCTGGTCCCACCAGTGTGTTGTGATGTGCTGTCTGTATTTTGGCAGTTCGTGGGAGAGATTTGCTTTATTAAAGTCTCCGAGAATGATTAAAACAGAGTCCGGGTGTTGTTGCTCACTCTCTGTGATCATATCAGCGAGTTTCTGTAGAGCTGTGCTCACGTGCGCTTGCGGTGGAATGTAGACACTCACGAGAATGAACGAGCAGAACTCCCGTGGTGAATAGAACGGCTTGCAGTTAATGAAGAGCGTTTCTAGATCTGAACAGCACATCTTATTTAACACAGTTACATCTGTACACCACCTCTCATTGATGTAAAAGCAGTCCCGCCGCCGTCAAAATCCGGTAAAAGATTTTGTGGTGTGTTCTGCTGAATGTTCAGCAGGTCATCCCTGGTAAAACTGATAGTATTTGAGTAACAAAAAACAGGAAAAACAAACAAAAACAGTACAAACACTGAAGAGCATTGCACAGTAGCTGCCATCTGCAGCGCCATCTTAGATCTAATATAATGATGAAGCTGAGATTGAGCGTTTAAACTGATTAATGTCTGTCTGAGGTCTAGAGCTCTTTCTGAGCTTTGAGTTGAATAGTAAGTTGGCCTTTGATCACGTCTGCTGGGAGCACAAAGCATTGCCTGCATTGGCTTTGATGAAAACTCATTAGGCAGAAAAAAGCATAATCGTGATTATACAAATAGAAGGAAACTCTCTATTGGCACTTCACAGAAAATCCCACAAAACCTGACCTTTATTTTCTCCCCATGTTTACCTCCTCTTTTCTTTCAGCAGAGGTCACTGTGTAAGAAATCACATGCAGGACAGTGGGAAAGAAGAATGGAGCAGGATGAATAGCTGATGGGTGGAGAAGGATACACACCAATGCAAAATGTCTTGGCCGTGGCCCTGGAGTATATCCAAGTGAGCTCTCACTCAGAGCATTTATGCAAGAATCAGCACGTCATTCCCAAGAGCCTCGTTCGATAACACGTCACCTCTGATCATGCCAGCACATTTGACAACCAAAAGTCAGTTGCTGTACTAATTTGATTTAAACATTAAATATGAAATACAATCAAACATACATTTCACAAAAGCTTTTTTATAGTGTAAAATGGTTCTTCAGATTATTAAAGGGTTCTTAAAAAGTGGTTATTTCAAGAACTGTACTCTAAAAGGTTCTTTTTGGAACCAAAAATGGTTCTTCTATGGCATTGCTGTGAAAACCGCCTTTTAGGACTTTTATTTGTAAGTGCTAGTATCGAATGTAGAGATCTTGTTTTCAAGAAATTAATTTCAGAAGTGAATGTGTCAGCTGTTTGGCAGAACATATGCATCCGTTTTCATCAGAGGATCTTCATTTAGCTACGTTTGAGGAACAAGCACACAGGCTGGACATCAACTGACTATAGGCCAAAAAACAAACAAATTTTTTTTTTTGACAAATAATCTTTGATCTCTGGACATGACCTACATTTTATGGAAACAAAAAATGTTTTTTTTTTTTTTTTTTTTTATAGCTATGTCAGATATAAAATGTCTGTCAGTTGTCAGGTTTTTTTTCCTTCAAGAATGAATTCCTGAGATGTTCATTTTACCCCCAAAACAATGTTTAATGCCATTTTGTGAACAGGTCCTTGATTTAACGCTGAGCTATGTGGTTACATGAATACATTTATAATAAAATCACAATAGAGCTCTAAAATTCACAATAAAAAAGGTATTTCTCTCAAACATTGTTTACAAACAAAAACATGAACAATAAAAAAAAAATCATCACTGTATTGTATATTGTACTGAGACAGCAGGCAGTTTTTGAAGGCAACTTGAATGAGGTCTCTATTTATCATCCTCTGTGTTTACTTTGGTGGTGGAGGAAAGTAAACAATAATGAAGCACACAAATTAATTTCAAATGCATTTTTCTAAGCATTGCACTCACTAAATATTTGCTTGGTTATGGACAGACGCAAAATGATGCAAGAAGTCTGTACATAAGAACATTATGTTTTGCAGTCTCAAGCGCTCTTGAATTTGTTCTAGATTATTAAACATGCCATTATGATGATTTGAAAGCATGTCTGATACACACGGACTGCTTTAGGTTTCAGACACAGCAGATATATTGATGAGTGTGCAGCAGACTGAAAACAAGATGCACATTCAGTGTCAGTCGATTGCATTCAATACAGCAGTTAATGCATATTTACCTAAAACTTTAAACCTTTGCAACAAAACAATCACTAGTGTTTCCTTCAGGAAATGTAAAATCTAGTTTCCAAATCATATGCATCATTATGAAGTTGCAGTTGACTCGTAGTGAATGGGGATCTGCCAATCCTTCAATCACCGTCACCTCGGTCCACGTCCAAGCACAGAAACAGAGCGCGTGGCCAAGAGGAGAGACATGAGAACAGAGTTCAGCTCAGGATGAAGTGCACCTGAGGTTCATCACCACTGCCACGAATCAATCAGCGCATGTCTCACAAACTGAGCTGCTCCCTCTGTCACGAACACTCCTTCACTGCTTGCACATTTCTGTCAGCAAACTTTGGACTTTTGAAACTCATGAAATACATTGTAGGGTTATTCATTTTTTAGTTGAATTAATATACAATATATCCTTGGTGATACTTTGATAAATTATTTGCATCCTCCTTAATTCCAATCACATTTAAAGCCAACAAGTAATTCTATGAAATGGGTGCAATTTTCACTTTGGAAATTCTTTAATATTTTAAACATTATATCACAAAAATAATGCATTTAAATGCTATTAAACTGCATTGTGCCATTTTAAGGTAAATAAATGTATATATATATATATATATATATATATATATATATATATATATATATATATATATATATATATATATATATATATATATATATATATATATATATATATATATATAAGAATTACGTGTTTTTTATATACACGCACACACACATATACATACACACACACACATAAATATATATATATATATATATACACACACACACACATATACACATACATATATACATACATATACATATATATACACATATATACATATATACATATACACATATATACATATATATACACATATACATACATATATACATATATATACACATATATACACACACATACATACACACACACACATACACACACACACACACACACACACACACACACACACACACACACACACACATACATACAGTGGTGTGAAAAAGCGTTGGCCCCCTTCCTGATTTTATTTTATTGCATGTTTGTCACACTTTAATGTTTCAGATCATCAAAAAATTTAAATATTAATAAAAGATAACACAAGTAAACACAACATGCAGTTTTTAAATGAAGGGTTTTTTTTTATGAAGGGAAAACAAAATCCAAACCCACATGGCCCTATGTGAAAAAGTGTTTGCCCCCCCCCCCATTATCCCAAGAGTGCAGTGACGACTCATCCAAGAGGTCACAAAAGAGCCCACAACAACATCTAAAGAACTGTAGGCCTAACTTGCCTCAGTTAAGGTCAGTGTTCATGACTCCACCATAAGAAAGAGACTGGGCAAAAATGGCCTGCATGGCAGAGTTCCAAGACGAAAACCACTGCTGAGCAAAAAGAACATAAAGGCTCATCTCAGGTTTGCCAGAAAACATCTTGATGATCTCCAAGACTTTTGGGAAAATACTCTGTGGACTGACGAGACAAAGGTTGAACTTTTTGGAAGGTGTGTGTCCCATTACATCTGGCGTAAAAGTAACACAGCATTTCAGAAAAAGACTATCATACCAGCAGTAAAATATGGTGGTGGTAGTGTGATGGTCTGGGGCTGTTTTGCTGCTTCAGGACCTGGAAGATTCCTGTGATAAATGGAACCATGAATTCAGCTGTCTACCAAAAAATCCTGAAGGACAATGTCTGGCCATCTGTTTGTGACCTCAAGCTGAGGCGAACTTGGGTTCTGCAGCAGGACAATGATCCAAAACACACCAGCAAATCCACCTCTGAATGGCTGAAGAAAAACAAAATGGAGTCTTTGGAGTGGCCTAGTCAAAGTCCTGACCTGAATCCTATTGAGATGGTGTGGCATGACCTTAAAAAGGCGGTTCATGCTTGAAAACCCTCCAATGTGGCTGAATTACAACAATTCTGCCGAGATGAGTGGGCCAAAATTCCTCCACAGCGCTGTAACAGACTCATTGCAAGTTATCGCAAACGCTTGATTGCAGTTGTTGCTGCTAAGGGTGGCCCAACCAGTTATTAGGTTTAGGGGGCAAGCACTTTTTTACACAGGGCAATGTGGGTTTGGATTTTTTTCCCCTTCATAATAAAAAACTTCATTCAAAAACTGCATGTTGTGTTTACTTGTGTTATCTTTGATTAATATTTAAATTTGTTTGATGATCTCAAACATTAAAGTGACAAAGATGCAAAAAAATAAAAAATCAGGAAGGGGGCCAACACTTTTTCACACCACTGTATATATACACAAAATTAAATATACATGTAATTTTGAATTAATCTGTTTTAGCTTCCAGAATAATGGCAGATTTCTGTGTTTTGTTTGTTATGGATACAAATGGCTCTCCTTTCATGGAATGACTCGTGTAATTTCTTTTCAAGTAAGGCTACAACTCACACGGAAGACAAATCCAAAAACATGTTGCATCCAAATGGCATTAATCTGGCAGGAAGACTGCTGGCTGTGAGATTTGTTACTCTCTTACATTACAGAGCTCAGACTTTATGGAGCAGAACAATCATATCCATTCCTTCAGCCTCATAAAGCTCAAGACTCACAGTATGATCAGAATAATACTGGAAATGTCTTCATAAAAATCAAAGCACATAATTAAATCCTAAATGGAGTTTACTGAGCACAAAAAATGTCCATAAAACAGGATGTATTTCAATTAAACACTCTTTTAAAAGAAAGTGAGAGTCGCAGCTACAGTATAAACTGCTGACTTGGACGCCAAAGTTCTTGTGTTAAAATTAAGCTTGCCTGCCTACTTTTGAAAAACCATCTGATCATTCACAAACTTGTGATACTGTAGCATTTGGATGGCATTTTATATGAATATCCAGGTAAACAAATGTTTTGCTGCTCTTTCACTTCTATCGACCAACCGCTTCTCTTCCCACAGTCAGTCCAATTAAAGGCAGAGCTGAATCAATAAGACAAACTGACTACCCAATAAATATACTTTCAACCTGCCATCTTATATTATGCTCAAGGTCTGAATTCTAGGTATTGCTGGTTACCTGCAGAACTGGCAGATCTGACATTGCTCAAAATATTGAGCTGTCCTCGTATGCTGCCAACGTACCGTTTAATGTCTAGAGACAGATTTATTACAGCCTCCTGCATAGAGAACATAATGCATAAGACTCATGATTAATGATAAAATGATATCAAATACGTCTGCCTGTCAAAACTGCACCCATCAGCAAATACATATCACAAAACGTTCAACTGTTTCTCCACAAAATAAAGATCTTCAATGGCTCTGATTTATCTACGAAGAACCTTAAAACATCCACAGAACCTTTCTATTGTAGAAAATGTTCTTTACAGTGGAAAAAGATTCTTTAGGCCATGTCTACAATAATCCGGATACATTTGAAAATGGCAGTTTCATTTCCAAAGGTTTCTCGTCCACAAAATATTAAGAAAGCATTAGTCATCTTACTTAGTCATTTGGAAATTGTAAAACAAGCTCACGGAGACCAGTTAGAATAAAGTTTAGAATAAAGGCTAATTTTATTAGCCACAGGCAATTCATCTCTGGTTTAAAATGCAATTGCAAGTAAATATTCTCTAATCTTTGCAGGAATGTATTTGAAGATTGTTCAAGTAACATTTACACAATGAAATAAAGCAGGGGTGCCCAACCCTGTTCCTGGAGATCTACCTTCCTGCAGAGTTCAGTTCTAACCCTGATCAAACACACCTGTCTGTAATTATCAAGTGCTCCTTTAGACCCTAATTAGTTGGTTCAGTTGTGTTTGATCAGGGTTGGAGCTGAACCCTGCAGGAAGGTAGATCTCCAGGAACAGGGTTGGGCACCCCTGAAATAAAGGTTCCAAAAGGACGTTTTCACGAACCTTTCAGTGAACAGTTTTTGAAATAATCTTTGGCAACACTTTAGAACAGGGACCAATTCTTACTATTAACTAGTTGCTTATTAGCATGCCTATTAACATACTGGCTATTTATTAGTACTTATAAAGTACATATTCTGCTTGACCATATACTACATCCCTAACCAAACCCAAAATCTAAACTTAACAACTACTATTCTTACTATTAACAATTAGCAAATTAGGAGTTTATTGATGCAGAAGTCAAAGTTTATTTGTCATATGTGTGACCAGGTATGCATATTGTACATTGTAATGCATTACATCTTTTCATAAATAACTGTAACCTAAGATAAAAGATTCATTATAATACTTGAACGTTTGCGTATGTGTTTTTAATGCATTACATTTTCTAACGGTGTAACAATGAAACAATGTAATAACTTATTTTAAGAGTGTATGCAACACAGCAGGAACATAATGGTATAAACAGATATATATATTGGTACAATACACATCACATGACTAAACATGCGGCATTGTTTTCAAATACCTCCATTTTCACAGTCCATTCAACAGTGTGAAAATTGCATTTTTAAATGTTTTTCCACTTGGAAGAGTCTTCAAAATGCTCAGGTTTTACTGGATAAAAACAGGCTCATTGTGGCCAAAATGTAGATAAAAAGGTGAATTTACGATTATATCTGGATTAATGTACACTATATTGCAGCCTTGGATTATTCAAATGTTCTTTGAGAAAACCAAATAGTTCTTCGATAGCATTGCTGAAAAAAAAAGTAACAACCTTTATTTTTAAGAGTGCAGATGCTTTCCCCAAGATGCAATTGCATTGAGGAAGTAGAAATGAGCATGTAAACAGAAGCAAACTAACTCACTGACCCACAAAAGTCAAAATACAAGTGGCGGAGAGTCTGTATAGCCAGTAATCCTGCTACCATGGTGAGATGCTCCTGAAACTGAATGATGGGGGGGGGGGGTGTTGTCAGGGCAACTTGCGCAGATCCTTCAGGGTGCTCAGTGCTCACATTTCCCCGCATTCTTTGTTTACAGAGAGATGGATTGAGAAGGAAGACAAAGCTTGGAAAATGTCTCACTACACCTGTGCATGGGATATAAATCCAGCTATGTATGAATGTTGCTTTCACCATGGGACCAATAAGATTCAATAAGTCCTGGCATGAATTCCCAGGCCGCTCATGTAAAGGCAAGCGATCATATCGTATATAACTGAATCTGTCACCTCAGATGTCTCAATACAACAAAGAAAAGCTTCGCTGAGTGACAGTGCAGCACCACTAGAGCTGAAGAACGGCTGATGTGACCATCACCAAAATGTCACGCTAATAATAAGTAACTCTATGCTATGAAATAATTTACAATGTCAGAGGAGATTGGGTTCAATGCTATAAAGCTGTTGATCTGTAAAGGTCAATTAGAAAAAACATGACAATCAGAAAAATGACAAGGCTTCAGGGTAATTAGTCCATGTGACTTTAAAAGGGACTGGTGTGCTAATTAATACTAAGCCTGTTGATCCTTACTGATGGTCCTGTTTTTCCTCAATTAACCTTTCACGGCATTGGACAAAGTATAGACAGATTTGAGACGCATTCTCAGACACGCTTTTTGGTGTCTGAAAATATTTGCTACATCCCAATTTGCATACTATCCATCCTAAATAGTATTTAAAATTATTCTGAAGGTCTACTATTTCCAGTAAAAATTCAGATCCATATACACTCTTTGGCTACATCTACATCAATCCGGATAGATTTGAAAACAGCATTTCCATTAAAAAAAAAACTCCGTCCACAGAAGCCTTTTAAAAAAACTCTCATCCACACTGAAATAGGAAAATGTAGGGAAATGCTAAATTCACCTTGCTGCACATGCGTAAAACCTCATAAAAAGGTCACAGAGACGATACTGACATAAGTTTTCATGCAATTAATTCAGGCAGGATCATTTTATTTAGGAAAATATCGCTACATTCACTGATGCACCCAGGTCACACTGAACTCATAATTGTATGTTTGATCTAAAATGTAACTGCTCTTACATTTTGCTGCAGGTCAGCAATTGCAAGTAAATTTTCTGTCATCTTTGCAGGAATGTAATATGTAGAGTGTACAAAGTAACATTTTAGGAAAGGTGTGAAAGTGAATAACACAAAACTGGCACAATACTGGTATAAACCTAGATTATCTATTGGTACAATATGCATCACATGACTAAATATGCATCATCGTTTTCAGATACCTCAGTTTCCAAACACCACCACGCGGAAACAGCATTGTCAAATTTATCCACTTTGGAGAGCGTTTTCAAAAAGCTTATAGTTTTTGTAAACTAAAGCACCGTCTTAGTGTCAACAGAAGGCCAAAACGAAAAGAAAAAGATGCAAAGAAAAGAAAAAGTTCACCGAAAAAGAAAACTGTCATTATTTACTCTCCCTGTAGTTTGTTAACCTGTGTATGTTTTTCTTTACTATGGAAATCAATGGCCGTGAACTGTTTGGATACAAACATTTTTCAAAATATCTCCTTTTTTATTCAACAGAATAAAAAAAACGACAAGTGGGTTAGATGATGACAACAATTCAAATTTGGGGTGAACTATCCCTTTAATACTGCCCACAATCCATTGTGCTTTTGGGGAAGATTCAGTTTAGGAACTACAAACAAATAATATATTAAAAAAAAAAACAACAACTTAAAACACGGTAGATGTGGGAGACCTAAGGTTAAGTAGACAGGGTATATATAAAGGGGTTTGAGTGATTTATAATCTAACTTGATGAAAATATTCATGTTCATCTGTAACACCAATATTTGGTGATGTACACAAAAATAGATGGTGCTGATGAAGTATACCAACAACCAGTGAAGCACAGATATCTAAAATAAGTGTGAAAAAGTCAACCTTGATCAGGAGCACATGCCTGAGTGTGGTGTGATTCAAGCAGGTTCACCGTGGAGGAATTGCAGCACACTAGCCATGACAGTAATGAAACGCTCCAGAATATAACCAGAACACCATGATAAATCTCCTCTGATAAAACAGCATGAAGTCCAAACTCTGTTTTAAGCAAAGCAGTCAGCATACTTACATTATGACATCAATTAACAGAGAAAAATTGTTCTGGCTTTTTAGGTAAAATTAGCTTTTAGAAGTTGATTCTGGCAGCTATAGTTGCTTAAACGTATGTATGGAAGACCACCAACCATAATTAAGTATACAAACAGATGTTAGAAAGAAGATAAATTTAAATTATTATACAGTATATGCAAATGTGATGGTGTTGTTCTTGTGATAATTTATATTTTCAGTGCAGAACGCTGAATGTGTCAAAATATTCCAGAACCCGAAGCAGGCAGTCATGCTGATATGGGTGGGTTTACAATAAGCATTTTGGAATTTATTATTATTATTTTTTTTAAATGTTTGCATTATGAAATAGCTGAATTGGTTTTATTTGATAATTGAAAGATATTTTTGACGATTTGAGGAAAGAGAACTCTCCACATTTGTTTGTTTTGTAACTTTCTAGTAGATCTGACTAGTTAATTTTTATTTTACAAAATAAAACAAAATAGCATAGGATGAAATTACATGCACTATGAATGAGTGTTACCAGTTCATAGGAGAAATCCTCTGGCACTGTATTTCCATATTTCAGTGAATGATAAACTGCTATGCATGGTTATGAAGGTGTGAGAGAGGATGTTCTCTCAGGTGGTCCCTCTGATGTTTTAGAACACAATGGTTTCCAGACGGCCCTCCTGCTGGCCATTAAAAAAACATAAAAATGCCTCCCACTCACAATGAGTCACGGCCAAATCAATACATACTCTCCATCCCAAGCAGGCTATTTAAAGTGCAGCACAACAGGAGAAAGAGAAGCCAATTAATTAGTGCTAAAGCTTCACTTCCTATAGAGGATTAAAGGGAACTGCACAGCGCATGGGAAAAAACATACCTGAAGGGTAATATGTCATTGTGGAAAGTTGGTAAAGAACATTTCAGAAAAATTCAGGATTTGTAATGTATGCTGATAAGCTAACTGTTGATCAATGAGATTCTACTAAAGTGGAGCATATGGTGTACTCGGATAAAAAAACAAAAAAAAAAACAGCAAAGCTGCTCTAAAAATATCCAAGCAGGTTCTATAAATGGCAGCAAGTTTTTCTTCAGCTGACTGCGTTACGAGAAGTCCGGAGGGAGAGTCCAGTCCTATGCTAACTTCTAACAGCTAGACTAGAGCGGGAAACAGAGACATGCTCAGGGATTCAGATCAGCGACTTCATTTTTCAATTTCACTGAGCACACAGCTTACACTCAGCCAATGTTTTTTTTAATGTGAGGATTCAGCACACTTGAACATCAAAATGTATTCAAATGTCAACTGAATACACTGGCATATTGTGATAGGTTTTCATACCACAAAAAAGGATGAAACAAATGATAAAATATCATTCGCATGATAAAAATGTTAGCGTATTTATTATACGACCTTGCCTTCAACTTGTTACAGCTGAATAGTATTACACAATTTAGTAACTACAAACAAAGCAAGACATTTCAGCAGGAGAAACACAGTATCTCTGCATTTCAGACGTACGGTATCTGAAATAAATAGGTTTATCACTTTCTAACAGAAGGTTTCAGGTCTTTTTTTAGAGTCTTGCTCTATTATTACTATTAACATTTAAGTAATCACATTCCTGCACAAATGTGTTTGCAAATGACAACAACACTACAATACGTCTCTAGAATCTGTAACAGGGCGAGACCAGTGACGCACAGCTAGCAAAATGACAGTGACCTGTCAAAACCAGACAAGGAACGCACATGCTTTTTGTGTAAAGTATCAGAGACGGAGTCTCAGTGTGTTAGAGTGAATCTTGGTATCATTTTAAAAATGCAGATCCAGCACAAATTTCTCAAAAAGGGTTGCTTAACCATTGCTATGTTTAAATTACTGTTTGATAGCGCATGAGTCATTCATTCGTGTTGTGATTCAAGTGATACTTATAACACCTTCATTATCCATTATCCTTTACAGCCCTTCAAATGACCACTTCATACAAAGTCAGAGCATGTCCTGCTTACATTGGTAATAAAATGTAAACAGAAACTGCAAACGTTTACATGGTTAAAAAAATGCAGCCCGTGCATGATAATAGATACTGGACAAGTAACATTGAAGGTGTGTGTTTTCTGTGGAGCTTGGTGAGGTGGTTAGGTGATATTTATTTATCTTTTCGGCCGGTCAATGTCATCGATAGCTGCGAGGAGTTTCTGTCGTGCTTTCTTGTTGATGTGGGACCCGAGGCAGACGTTGACCAGGTTAGTCAGCTGCTTCATAGAGTACTCCTGGTGAAACAAAACAAACTAGTGATAAATCTCTACTAGAGATGCCTTACATCATATTAATGAGGAGTTAAAGCCAGCCTGCTTTACATGCTTTACTAAGCAGCATCACTGGGATTTTTCTTAACATATACATAGGAAACAATTAGTGATCCATGATATATAGAACCATTTTCACAACGGTTTTGATGGTAATATTAAATTAGATTAGCTTTGAGATATTATCATTTGCAAGAACTAAAGTTTTAAGACAGGAACGTTTTAAAAACATCTCTGACTTAGGCCCCATTTACACTAGTGTGTTTTCGTTTTAAAATGAAAATGATCCTCGTCTACACTGGCGTTTTCGCTGCGTTTCAGAAACTATCTCCGTCTACACTACACAACCGAAACGCATGTCACATGACCATTCACGCAGGTACAACCATAGATATGTATAGGTAGATTCCCTATTATTTAGATGACGGACGCGTCTATGTGCTGGGAGCGGTCGAATTGGGTATCTACCTATACATATCTATGGGTACAACAATGAGGATGCAGTTATTGTTTACACAGTTGTCAAGGATACGCTGAGCGAATGTGGGCAGCCATGCCATCGTTTTCAAAAGTCTCCATTTTGGTCCGTTTACACTGAGGCCCTGTTTACACTAGTGCGTTTTCGTTTTAAAATGCATAACTTACGCCTATCTTTTACACTACCGTTTTCAAGGTCGAAAACTGAGACTTTTGAAAACACTGCAGACCCCGTTTTAGTTTGAAAACTCCAGGGTTGCGTTTCAGTGTAAACGGACCAAAACAGAGACTTTTGAAAACAATGGTGTGGCCGCCCACATTCGCTCTGCGTATCCTTGATGACCGTGCAAACAATAACATCATGTTCATTATTGTACCCATAGATACGTATAGGTAGATTCGCTATTCGACCGCTCCAAGCACGCAGACGTGTCCACGATCTAAATAATAGGGAATCTACCTATACATATCTGCATATATGGTCATGTGACATGCTTTTTCGGTTGTGTAGTGTAAACGGAGATCGTTTCTGAAACGCAGCGGAAACGCCAGTGTAAACGTTTATTGTCTTCATTCTAAAACGCCGTTTTAAAACGAAAACGCACTACTGTAAATAGGGCCTGAAACGCAACTCTGGAGTCTTCAAAAGTCTCCGTTTTCGACCTCGAAAAGGCTGGAGTAGTGTAAACGATAGGTGTAATCATAGCAAAAGTTATGCGTTTTAACTAAAACGCACTAGTGTAAACGGGGACTTAGGCTACGTTTACATGACAACGATGTAGTAAAAAACTGAAAAGTTTTTCCCTTGCGTTTTTAAAAAGTTTCACATATACACGACAACGTTTTCAAAACGATTTGCGTTTACACATACCCGTGAAAACGGCCCAAAACGCTGTATTACGTATGACAGGCCAGTAGTTGGCGCTGTCACCTTGTTAGTAAACAGTACCTGTAGGGAAGTGACGATTATATGATGTATATGATGGGTCTCCGCTGTTGGTTGTAATATTGGTGAAATAAATCCAGACTTAGCGTTAGCGTTATAAATCCAAACTGCAAACTCGAGCAGCAACAATAGTACCATGTACTCCGCCATTGTTGTGTATGTTTGTTCGCGTTTGCCTTTAAAATCGACACATACTGCACATGTCTACAGTGTATGTCTACTACACGTCTACGCGCATGACGTCACCGTTTTCAAAGATTCCCATATTGGGTGTTTACATGGAAACGACAACAGCGTCGTTTTCAAAAACTTGCACTTTGAAACACGTTTTCAGTCCCCAAAACACCATTGTCGTGTAAACGAACAGGCAAAACGCATAAAAAGTTTCCCGTTTTTGGCTGAAAACATTGTCGTGTAGACGGGCCCTTGAATTTCAGCAACAAAATGTTCCAGATATTATTCCTTTTCGTGAATAAGATTAAATGTGAATATGTTTTAATGATGGATTCATTTGCATTATTACTTCAAACTGTTCACGTAGTAGAATATATATGAGTTTATTGTTATGTAGTTACATTAGTGAATACATTTTTATAAAATAAAATGTTACATCACATAATATTTAATATTCTTGAGTTCTTTAGCCTTGATTACTATTGATTTGATGTGTTTTTACTTGACTTGTTTTGATTGTATGAATGAACAATTTGTAGCCATTTCAAAGCATTTAGCAATATATAAAACCTATTTAGCACCTTTTAACAACCGGCGAACGTAGTGTTGTCAGGTGTCATCCATCTTACCCTGTGGTTCTTGATGAACTGCTCCATGTCATTCTCAGTAAGGTAGTATGCCTTGATGTAGGTCTCTACGAACTCCTTGTCTGGAATTGGCCTGATGTCGGTGAGCTTCTCCAGCTTCATCAGGAACTGCTGGAAGTCCAGCTGCATCAGCGCACGTCCTTCATTACTGCATTTCTTCACATTTGCATAGCTGGCAGACAGCAGGAGAGAAGGAGAGCAGAGGTGGGTGTGCGACAAACAGATAAAGGGCATTCATTAACTGTTGACAGTTTATGCTACATTAATCATAGAGACTGTTCCCTACAGTAACCTCAGGTTAAGTGTCTTGCTCATGAGCACAATTGTGCTTGTAACTCTACGGCTTACGTTTAACCTTATGTCCTATCAGTGATTGAACCTGGAACTTCACTAACCGTTAGGCCACCATAATTGTCAATGGAAAGTCAATAAGAATACATCAGTAAATAGATAAATAGAGCAACAATGCAGTGTTTGACCAATCAGAATCAAGTCTTCTAATCTTCCAGGGCCATATAATAAGATTTACGATAGCGGAGATCATTATTTCTGTATCTAGGTCCCCTTCTGAATGTAAAGACATGATAAAAATGTTAAAATATAGGGCTGCATACTCATAAAATAATAAATTGGCATAGATGCTCCACATATCTGGTTTTCGGCTTAAATAATATTAATAGCCAAAAGACTATTACTCCAAAAGACACCAAATGCTAAGGGCCATTTTTGATCAAATTTGCCATTTGTATAGTTTGACACCTTTTGATTTGTACAGCTTGTGGGTCTCGGTTTGCAGTCCTGAGCCCTAAGCATCCAACACAACCAAAGCATCGATTTCTGGTGTAGATGCATCCAAGGCAAACAAGCATCCATGCAGAGTTCAGTGCTGTTGACACCCCTGTTTACTTTTTGGCTGACAGCGGTGTAATTACTTTCTGTGAGGGGAAAGATAATGCTGGGCCTATTGAGTATATCCAGTCTGCCAATATATCCCTCTATTTCCCTGCCTCCTTCCTTCTTGTCACGTTCTGCTTGATGGCCGGCAATGATTTGGAATGCAACTCGGCGCTGCACTGGCAGAGTCTACTTGTACAAAGAGTGTCTGAAATGGGTATCATTAGAATTGGTGTTAGGATGAATTGGCTAAGTCTAAAAATCTTCCAAAATTTAGATTTTGGAAGATTTTTAGAAATTTGTCTCTTCACCTTGATTATACGTAATGGTACTTTAAAGATTAAATGCTTTTTAGTTATGCATATAAATGCTACTGTTCAAGAATTTTTTTGTTTAAAAACAGCAATATTTTGAAATATTGAAAATAATTTATTCCTGTAATGGCAAAATTTGTCTCCTCCGTGTCACCGTAGCTTTAAATAAAGTCATAATTTGTATTTTCTTTGCGTACAAAAAGTATTCATCTCTTCATAACATTCAGATTGAACCACTGATGGCAGATGGACTATTTTGACAACGTCTTTCATACTTTTCTGAGCGTTGACAGTGTTAATTGTTTGTCAGTCAATGGGACAGTCACAAGCCTCCCAGTTTTCATCCAAAATATCTTAAAATGTGTTCCGAAGACGAACAAAGCTTTTACGGGTTTGGAACGACATGGGGGTAAATGATTAATGACAAAATTTTCATTTTGGGGTTGAGTAACCCTTCAATGTTTCGGGAACTAACCCAGCATTTAATCAGCTATAGGACGACTTTAGGACGAATTTTCTCAGCTTACAAAATGCGGTGGATGCTGTCTACCTGAACATGTGATGATTACAGAGAGCGTTAACTCCCTGCAGTAGCAATCACTGTTCAGTTTTGAGCAAAACTGCACAGGCAGAGAAAGCAGCGAAGCTAGCGGATACAGACTGCTCCAGCTTCACACAGACAGCCTCTTTAACACCTCTTTCAAACAATCTGCCCTCAAAGATTGTGCTCTGCCATTTTCAAACAAGTGGGCCTTGACCTTATGATGCAGGTGTACAGCTGAATCCTGCCAGGAGGTACTTGCCAATCTATGCTGGGCCATGCTCTTATCAACTATATATTTTGTCTTGCTAAAAAACTTCCTTTTAA
Source organism: Barbus barbus (assembly GCF_936440315.1). Taxonomy (NCBI): domain Eukaryota; kingdom Metazoa; phylum Chordata; class Actinopteri; order Cypriniformes; family Cyprinidae; genus Barbus; species Barbus barbus. The sequence goes on along the minus strand of NC_136747.1, from coordinate 15,708,564 downwards.
AAAATCACAGTCCTGCACCTAAGCTACCTCTGAAATCAGAGGATTATGACAAACTGGTGTTACAGGAAACCTAAACCTTACCCTAATATCGGATTAATTAATTGACAAAATAAATCATTACCATACTGATTATCTACCTATTATTTTAAATTGTCCTCAGGTTTTTGAGTCTTAATGTGTGGCACTTTGTACAAATGATTTTAACCAAAGCACACATTTGGCCAATGGCAGCCCAGATGGGCTGAACAATACAGGAATGATGAGTTTATAGAGGATTCTTTAGAGTTTCTTAGATATTCTGGGAACATACAGTCATTCCACATCAGTCCATCTGTGCTGTTGTTACGCACACTATTGTGAGCTTAGACTGGGCTTCTCAGTTGTTTAAAAAAAGTCTTTTCGTCTCTGGACAGTGTGTTATTACTTCTTTATGCACTCCCAAGCGACAGAAATGAATAATCAATGGATTACATGGCTAGAAAAATGCATTATTCTGATGTGTTTTATTTTCATATGTGACTAAATCCAGATGTCTACAGTGAAGCTTTACTATGAAGAACCACTCTGAAGTCAAGAGGTGCCTGCCAAGTCATGTCAAATGTGCTCACAGCAAATCTCCATTATGTTGAGGGGGTGACGAATATAAGAACTTCTCTGCAGGTCTGTGAGCTTTGAGATTGCCAGCACACTGAAGATAATATACTGGGGTAAGGAGAGCGTGATGGAAGACAGGTTGACAACCAGCTCTTTGGAGAAGACATGGCTTCTAAGTTGCATGTCGCACCCTGCCACGTAAACTTTTCTGACATTTATTTACAATAATCTGGCTCACGACTAGTGACAAGCAGATGGGTGCAAGAAGGATGGTGCAAGAAGAGGAAACAAGAAGGAAAAATAAATATGAAGAAATCAAACAACATTGATGGATTTATATATTCAGCTATTTGAGAGCAACAAAGGCATTCTGCTCTTGGCACAAAGTCATTACTGTCATTTGATGAATCCTCACAGAACTAATGCATTTTTACAATATCTACAGTAGGAGCATGCCTCAGGAAAAAGGTAAAACTGGGGAAAAGCACTACACGTTAGTTGTTCCAAACACAAGATCAATGAGGTAGCTGAAAATCTCTGTTTCTTGTCTTAAATCAAATACCATCAACACGTAGCACAAGATTCCACACACCCACGAGTCCCCAGTGATAAAAGGTTTGCATCTCTCAAAACAATCACTGCCAGCCAAGCCATAATTGAAAAAGGCAAAAGTTCGTCTGGCTAGCTCCACTATTTAAGCAGAGGAATAAAGAACAGGAGAAACTAAACCTTTCATTCAGATTTGCAGTTTTAATACATATAGCTGTGGTTTAAAAGCATCTGGCTATGAGTACATTTGCTTTGATAGTGAATATACTATTGAAGCAAGTTGAACATGAAAATTGTAGAAAATCTATAATTTATCAAGGAATTCAGGGTAAAAAAGTACCATTGTTTACAAAAATATCAAGCAATACATATGATGGCTTTCAACACTGAAAATAAAAAGAAACATTACTTGAGCACCAAATCAGCATATCGGCATATTAAACCGATTTCTGAAGGATCAAGTGATACTGAAGACTGGAGTAATGGCTGCTGAAAATTCAGCTTTGCCATCACAGGATTAAATTACATTTTAAAATATATTAAAATTTAAAAAAGCTATTTAAAGTTGTAATAATATTTCATAATATTACTATTTTTACTGTACTCATCCATTCTGTTAAATACAATTTAATTATACTGGATAAGACATTCAATTATCAATGTAGCAGATTCATACTCATGTCAAATCCACTAGTGTTCCACTTGTGCTGTCTTGTAGCATAAATATCACTGACTTTGTGAGAAGATCCAATCAACTGAGATCTGCCTGAGGAACTTCAAGAAGTTGTTAGGAAGAAAGTAGATGGTTATAAAAAGACTGGCAAAGCTATTAACCTTCTACGTCCAGTAAAGCAAAACGGAAAGAGCGTGGCACAACCCAAACACTTCTAAGGTCAGCCCATCTTACAAAACCGAGCAACTGGATAAAAAGGGCATTTGTAAGAAAGATTACCAAGATGCCAGATGGACTACATGGAATTCCAGAGCAGTTTGAATGAAAGGGGAAGACAACAGCAAGTGTTGAGTCTTATGACTCTTTGGGAGATCAGCCAAAAGAAAGTCACTTTTGAGACAAGCCAACATGAAGTCAGTCTGGAATTTGCTAGAAGCCATGTAACAAAACATGAAATCTATTGGAAGAATATTTTGTGGTCTGATGAGACTAAACTTGAGCTCTTTGGCCTGAAAGTGAAGTGCTGTGTTTGGCACACCAAATACAGCGCAATACCAAAAAATACCAAGCAAGATGGTGACAATGCCATATTCTGTGTTTGTTTTTCAATAGGAGGAACTGAAACTTTGTGACAACAATTTGGCCAAGTAATAATAGTTAATAAAGTATATAATATTTGACAATACAGGCAAATCCTTGAAGAGAAGCTGAGAGGTAACGTTACTAGATATGTGTTTAATTCATTAGAGGATTTATAAAATTAAATAGAAAGTACTTAAAAACCCAGTTCCATCAACACTACCAATGAGAAGTGGTATTGCCACAGTAATAGGAGGTTCTTTGGCCATTGCTGAACTCAGTGGACCTGTATGTGATCCAACTGGTCCGGCAAACTATTTTCTTTGTTTGGGAAAGGGCTGAGTGGTTTGTGATGGCCACTATTCCAATAAAAACACTCTGTGGTAGCAGATTTATCTGAGAGCAGGTGGTCTCAAAGACATCCACACCCATTTGATTCAGCTTGGTAGCCCACTTACCCCTCCACTAATGTTCTGTTGGCCAGACGGATGCAGTGCTCCCATAAGACATTGGACACAGGCAGAGGAATCCGAACTATTTTCGACACATCTCCCAGTCTCTGGTTAAACTTCTCAAACTCCTGCAGAAAACAGATGATGATATATGGGTCAATGTCATGCCGCCCATGTTTTGTTTGGATCTATTCATTACTTAAAAAAAAGATTCATAATTAAACACTGAAAAATAATAAATGAAAACCATTACAAATGTAATTTATACATGGAATGACTTGAATGGACCGCTTCTAAAATAAATTTATATTTTTTAGTTAAAAATGTCAGGGTTATAAAACTCTCAACTCATTGAATATAAAGCCTCAAAAACATTATTTATGAATAAACATTGAACAATATTTCTGAAAAAATATATATATTTTTTAAACAATTATGATTAGTATATACTCAAGGAAAATAGGTAACTTTTTACTTGGTCACATAACAGGATATTGAACTGAAACATTTCTTGAAAACGTCGTGAAAGTTTTTCAAAACTGCATGAAACCCACATGATTACAAACAGTACATTTCTAAGAAATTTGCATGTGCATTTTAAACTAGATTGCTAAAAGATTGAGTTATAGGGGACACACTTAGTTGTCATTGACCCTTAACCATTTTGGGTTGCGTCCTCCTTTGTGTCCAGTGCTTGCTGTTAACCGTTCACCTTAATCACAGCGTTCTTATTGGGTGGTGTTGGAACCATCTGGATGAGAGGTCATGAACGGGCTAGAAGCGGTTTTGTTTTAGCATGCAGTACAAGTCCAGAAATCCCAACAAAGGTGTAAATTAAATCACAGAATCAGAGAAGCGTAAACAGCAGTCTATAAATGTTCACTGGAGCCATATTGGCGGACCAGGTTGTCAAACCTACAGGATCCAGGCTATACAGTGAAACTGTCTCTGCAGTGCAGATGTCTCGATAAAGCCGTGCCATGTACAAAAACCTGTACTGTATAAGCCGGCTGCTCACGGAGGTGTTGATTCAGCTGTGTTCAAGCCCATTTCTCTTTCACTTGTGACAGGAAAACCCGCCCATAACTTTCTCAACGCAATGACATATGGCTCATTTGAGAGAGCCAAGGACTACATGTACTGTGGGCTCGCACCTTGAATGTTGATACAAAGCCAAGAGCACTAAAACTGCTGTGCAAGTTGTCTGGGTTATTTTGCTACCTTTAATCTTCTGAATTAATTTAACAAATATCGAGTTTATTTTACAGCTTAGAAATATGGTTTTAAGAAGAACACAGAAGTGCTGGTGTCAAGATTACTGTTTCTCAGTATCTAATTATGATTTATAGTTCCTGCAAGAGACAGTGTAAGAATTCATACCAAGAAACTAATCACAGTAAACATAGATCAGATTAATAAGCATTAAAGCAATGCAAGCGGAAAGGTTTTTGATTTCTCAGTGCAAAAAAATGCACTAAAAACCACATGAAGGTTACATCCTGTAACCACACTTAACCATCCTAAAGAACGAAAATGTCACTTCTGAGCTGTCATCAGTATTGGTTCGAAATGGTCACAATATCAGACTCTTAAATCAATTAGCAGAAAAAGCTAAGAAAAAAGCCTTATTTTATCTTCAGTTTGTGGAAGCTTGGCGTGCAAGTATTCTTCTTACACAAATGCACCCCTTCGCTTCAGAAGGCCTTTATTAACCCCATAGAGCTGTGTGGAGCACTTTTTTATGATGGATGGATGCACTTCATAAAAAATCACCATTCACAGCCATTATAAAGCTTGGAAGAGCCAGGACATTTATTTTAATATAACTCTGGTCGTATTTGTCTAAAAGAACAAAGTCATATACATCTGGCTTGAGGGTGAGTAAATCATGGCGTAATTTTCATTTTTGGGTGAATTATCCCTATAAGAAAAAAAAGATACTTTAATATATACATTTATCCAATCCCCCCCCCCCCCCTTCCCCCATACAACAAAAGTCAAAGGGGTCCAATGCTGTTTGGTCCAGACTGACTTGCATTGTTCAGACAAAAACAGCTGAAAAATATTTAAAATTTCCTCTTTTGTGTTCCATAGAAATCATAAAGTTTGAGAATGGCATTTAAATGATGACAGAATTTTCATTTCTGTAAAAAGACGAACACCTTATTTTAACCTATAGAAATAAGAACTGGTTCACCCAGTACATGGTAGTTAGAGACAAATAACTGCTCTATAATGCAGGCAACTAATTGTGACATTTACTAATATATATAGGTAAATGTCCTTAATGGGCCCAGGCACCTGGACGCCATTTTCTTGGTAATTTTAAAAAGAGCAAGAGTCAGTGTGAGTCACTGCAGTATTTCCACAGTTACACAATTAATTCAGTCAACTTGGCAAACCCAGACAAATTGGCTTCAACAAACAGACTTGGCACAGGGTTACAATGATGGCACCAGGAGAAACGGCCACAGCGGCTTCACTCAGCTTAGTGGGCGCACAAAGGTGAGCCTCATTTCTTCATTAGCAGCCAAGCTCCATTACATTCGCCACTAAAACTTTGCAGCTCGGATCAGGAACTTATGTAAATCCACATGATTATGCATATTTCGGGATTCATCAAGCTTCCTCAGCAAATAAGCCAAAGAGATAATTCAATTGTAAGACCCCATCTGCTCTCAGAGCCTTTTTTTGTCTCAATATATGCGCCAGCCATTCAAATCGCTCCCTAACTCCATGCAAAATTCATATAGGCTAATGAGCAGAGGTTATAGAAGAGATGTGGACATGCAAAGGAATGAGACACCCTCAGTCCAGTCATACGGAACTGAAACGTGGGATAACTTTTCCCTTTTAAACTTGCTCCTCAAATTCATGAGACTCCCAAAGCCTGACCGTTTTAATAATTCAGATCCTGACAAATAATTGATACCGTGATCTTTCAATCTAGAAGAATTCATGAGGCACAGTCATTAGGCAAGAGGAAAAAAAAAAATTGGGAGGAAGAATACAAATCTGCATGAAGAAAGCGAACTAGCAACATTAGGGTAAACATATCAATCATGCCTGCTCGTTGTGGGCATAAACATATTTGTTTGCTTCAGTGGAAGTCACAATTGGGCCAGTAAATTATAACATAGACGTGGCATTTCCATGCATTCGTAATGTGCTTCATGTGAAATACGTAGCAACAGTGACAGGGGACAGTGGCAGCTGTACTGGGCTTTCATTCAAGAGTTCAAATCCCACAAGTCTCTCCACAGCAGCACCTGGAGGAGCAGCACTTAACCTGAATTATCTCACTTTAAACATGCAGCTGTGTGAGTGGGCATGGGTTCAACAACACAAGGTCCACTGCACATGACTACGCACTTTGACTTTATTTACAGTTAATGAGAATTTATCAGCTGTGCCAGCGCTGAAATCAAATACTGAATATAGTATATTATAACTCAAAGTTGGCTAAATTATATATACACACACACACACACACACACACACATATATATATATATATATATATTACATACTGTACTATATTATTATTTTAAATATTTAATTTTATATTTAAAAGTACTTTAAGTATTTATAAGTAAAAGTATTTTAATTATTTCTAATTTAAATGTACTGAAATATGTGCATTTGCATTTATTTCAAATTGTAAAATATTATTTTTGAACTGTGTGTGTATATGAGCAATACAATAACATGATGTGGTACCTTTTTTTTCTTTAGAAGTAATGCTCCTCAACACGATTGTTTGTCATGTAAAGTACAGATAAATAATAAAAAATAATAATTCCAGACTCTAACACCCAAAAGCTGATATTCCTCACCTCATCAGTAAAGTCAACCCATAATCAAATCCGTCACTTGAGTGAGTGTTTGCACAGTGTTTGAGGAGTCGCCTGTCTCTCTCAGTTAAACCCAGCATGTCAACCTTAACTTTAGACCTCTGGATAACCTTCTGACACACACATTCTGACACCACACATTTCGATCATCCTGCTTCCTGTCAGGTGAGTACAGCAGATGAGTGGATAGGACATGTCAGCAATGGCCTCCTACAGTGACACGACAGTTTTCTTAAAACTCAACAAACCATGTTGTAATTGACTATAGAGAAGGAAAGAAATTGCCAAGAATGAACTATAGATGAAGAAAAGGTTGGCTGGTCTTTACTGATGCACTTCTAAGTGAACTCCCACCTGCTTTCTTCTAGTGTGAAAATGAACAGAAAGGAGGCAACACATTCTCACACATAAAATCCACTGCACGGTCTCACAAACACATTACCTTTAAAAGGACATCCACATAGACATTGTGCTGTGACATTATCTCTTTAATGTCCCATTTCACTCCCGCCATCAGTAACAGCATCTGTTCGTAATCTATGGCTTTGGCCGCCACTATCCAGTAAATGGGTTTGCGGAGCTCGCTGGCTGTAGAGACAGTCTATAGAGAAAACAGCATAGAAAAGGTCACAATTAAGAGTACCTACACCTAACCCCTGGCCAAACAGTGGAAAACAAACTTTAGTATTAAATATCCAAGATCCAATGTATATGTCATAAAACACTCCACATCAATCACACAGACGGCAAAGCTCATCAACAGTCATTTTGAGTCCTATAGCAAAAGTAACACATTACACTACACACCCTGTCAGACAGAGAGCAGTTTGAAAAGTCTCTCAAAAAAAGAAACTGTAAAGGTCAGGGCCATAAATTTGGGAATGAAACTGACCTGTGAGTAGAACTGCTGAAGAAAGGGTTTCTTGGCTGAAGGCATCATGGTGTCAAGATGAGGCTGAAGGAACTCAAACTGCTCTGCCAGAAAAACTCTGCCAGAAAAAAAAAAAAGGGAAAAGTAAGAGAGCAGTTTCTGCATGTTTGCAGCGGCACACAATCGCTACATATCGGTTACCCACAGGGAACTGGCTGTGCTGAAAACTAGTTACGCTGGTGAAAAAAGGTATGATCTGACTAATATTTGTCTGCTTTCATTTTATTTTCAGACACGAGCTACAGACAGAGACTGAGGGCTGGATATAAGAGCTTCTACATTAAGAGCTGCAGTAACTATAAAAAGTATTCACCCTCTTTTTTGTTTTGACTGATACACAGAAAAATACTGTCAAAATGAAAAGTGTCTTCAAAATGGTCAAAATTTAATACTGTTATTAAACACAAAGTAATTGTTTCCCCCCTTTTAAGTCAAAATGTATTTTTACACTAAATTTAAACTCCTTTGAAATTTATCTTTGACCATATCTGCAACATTAAACAAAGATGCATAATAATACTGCAAAAAAATATTTCAACAGCAACAAAAACTATTCAAAACCAAAATATTTGATTGGTAAAATGTATAATGGTCAAAATCTGTTCACTGGTGCCAAAGTCAAATTAAGTTCACTGTGATTCAGTGCTTTAAAACAACAAAACATGAAAAAGTCCATGGGGACAATACTTTTTATAGGCCCTGTAATAATGAGATGGGAAATTACCATTCATTAGCATAATTTTCTAACTGCTGAATTGATTTTTTTCCCCTCCTGTTTTGTCTTACAACCCAGAGTTCTACAATTTGAAAACAAAGTTAGCTCACAGTCATACAATTCATTTATATTGTCTGAGCAAATCAACTGCATCCAGAAAACGAAACAAAATTCTGCATGCAAGAAAAAACAGCCTCTTTAACTGAGTGAAGAGGTAATTACAAATCTTTGATTCCTTCTGCCGCCAATGGCTGTGTACAACCCGGAAACTTCATAAAGTCAGTACCCACCTACCAACACAATGCATAAGGCACCAAATAATTTATGCTAATGACAGCCCACATACAGAGATAAGTGTTCATTGAGCGATAAGAGCCCAAATATTTGCATATAACACCTAATGAACACTAGAATTGGCAGAATATGTAAAACTATATTGCATGTTGAAGACTGCTGAGACATGCATGAAACAAGCAGCACTAAACAACAATTACTCAGTAGCGGAGTCTCCATCCAAAGTTGCGAATTAAGCTTCATAGAATTAAAAATGTTGCATAAAACATTTGCAAATAAGCAGTTTCCATCCGACGAGTCAAAGAGAACAAAACCGTCACTTCCTGATATACTGGCATTAAATATCACAAAGAAAAGTGTGAGAAGACACTGAATATAATAATTTAAGTTTCGTGGATGCCTGTTGTTTGGGAACGCAGTCACATAACAGTTCTGGGAGGCAATAATACAGAAATACTTTGATGACAGACTTTGCTCAGGCATTTCAGAATGACTATAACAAAATTTCAGATGTTGTGCAACGAGATCGGTTTGCTGGTTTGTCAAGTTATGCTGTCCCATCGCACAGTCACATGACTTTTTTTGATGCGCATGGAGGAATTTATTCTGGAAATGTGTTTCCATCTCCCATTATTCAAGACAAAACCCACCTCAAACAAGCATAATTTTTTTTTTTTGCGAATTATGGGATTTTTTTTTTTACATTTCCATCACTCGGTTCTGATGCGATACTTAATACAGGGTGATGGAAACATAGCTAATGTGGTTAAGTTTCAAAATTTGACGTTTGGTTTTCTGTGATGTACTGAATAAATGTTTTCTAAAAAAAAAAAAACCTTAAAAAGTTCATAATGAAAAACAGTAAAAACGGGAATGTTGTGAAATATTAGTATAATGTTCTTACTACAGAGCCCTGACAAGCCACCAACAATGTGTTCTCAAGAAGATTTAATTACAACAGGCAAAATAAATGTGAAGGTAATCATTGAATCAAGTGCATTATGATCAGGGCAGAAGCAAATTACATCTAAATATGTAGCATTTATGTGGGAGGGAAAAGCGAGCAAGGGGTCACTTAGATTGTTTTGATATTTAAAACACTTGATCTTGAAATAGGTCTGTTGTAGCAACAGACACATGGTATAATCTAAGGTTTGCATGGTTATGCTTGTATAAACACAGCACTCAGAAAGTAACAAGAGACCCTGTTTTGTCGCTTATCGTTCACACCCTCGTGCATGCTCTCTGCTCAGACTTTGCAGCCTTCATTGATTATTCGATTAAAAAAGGAAGTGTAGGGGGAGGCAAACAAGAGGCTGCACTGCCACTAACCTTCTCTGAAAAAAAAAAACAATGGTGGTTTCAAGTGTAGTGCATTCAGAGCATGTACACGCTCCACAAGGAGAGCAGAGACCTTCACGGCTTTGATGACTCAATGTGGTAGAGTTTCTGTGTTCTTCTTTCCTGAGAAGAACCTTTTCCATGCTTAAACTCTGGATCGCCTGATCCGTCTTCAATGTAAGACTTTGAAAACGTTCTCCAGCACAAAGCTTGGCATGAATCGAACGCCATCTGGATGCATCCAAAGCAACTATAGGGAGGATCAAACTCTGTGAATGTGCAAGGGAGGATTCCCTGCTGTTGCACGAAGGCTTAACGTCTTGCTGAAAAATCAGTCGGGACGGGATAAAGGTCAGAATAGGAGGACTGAAAGTTTAGATATGGTTTGGAGGCCTGAAGACTTCCTCTTCAGGATTACAGTGGAAATTCAGGTAGCTCTCATCAGCCCATGCGGCATCACATCACTTAATGAAATGAACTCCCCTGGCTGTTGCCAAAGCTCGCTCAGCCCACCTCTGTAAACTCATCAGGAGAAAAGCAAGGCTTAATGGGGTTCGCTGATTAGATAACAACCACAGTGATATGACTGATTGGGTTAGACAGGCTTGGTTGAAAGGGGCTGCTGGGGTTAGACGCTCATCACCTAGCAACAGTAAGCTTTATCACAAGACAAGAGTCAACCTGCTTTTTAATGTAAATTTGTTCATTTGCAAGTCTCATTCCGCTTCTGCTACAAAGACGTCACAGCTGGATATATGCAGATGCCATCTGGCTGCCTTCTCTTTTTAAGTGCAGAAATTTTCTTGATGGCACTAATTAAAGAAATAGCTCATCCAAAAGGGAATGCATTAGGTATACGTACACTACTATGTAAATGCTCTTCTTTTGAGCTTTCTATTCATCAAATGACCCTGAAAAAATTAATCAAAATTTCCACAAAAATATTAAGCAGCAAACCGGTTTTAAAATGAATAACAATAAATGTTTCTTGAGCACCAAATTAGCATATCAGAATGATTTCTGAAGGATCATGTGATAGTGAAGCCTGGACTAATGACTGCTGAAAATTTTGCTTTGCCATCACAGAAACAAGTTACTGTACTGTACATGTTGTACAGTAAATGTATGTGAAAATAGAAAGCAGTTATTTCAAATAAATACAAAATAAAATTGACATCGTGACAATGTATTCTTGATCAAATAAAGAACAGCCTTGGTTGACATGAGAGGCTTCCTTATGAATAAAATAACATTGAATTGGTTTAATAAAATAAATACATGTTGTGCGGATGTAACATGTTTGTAACAAAAACAAGGGTAGGTAAATAAAACAAAAATAATTTTCAGTTTTGGTTGAATTATTTCATTAAGTAAGTGGGTTTAAAGTAGCTTACAGTGATTCAGTGGCCACGACTCTCTCAGCCAAGCCATAAAGCGTATCACTAGCCGTCAGGACCACCAGCTGACTGAGATGAGGACTGGGGACCTTCTCCTTCCTTTCCTCAGGAGATGCGTGAGGACCTGCGTTCTCCCCTCCAGCCTCCTGCAGAAACAACAACAACAAACATTTAGATCCTGATCCGGTCCAATTTAAAGTAATAGAACTGAAAATATTCTGCAAATTAATACGATGCCCTGTAAAACAACATCAGTATTCCAGGAATTAGTCATTTTTTTTAACAATCAGAATGAACAGAGGTTTAAAAATATGTTGGACAAATGTAGTGTTGGAACCTACTTGCTGCTTTTTTAACCAATAATCTAAAAAATCCTCAATGTAATTACTCAGAAAAATTTAAAGGAGTTTAAAGGAAAAAGTTTTGCTTTTAACAAAATATTTTGCCAACACTATCAAGTAAGCCAAAGCCGCTTTTTGTAAGTAGAAAGGGGATAACTACCTCTGAGGTTTAGAGTTACAATAAAAGTAATGAGTGAGCTGTAAAATGAGAACAAATACAGCATAAAACAACAAATTGAATTTAATGAGGAACTGTGAGTTCTGCCACCAAATGGTAATGCTTTGTCCATATGTACATGAGGATTGCACATGCTTCTGCTTTACCATCACCCTGTGCCGGCAAAATATGGTGGTAAGGAGAAACTTCCCTGTTGTCCTCAATAACCAGACTCAAGAGTCCAAAAGACCAAAGAAAACCAATAACAGAACAGAATGACTCACAAAATGAACAAATCATGCAGAGTGTTTATTCACATTTACTTTAACTGAAATCCCATTTAGACGTCACATTAACACAAAAAAAAGGGAAAAGGGGGGAGGTGGTGTGTGGGCACCAAACACCATATAATTAAATTGTAAACAGTGTCCCGAGGAAGAATTCACTCAAAAATGACAATTGAGTCATCATTTACATTTGAAAACCTGTATTGTTCACTATGGAAAACACCAGCACCAACATCCTGACTTTTTTTTTGTGAATGATGGATGGAAGGAAGAAAATAATATGGATTTAGAACAACAAGAGAGTGAGTAAATCATGACAGGATTTTCATTTTCAGGTGAACTACTGTATCTCTTTTCAATTCAGAGAAGGCCAGAAAAAAAAACAATCAGTTCTAAAAATTTGGGTGTTGTTAAAAAAGCTCACATGACCATGAGGAATCATCTCACAAAACATGAAAATTGGTTTGGGATATCACAACATTGCAATGCAATTTGAACTTTGCCTCTCCATCATTAATATTCAAAGCCTTATTTCCCAACACCCTTACACAAACCCATTAAGGTCATATGTGATTACAGCTGAAGTGCTGCCTTTGCGGATACGTGTATTATATTCTACATGAATTAATCATACAACTTGATTTGGTACATGTGTAGACATCTCCCTGTAGAATTAAACTGAGATCCAATCCAGTCAGCATGCACTGTTTGCAGACTTACAAGAGCATTTAACATTAATTAATATATGAGTGGGTGAAAATGGGTGTTATCATAGACACATTCTGACCTATTAGTAACACTAACTTAGCACTGTCAGTTGAGTGGTGTAAGATCTTACAAAGGCAACTGTGTAGTCATTAAGACTATTTTTTATTTAGAAAGGATGCATTATATTGACCAAAAGTGAGTTATATCGTTACAAAAATATTTTCATTAAATGCTGTTTTTAATGAAAGTTTCTATTCAAGTTTCTATTCAAAGAATCCTGAAAAAAAATATTATGAAAATATTAAGCAACACTGTAAAATTCAGCTTTGCCATCACAGGACTAAAATACATATAGAAAATAGTTATTGTGACTACTGTACTATGTTTAAAATAACTGCAGCCTTGGTGAGCATAATAGGCTTATTTAAAAAAAGAAAAAAGAAAAATCTTAAGTACTAAATGGTCCACTTTTCACCTTTCTTTCTAGATAATAATATAAATCCTCGGAGACCAAATAACAAGCACATCAGCATCAGTGAATTCGGAATAGGGGGTCTATTTACCGTCTCTACACTTAAGTCTAAATATGAAAGATCTGGTGAGACACAGTATAGTAGTAAAACATGCATTTTTGAGGTCATTTCCTGGCCATCAGTTTCACCATGTGCAATGCACAATGCAATATAGATTTTTCTCAAGAGTAATGTATTCAGAACAACATAATTATATGGCCACTATAAGACCTTCATCCTTCCAATGAGGTCAGAACAAATATCTTCCAAAAGCATATTTATTTTGAAGGATCTGATTGTACTATGTATAAAAACCCTGTCCACAGTAATCAATCTGTCCATGAAATGACCTTTAAAAGACCAGAACCAAAGGCATGTGGAGTACACAATGTTTGATGAAATATAAAGCGAAATGCCAATGATAGAGACCTCTTAAAAATTATGCACATAAAACTTACAAATGCCTAGAATAGAAAAAGTATTCAACCCTTTCACTATACCATTTCTTTTGTTTAGACCGTTTAACCACAGTGGACTTGATTGGACTTTTTTTTTCGTTCTTCAACAGTATTAACTTATGAAAAGTCTAAATAAATGCTGCAGACTGTAGGGAAATCCTGAAGGAAAACCTGATAGTGTCTCCAAGACACCTGTGACTTGGGATATAATTTGTCTTCAAGTGAGCCAAAGTGTAATAGCCATTGCTGCTTAAAAACAACAATGTTAATGTCCTGGAGTGGCCAAGTCTAAATCCAGGTCTCAATCCAGTTGAGAATTTATAGGTGGATGCTGGATCTCCATGAAACCTGCTGATCCTGAGCAGTTCTGCACAAAAGAATGAGAAACTGCAGTGTCCAGATGTGGCTGAGAGAGACTTACAGTATCCACAAATACTGCATCTGCTAAGTACTGACTAGAAATTTTTCTCTGACATGAAAGAATATTTTCTATTGATCAAGCGCCACAAAAGCCAAAATTCATCATGTGTGATTAGATGAAACAAAAACTGACACTTTTTATATTCTTAAAATAGAAGCATTTATATCCAGCACCCTGCTCTCTCCAGGCTCTGTCTGTTGTCTGTGTCTGAAAATAATATGAAAGCAGACAAATGTAACCTTCCTAGCCACATCACACCTTTTTTTACACCACCGTGACTAAATTTTCAACAAAGCCAGTTCAAAAATGTAGCAATAGTGAACAAGCGGGTCACTGCAAACCTGTAGAAAACTTTCTCTGATTTGAGTCTTTTTTTACCCACAGAGTTTTTCTGGCAGAGCAGTTTGAGTTCCTTCATCTTCATCTCGAAAGCATGATGCCTGCAGCCAAGAAGCCCTTCCTTCTACTCACCGGTCAGTTTCATCCCACTATTTATGGCCCTGACCTTTACAGTTTCTCCTTTAAAGAGCCTTTTCAATCTCTCTTCTGTCTGCTACAGGGTGTAGTGTCTTTGAAATGTGGGACTTATGATATACTGTAGAATTCAAAATGATTACTGATGAGCTCTGCTGTGTGTGTGATTAATGTGGAGTGTTTATGACATAGACCACCTAATAAAGGACAATATTAGGTGATATAAAGTGTAATATGCTACAGTGCCTGGTAGAAATTTATTTCATTTGAGCTCTATGAACTGAAATAATCCTAGTGCACTCTTTCACTGCATTATTTTTTTTCTCCTGAAGGCATGTGAGAGACTCTGAAGCCAGATGGAAGATCAAAGATACAGCTTTTTGGCAATCAGACTAAATTATGTTTGGTGCACGCCAAACACATCAGAAACATGCCATCCTACTGTGATGGCAGCATCCCGGTGTGAAGATATTCCTCTGCGGCACGACCTGGAAGACTTGTGGAGGTTGAGAGTGGTTGAGGAAGGCTGAGCAATTTAGTTTTCGCTGGAAAGTAAAAGAAATTGCTCTCTTATTAAATAACCATGTAGTAATTTGTATTTTTTGAATAATATACTGAATTACGTACTTTATAAATGAAAGGTCTAATTTCATTATTTTCTTTTGTGATTTGAAACGTGATGGACGCAGAGCAAAATATAAGATTATTCATAACAAATGTTAAGTCTGGCATCGGTGCAAAAACAGCTGCTTCACACTGAACGGTCTAGAACAAAAACAAGAAAAGTAAGAGAAGAAAAAAAAAAATTATAAAAGGATTTCAGATTTATTCAAACTGCCTACTTGGAAATGCTCACACCTTTTAATAACAAGCAAATACCACTATTCATATTGACATTCCTCCATGCTATTTTTAAAATACTTGCATGTGATTGTAATAATGCTGTCCTGCCGGCTGAAAGTGGGTATATTTACATACTGAGGTATAATAGATACTGGCTGACACATTATATACTGTTGCAATGGTATATACCTTCATGCAACCCAGCCCTAGTAGAAGATATAATTAATGCAAAACCCTGGGCAGACCTGAAGAAATCCCAGAGGAAAACCTGATGGAGTCTGAAAGGAACCTGCGACTTGGAAAGAGATTCATCAATAAGACAATGACCCCAAGCATCCAGCCAAAGCTACACAGCCAATGGCATAAAACAATATTAATATTCTAGAGCATCCAAATCAGTGTCTGGATCTTAATCCAAATTAAAATGTATAGGTGGTCCTGAAATAAAAGGATAAAAGGCTTGTCAATCTCAATGAATTGCTTGGACTAAGCACTGAGATAAAAAAGACGATGGCTATGTAAAAAAAAAAAGAAAAAAAAAAGTATATACAGTTGTTGTACAACTCCTCCCTTGTATGTTGCATTGGATAAATGAATAAATGTAAATGCAGTCATATTATTGTGCAAGCTTTCAGGGCTTTCTGAATAATGTATTAAGTGAATAGTATACATCAAACAATTGCTGAATGGTATCTGAGGTTAACGCTATCCACTAAGATGAACTGTAATGAGGTTAACATTAACATTCTGTTCCTGTTAGAATAAACATGAAAGAGGATAATGGGATTACTAGGCTTAATACCACGCATAAATCAGAGATTAAAGATGAATAAATTCCCTTTGAATTCTACTGCAAAACTTCACTGACGTTACAGCCTGAAATTACAAATGTGCTTAAAACACCATCAGCTGTAAAATTCACTGAACATCAGAGGTGTTGTGCTGATAATGACCCATAGGCTAATCAGCTATGTGAGAAAGCTAATAGAAAAAAGGTCTCCCTAAATGACTGTGTGCAAATGAACAGTCACTTTACTATGACTGCATGCCAAGGCACAAACTCAAAACAGTCATTGTTGCGGTTAAATTAGGATTTTGCAGGTGCAAGACCCTAAAATCTGATGGTGATGCTGCTTTGCCTTAGAAAAAAAAGAAGTCCCTTATAATCAACAAGGCTGCATTGATTGGATCACAAACATAGTAAAAAACGGTAATATTTTAATATAATATTACCATTTAAAAGAACGGTCTTCCATTTCATAATTTATTCATGTGTTATATATATCTCACACTGGATTCCATTTACACACCAACCACACTGACTCTTGACAGCACTGCAGCATGTCTTGCACTGCACAGCGTAGAACACATGCAGCTCCATCTTCTTCTGCACTAACAATTACTGCACTGAACTTCATAGTAAACACTAACAGTATACATTACTGTAAGTCAATATAAAAGCTACACATACATCTATAAATCTCTTGAGAATACAGTTTACTATGTTTATATTATGGAAATATGTATTGTATACTGTGTACAATTGTCCATTGTTTATTGTATATTGTGTAGATAAAGGTGGCATTTATCACTGAACATTGCTTCAATCAATCTGTCAAGATGGTAAAATAGATTCCTCAATAGAAATGAAACCTGAATTTTTTTTATTTCTTTAGCACTTTACCTCAGAGCTAACAACATTGGTGGTTAATAGCTGGTGTAAGTTGGACCAGGAGGAATCCTACCATGATTTATCGGCCTATATACCTGGATGCATTAAAATGCGCCAGGCTTCATAATTGTCTTTTATCACTCACTAAAGCTACCATGAGCTAAAATGTAAAGGGGAAAGGGGCCATCAAACAAATAAAGAAAAAAAAAAAAATCAATACCTCATCTCAAAATGGTGACTTTTTCATGAATTTTGGTTCACTGTGAATAAACTGAAGGCTAAGGCGCTTCTATGACCAGAGCTCAGGCTTGGGGTTTATTAAAATGAAAAGAAAAGACAGAGAGAGAGAAATGGAATCTGATAACACAAGTGAAATAACCGCAATGGTCTAGCATTCGCCAGAGCCTAAAAATGCTTAAATCTAATCTGCTTCTAGAAAGGGAAGAAAAAGGCCATGAGTGGGAATGGTAAGGCAAGGAATAATCCATTTCATTCTGAACATAGCTGAATTTAATTACAAAGCCCTCACAGCTGAATATGAGTAGCACCAAATGTAATGAATCGCTCAGACTTTTTCTCTCAACCATTCACAAAATAACTATGAAAAAGAAAGAAAAGGCTTATATCTCGCTCTTTTTAAAAGCATCATAAAATATGATACTGAAAGATAAAGTGGTATTTCAGTGTTGCGTGAAAACGGTTGATAAAATTCCAAGCGACTTATTAACAATCATGTGTAAATGAGGGTAGATAATGCATGCCTAATTACAATCCACTGCATTTAAAATGTTATGTGCGATCATTCATTGGTGATCAGCTGAAAGCCAACTGTTGACCCAAGCGCACTCATAATAATTCACAGCATAGTGATTTAATTAACACACACTTCATCAAGTGCTTCAACAAAATCAACACACAAAATACATATTCAATCAAGCATTATGCAAAAGCTCAAAGCATTAGGCTTTTGACATTGCCATATTTAAAATATTGACTGACAAACTTGATGAGGGAATAGGTGGCAATTAATGTGCACCAAAGCAAATGGAATCTCTTGATGCAGGCACAATTGATCACATTATGCATTTATGCCCATTAAGCTTCTAATCTGGACATTTGGGTCAGTGTAGGAAACTGCACACAAAGTTTTACCCCTTATATGCTTCATGCTTTTTCAGGGCAAAAAGGTAAGGCCACAATAAACGTCTGATGCATATGGCACACTTTTCTGGAAACACTTCAGGAATGTCGAAGTCGTCATCTGACTGGTTGAATTAAATCGGATTTCTGGGAGACGTGAGTGTCGCATTTATTTTCGGTCCACCGGGAAACAAAGATGCAGTGGCGCTAAACCCCCTTACGAAAGAAGAAAGCCGTCATGTTTACAAATGTGACGACGAATGCTTATTAGAGTCAACTAAACGCTGGATTTTCAAAAGTATGTGAAATATTTAAAGTTCGCGGCATTGAATCTTTAAAATACATCCGAGAGTTTCACACACGGTCTGTTATTGTGGCGACATTTCCACGTCCCGAAACGTGACGCTAATCGAAACGAACTATGATTGGTTGTTTGACATGTCGGTCAAACGGCCTCATGGGTGGGCCTTGGCCAATGAACGCGGCTATCTATTCCAGACATTCAGCCGTCATTCTGAAGGTCTGACTACGCGAGACTAAAGTAACCCCGATAACGTGATATTTAGCCCCTAAAAAATGCGAATTTTACCCCCCGGAATGCGATTTCTAAACAGGGGACCCCCTTCGAAATGCAATTGGGCTAGTTTTGGGCTAGTTTTGAGTAGCAATTGGGCAGGTTTTGTTGTAAAAACCTGGCAACCCTGACATACACATCCATTATACTACTGTTGTATTCTAATACTATCTGCATGTCCTTTACATAAAACTAATTAATGCCATGCTTTCTGTGTCCTAACAGAAAATTTACTAATACCTTTTTGTTATTAATAAATAGTAACTTTAATGGGATTAATAAAAATGAATAGTAATCCCCTTTTTTGTCATGGAAACGTCATTTTGTCATTATTTATGCTACATATTAAAATGCATTTTTATTTTGTTACTAATGTTTCACTCTTGAAATATTCTTAAAATAATTCAATTTTAACATTCAATCTTAAATTTTAAATTCATTATGAAACATTAATAACTCCAAGGTTAAAATTGACTATTTTGTGTAAAAATTATTTACGTATTTTATATTAAAATTTATAGCTGGAATTTTGTCAAATCGTTCAAAATACATATGTAAAATAGTTAATACAGAAAAAAATATTACTTATTTGCTTTTAATGCTAATTTATAAAATTCTAAAAATGATAAGTGGATAAGTGTTGCAAAAAAATCCACATCCAGGCACTCACAAGCAAAGTAAAAAAAAACTTTTTTTTCTAAGACATGGCTATTAAAAAGACACCAATGCGTTATCAGCCCAAGCATAAATGAATTAGAATTTGTTTTAGGAGGAAGAATGAGACGTATTCATCATGCTATTAAAAATACATAAAATGTGGTACAAAGGATTACAACTTTCAGAAAAAGAAGTCCACGAATAATAGAATTCTCCTGTGATTCATATACTGTATATTTACTATTTGGCATTGTTAAAACACTAATCAAATAAATTAGAAATAGTGTGAAACATGCCAAAAATGCTCATAGTTGGAAAAAAAACACCCTTCTACTGTATATTCAGAGGTACAGTAGGAATGTTTGTGGCATAACACCTCTTATTGTTCTACATTGATTATTTAAACAGTTCTGCTGATATGACTTATTTTTATAAAGAACGTTCACAGTGCCAAATCTGGCCCTCAAACTGCATGCACAATCCCATTCATCTCTATCCAGTCATTGTTAAAGTCCCCTGAATCGCTCTGCTCATTACAGCCTTTTCCAAGACAAAATCAGTCGAAATCTGCCTGACTTTCTTCCAGCATTTCTTTACACCTCCCTCTCACGTTTCACCCTCTAACATCTCCCCAATTGTTTCTCACACAGAGTGCTATGTTTCCTTTGGCCCCAGCTGACCCCCTTCTCTACTCTTCATGTAGTCCATCAGTGTTGAGCTAGCATCCTCATGCCCGTGTGGGAGTACGCCGGAGCATTGTCACACAAATTAACTCTGTGTCTTTGTGTGTGTGCCCTACTCTCGGCTGGTAACATTGAGCAGAGAACAGAACAGAGAGCTCAGCCCAGTAGGTCCCCATTACCGTGTCTGGATGTCACTTTAGTTAAGCAAGAGGCCCGAATGGCTGTTATTTGCTTGATTAACTAGAGCCTGCTCCAACCAGGTGGTATTTGAACCCATAAACTAGACAGAGTGGTCTCATTTTGTCAGTTTCAAACGCCTTGATTGGGGAAAAACAGTGCTTGTCGACATAAACAGAGTCCTGTCTTTGTATGAGACATTTCACACGGTGTCTCCAGGTATGCCTGATGCATTTTAAGCACACCAATAGTTCAGGAAAAAATAAACAACCTTCACAAACCTGTAAGGTTGCAGGAAATAATATTATATATATCTCTTCAGCTAACATGGCTCTACTGGTATGCGATTACTCCAGTTTCAAAATTGAAGAAATGCCTGGAAATGTTGGGTCTGCGACATTCTCCATTTCTTGAGCTGATAACATTTCCGTCCTTTGCTCTTTCAGAGATACACTGTGCTTATTTTAGAACTAACAGAGAAACACAAATATAGTGAGACAAATCTCTATTTTCCAGGGCACTACTACTACAAAGAACTCTTTACAAAACAAGAACATATGGTAGATATTGCCAACACTGTACTACACATTTCTGCGGTACATCCTCAAAGCCTTGGCTTTGTAAGTAATATTTTCTGTGGCTACGATGGCATTCAAGGCTTTATACCCACAAAACTGTTCTTAATCCTCCTGACTTTGAGGTCTAACATCATAATGGTATCATCTGGAAAAATAGTGTACTTCACACATGGATCAGCTGGAAGCGCACCCTTTTAAGTTATAACTGTTGTTGTTGGGATTCGCCTGTATTGTAGAAGCTGATATGCTGCAAATAGGGTCTCGGGTCTCAAATAATCTGATGACACCTTTGACATGCCGTTGGATTCATTACTTATAACGAGTTTATAGAACATCCATCCATGTTTTATGTATTAACAATATTCAAGTTTCTATGTATTGCTGTATCTAAATAACACCACTTATCTTATCTAAAAAATCATTTAGTCATACACATGCAGTATGTTTGTGGTAATGAAAAACATCTTGGCTCTGTAATGTCAAATTAAACAGATGGTTTTCCTAAGGTGCACCGTTCATAATGGGCTCTTCCTCTTGTAAGTATGTTTACAATGCACTGCTTCAATACTACTTTGATTCTTTAATCTCGAGGGTTTCTGTAAGAAACGGGGCAGAAATGTCAGTTGGCAATTACTGTCAAATGCATTTCTCTGCTCATTTCTTCTTCCTCTCCTAATTTCCCAAATTTGTTTCTCAGACGGGTGTCAAACAGAATTAGAGGCCTCATTTGCATGTGTTGTCAGGTCTCCTTATCCCTGCGTTAGAACCTTTTAAGTGTCCATTTCTAGAATTTACAGTATGGCGTCTTGCAGAAGAGGCTCTGTTGCTTCATTGGAATGGAGGAAATCAAATCAACAGCTTACGGAGCTCATAAAAGTGGTTCTTTGAAATAGCAAAGATAAATCGAAATAGTCACATATCAACTGAAGGAAAGTCACAGGCACTTTGCTGTCGATTTAAGAAATTGTGCACAAGCTGATGTATGTTCTTCTGGCTCTGGACTGACACTCCAGAAAATCTCAAAACCTTAAATGCTTTTTTTAAATAATTATTTAAAAGATTCACTTTAGATAAAAACAAATTATGTCAGGTAAATTCATAATAAATTAAAAATAAAATTATATTATATAATAATAATAATAATACATTTTATAAAAAAATGAAATATAAAATAAATATGAATATACAATTAAATAAATGTAAGTGTTGTTAAGTAGAACTTTGTCTTGGTCAGCCTAGCACAGCAACACTGTTTAGAGAGATGGGCAGATGATTTCAAATGTACAATGTGTCAAATGTTAGTGTTGGGTTTTCCCTTTCTTTCTTTTTTTTAACAACAGTATATTTTACAAACTGCCAGATATCAAACAAACAATAAAACAGCACACACCGAGGATACCCTAAGTCTGCCGCATCTAATCCTGTGGGAGAATCATTGAGGCAGATGTCCTTGTGGACTGACATAAA
This sequence comes from Barbus barbus, assembly GCF_936440315.1. Classification (NCBI taxonomy): domain Eukaryota; kingdom Metazoa; phylum Chordata; class Actinopteri; order Cypriniformes; family Cyprinidae; genus Barbus; species Barbus barbus. Next base: position 15,686,036 of record NC_136747.1, on the reverse strand, counting down.
CAGAGGGGAGACAGAATGTGGGAGGAAATAATTGATGCTTCACCCCGAGCAGCCATCATGCCAGTCTGTGATATGAGCCAAGTCACAGTGTGCCGGCTCCCACAATCCAACCACAGGCTTAAGGTTAACCGCCAAGCTGTTGAATGAAACTGAGCCATGGCAGACAGCTGACTGCCAGAACCTCTGTGACCTGAAGACTGCGCCTCAACGAAATAAAGAAGTGCTCATTTTTATCTGATTTCAAAGTGAAACGGATCAGGACTGATGCCACAATGCAAAAATCCTATTTGGATAGCTCTGATTGTGTGAGAAGACATAATTTCTCAAATCAAGCTCAACAGAAATCAGATTTTTAGCATCATCTTGTCTGCATGCATGCTAAGACTGCTGGATTCGTACCACCAAAACTGAAACTGATCTTTGTGAGAGGATCTATGGCTGGAGTTCCTTCTTCAGAAAGCAGTGAAATTGATCTTACTGAAATGAAAATATTATGGCAAGGAATCATATAAAAATCTTTGTTTGTTCCATTGTACATACAACCTTGCTGAACACAAAAGCAGTTACCAACGCTGTTCATACAAGGGGTTTGTTGATGCGGCAACACCCACAAACAGATGCTCACACACCTGAACACAAACATGCGAGGTAATAAAAACTAAAATACAGAGTGCTTCACAGAACAGCGGACAGAGGGACTGGATGGCAGCTCTGGAGAGAGCTAATCACAGAACTGCAGATGGCCCGAGGGAGAACCACTATCAGATCTGAAACAGAAGCCGTCGGCACTGCCCAGTGGACACTTCACCACACACACACAAACACAGAAGGCATCTGTGTGCAAACAAAGACAGGTAAACTCTCTGTCTCTGGCTCTCACCAAATTGAGCACAACAGCAGGTATCTGGAAGTCTGAAGAGATTCTGAAGCGAAGCACTGTTACCATGCAAACGAGAACCACACCAGAAGAGCTCAGCAGAGCTTTCGTAACTTATAATTAATGACTCTACATGATTAGCTTCATACTGTACCATAATTTTTATTCAGTTACATCATTCCCAAAGCTTCATGGGTTTTGTCCATAAAAGATATTCGCAGTACTATAGACAGAGTGATAGACAGACAGTGAGTATTATAGAACATCAGAAAAAACAAATAGAAGATAAAAAGAATGAATGACGGAACAAAAGACAGACAGATAAATAGAGATTTGCTGAAAATCACCAGGACTAGCTTGTCACAGTAATGAAAGAATTGAACACTGAAAGATGTGCAAAACTGAAGGACTGAAATGAGAAGAGGTGACAAGAAAAGACATTTCGCTTTGAGTTACACAAGCCTCTTGAGAACGGTCATGGTCAACGCTCATTGATTCCCACTGATTTATCCAATAAACAGAAAGAGATAAACAAGCTGCAATAATGGGTTTATAAATGAGGTCTCTTCCACCTTGTTCATGTGTGTGCCATGAATCACACATTTGGAAAACAGCATACCTTTGACAAAAATAGCAAAGATGCCGGTGCCTAAACAGGAGTGTTATTTTTTGAAGACGGTCGATGACGATGACCTAGGTTTCACTAAATTAGGCAACACATTTAAAAAAACGTCCATCTTTATTGAAAATAATCTGCATTATAGTGAAAAGTACTCAAAGGCTAAACGTTTACAGAGGATGAATCTTAGGTAATAAAAGATTTATCGAGTCATACAAAAATAGCACTGTGCACATTGGGGGTGGAGCCTAAAGGCTTTTCCCTCTAAACATTTTAGGTTGTTTTTTTCCGTGCAATCCAAGAAAAGCAGAGATCAAATCTCACAGGAGGTCTGGCCTTGCCAAAGAGGCGATAATGTTTAAAGAGCTTTTAATTCTGCTCCACTCACAGAGTGATATCATTATATCTATGCTGGAAAGCAGGCCACAGTAGGTGTACAAACCCATGGGAAATACCCTCCAATTCCAGTGCAGAAAAATCGCTTTCTGCTACAGTGTGTTTTACTATTTGAATTTTTCTTACTATTTCAAGTTCACAGCTCATATGTCAGATGAGCATCTCATGTAATACAGGAGCTGGCATGGTAGCTTCCCCATCTGTGCTGCTAACTGATCCGTGAATCCAAAATACTGACAAGAGGTCATATAGAAAGCACTAAGACCTTATTAAGAAGAGTTGAGAAATTAAATGTGAGATTAACAATATGAAGCTTTAAAAAATTGAAGATAGTGATTGTTTAACCAAAGAAAACTTGTCCAGTAGAAAAACTCAGTGAAAACACCATGCATTTCCCAGGACCTTAAAGGAACACTCCACTTTTTTTGGAAATAGACTCATTTTACAACTCCCCTAGAGATAAACAGTTGAGTTTTACCGTTTTTTTTAATCCATTCAGCCGATCTCTGGGTCTGGTGGTAGAACTTTTATCTTAGCTTAGCATAGAAAAAAGTGGGGTGGAGTGTTCCTTTAAAAGGATATTTTAACCAAGACTTAACATTCTATCCGCATTTATTCACCCTCACGTTGTTTCAAATATGTATGACTTTCTACGGAACAAAAAAGATGATATTGTGAAGAACTCCATACAATGAAAGTTAATGAGGTTTACAGTTGTTTTGGACTCCACTGACTTTCACTGTATGGACAAAAACAGTTCTTAAAATATTTTTGATAAAGAAGTCATACAGGTTTGGAATTAAATGAGCGTCACGTGAGTAAATGATGACAGAATGTTCATTTTTGGGTGAACTGTCCCTTTAAGTCACACTGACAGAATAAATGTTCAAAATTATCAACCCCTAAAGGCTCAATAAAACCAGATTAAATTACTAATAGGCACCCTTTAGGTACAAATGTTCAGATATGTTCTGATTGGCTGTGATTGTGTTATGTCAGCAGCAGTTTTGCATTCAGTCTGGAGAGAAAAAAATTGATTGCTTTTAGAAACTTGTCACATCTGGTATGGAAAATTCAGTTTTGCCATCACAGGAGTAAATTACATTTTAAAATATATTAAAATACAAAACCATTCTTTTAAATTGTAATAATGTTTCACAAACACAAACCAATTTTACAGATTTTTTTTTTTTTTTAAATCAAATGAATGCAGACTTGGTGATGTTCAAGGCTCACATTCAGAAAACTTAAAGCAGTGCTTTGGGAATAAGGAGTGCGTAGCCATAATAAATGATCATCATAAAGCTAGTATAATCTTAAAAATCTGTCAGTACCTCCAGCCAATAAACAACTGCTCTCAAAACTCTTCAGGCCATCAATTCTCACCACTATCACAGACACCTGAGGCCCTGCCAGGCCCTTTGAAATAAGTGATGTAGCTTGATATGTGATGGAAGAGGTGCCAAAAGTCTGGGAGCGGATCTCGGATATCTCCTGACAGCCCATACGTAGGTGGGCCACTTGCCACTGATGACCCAGTAAATAATGGGGGCGTGTGTCTTTTTCAGTGGCATAATAATCTATAGTATTTTATTTATTTTGTGAAACAGTTGATGGGCAAAGAAAAGTCTACCATGCACATGGAATAAACAGATGGCAACGTAACTGTTTTTAGAGACTTAACTTTCTGTCTATTTCCTATAAAGGGAACTTGCTGCCTAGTTCCTGAAACCTCATTAGCAGCTGATAAGCAACCTTGTTAAAAGCCACTGCTGTGCACAAGAGAGCCATTGCACGCTCACAGCCGATTGTGGCTAGCTGACATGTGGCTAACAAAACAAACGTTAATAATGAGCACGAGAAAATAGCACACATAAATTGCATGTGCAATGCATCACAATGACCTTGTATACAGACTTTGCAATATTAAATATACATAAAGCATTTTTTTATTTTTAAAAGTTGCACTTAAAATATATACAATACCTACAAATTACTTTTTTAACCTTGAGTTCGTTATGATATTTTAAAGGGATAGTTCACCCAAAAATTAAAATTCTGTCATTAATTACTCACCCTTATGTGTTTCCAAACCCGTAAGACATTCGAATCACAAATTAGGATATTTTTGATCAAATACAAGAGCTTTCTGACCCTCCATAGATGGCAATGCTACGGACACGTTCAAGGCCCAGAAAGGTAGAAAGGACATCAACAAAATAGTCCATGTGACATCAGTGGTTCAACCGTAATTTTATGAAGCTATGAGAATTTTGTGTGCAATGGAGGGCCAGAAAGCTCTCGGATTTCACCAAAAATATCTTAATTTGTGCTCCGAAGATGAACGAATGTCTTACAGGTTTGGAACAACATGAGGGTGAATAATAGCATTATATAAGTTATAAATCATTTAAAGTGATTGGATGATGATGAACTAATCATTTACAAAACATGACAATACATTCACAAATGATTAAGTAATATGCTAATGATTTACAAATCTGTCATAAGTTATCTTTAAAAAAACTGCATCATGAAATAATCAAACAGATCCTTAATGGTTAGTCTAGTTAGGTTACTAATATATTATTAATCGCTTAAATCATTGAAATGTCAACATTGTAGCCTACTATTATCTCAATAAACATTATAAATCATTTACAAACTGTATGGTTTCCAGTTGTGTGTGCGTAAATATATATATACACACACACACACAAACAACCTGTAACTGGAAGGTTTGTAAAACATTTACAACTGATGATTAGTTTACACTTTAGATTAGGGGATGCAGAAAGCTTTGTAAATGATTTATAATGTTTATTGAGATAATAGTACAAAGTTGACATTTCAATGATTTATAAGTGATTAATAATATATTAACTATAACTATTAACCATTAAAGGGGGGTACAATGCTGTTTCATGCATTCAGAGTTGTTTACACTGTTAAAGAGTTGGATTCACATGCTAAGCATAGACAAAAGTTAAAAAAAACAATTTGGATGTATAACAGTATTTCTGTGCCAAAAATCTCACTTCCGGGTTAGGACGAGTTTCGGAGACTTTTTTTTGATCGTTGTTCTTGATGACGTAAACGATGGTGGAACTCCTTATATGGGCATTTCTCCCGGAAGAACGCGCCCGTACACTCATCGACCAGAGCGAGAGCGTGCTCATCAACGCGTTTCATGGGACTCTCTCGGGAAGAATGTCTCTAAAGAAGTGTGTTTTTGGTTGTAAGGGAAAGATGACCTTGTTCAGCTTCCCAAAAGAACCCAGCCTTACCTGAACAGTGGATACAGTTTGTTTTTCCAGGGCAGCAATGGAGTTTCTCAAGTGTGTTTGTTGACGAACGTTTTATAAACAAGGCCCAGTTCGACGCTGGATTTGCACATCGTTTAATACTGAAAGATGGAGCAGACCCAGCTATAAAAGATCCCAGTCATGATTCAGAACTGCAGACGGTAAGTGAAACGGCATCAAATGTCTGTTTTGTTTGCAATCGGTGCAAGTGCTCGTCACTCTTTAGCTCCGCCCACACGGCACGCCTCCAGGAGCTCTGCTTTTTCCGGAGAAAATCATAAAGCTGTATCTTTCTTTTATTAATATGATAAAACTAAAGACTTTTTGGAGCTATGAAGGATGCAGCACTACTCTATAGGAACTCAAGATTAACATGAGATGAAAATGTGTGTGTTATGTCCCCTTTAAGGATCTGTTTGATTATTTCATGATGCTATTTTTTAAAGATAACTTATGACAGATTTGTAAATCATTAGCATATTACTTAATCATTTGTGAATGTATAGTCATGTTTTGTAAATTATTAGTTCATCATTAACTAATTACTTGTAAATTAATTAACAAAACATACACAAATTATTACCATATCACTTATTTAGCGCTTATGAATGTATTGTAAATTATTAGTTCATCATTAATCAATCACCTATAAATGACTTACAACTGAACGTTATTATAAAGTGTTACCACAGCATGTCATGCAGAGAATAACATGTCAAGCTGCAGGACACTGCTTTACATGCCATGCCTACTACAGACTCTTAAAAAAAAAGAAAAACTATTTCTCTTGGCTCTGTTTGCTATATCGAATGGAAATTTCTTGCTGAGCTAATCATAAAATAGATGTGGGATTGCCTTATCCACAAAAGATACCAATTTACTGTAGCTGCCTCAAAATACAGTCAAAATGAAATCTGTTTAGAAGACAGCTTAATCACTTACATGATCCTACGATGACTAAAAATGCTGTCTAGGTAGGTTAGATTTAGTGTTGGAGACAGAGCCATACTGCCAGACTCCATTGAGCACCATAACTTGCAAGTCTGACAGGATATAAACAATCATGTTTAATTATTTTATGCAAACTAGTATCTTTTCTTGCTCTTTGACATTCAGACATCTGGGGGAATGGATCCTATATAATGACTGCCTATTTGTGCAGGAGAAAGAGGTATATGGTGCATTCTGGGTATCAGGCCTTTGGCCCAGAGTGCCTTAATGGGTGCAACCATGGAAACCAAAGGACATTTATTACAAGAGTGCAGGGTGATTAACTCACCTGTGGCTGCTATAGCTGAAAGTAAGAGGGGGTAAGAGATGATAGGCCTGGTGAGAGGCTACAGGGAACTCAGATAAATGCACACTACCATTTCCACTCGAATTTGTAATGGTTACATAAGAGAGGCCAAGAGAGGAGATGAACCATAGGAGTGAGATGGCCAGAGAAAAAAGAAAAAAGCAGAAAGAGTGCATTAAAAGTGCCTCGTTTTTACTCACCACATTTATTAGGCTCTCCTGGATTCGGCTAAGCGTAGTCCTCAGTCTGCTGCTGATCAAACCCAGCCCGGATGATTCATACTATAGGAGACAGCAAAACACACCCTGTGAGAAAGAGACTTTGTTGCTTTTCAATCATACAGGAATACACAAACTCACAAAGTGCAATCTCTAAAGCTCCAGAGTGGACACACCACCGATCATCTCCAGGAAACTGCGCTTCATTCACATAGCTCCCACGAGTGTGGTTCAAGACTTATGTTCATTAATTGCAATTTAGTTTTTTTATTAAAGGGGGAGGATGAACAGGACTGGCAAATCCTCCCGAGAACCTTCACTGGAAATGTATTCACAAGTGCAGATATGTATGCAAGTAAGCCAACGAGCTATTAATTTGCAACAGATCTGACATCAGCGAGAGAAAGGCAAACATAAGATAAATTTTACTATGGGAGCAGAGCAGTAAATCTCTAAATACACCGCAGTAAAAACTTTTATAGAGTAACACTGAATTTACAGTAGAAATAACAAAGGATAATACTGTACATGACTTCATAACAGATTTAAGGATTAAAAGTATAGGCTAATCCTTAAAACACATTCAAACAACTTTGTGTAATCCTGTTTAAGATGTAGAATCAATAGAGAGTTAAATAATTTTTTGAGCACACTGAGATGACAAGTAATTATAAATGCCTCATCTGCATTAGTTTAAAAAAATTACATATACAAAAGCATATTTATAGTTTTTGTATATATACATAATATATATATATATATATATATATATATATATATATATATATATATATATATACAGTAGATTTTTTTGTAAAAATAAAATAATTTTATACATTTTCTTTAAAGCTGGGTAGACAAAAACTCTCTAAACTAAATCTTGCAAACAAATTAGCATGGAAACTAATCTACATCATATCATATTAAGAGAATACAGGATATTGCAGACTATGTAAAATATGAGTAAGGGGATGAAAACACAGCACACAGTGGCAGGCATTTCTACTGCCAGCAGGCTCCACACAGCAGTCTTACCCAATAGATAGGGACCACCTGTCTGGACGCACCAGGTTGAGAGCCTTGTGAAGGCAGAGATTGGAAGTGCTTTGCATTGAGAAACAAAAAGGAAAATCGAGACAAAGAAAATAATGAAAGAACAAAAAAAGGCATTTTTTGGACAATTTTTAATATATGGTAATTACTGGGAATTTTTACAGCAAAGCATTAACTAAGCACAATTAATAATTTTTAAAAAAGACATTTATATACACATTTAATCATTAAAGGTAACTGACTTCCACCACTTTTGTGCAAGCAAAACTACAGCAAGCACAGTATTCTGCAATTTAACACTTTCATTTACTTAGTGAACAAATGGCTGCCAGGGGGACAATAAAACTTCTTTCTCTGACTAACATTTTTGCACAGTTTCCAAAGCACCCATCTGTTAGCGTGACAGTCGCATCTTCTCGTCCGTTACTAACTCTATCTGCAACACTTAATAAGCACTACTCAGGCTTTCCCTACACTCAAGCGCTTCATCATCCTGGAGGTGATCCATTTTCAGATAAGCCACTTGCATATCGTTCCCCGTTCTTTCCATTCATTGCCTTTAAGCTAAGTTATTAACTTGAGGAAAAGAGCAATGAATGCCAAGACCAATGCATCTAAAATTATGTGCATGGCAGAGTTGATACTCCGGCTGTATACAATGGCGTACAGACCTTTCAGAAGCTAATGTTGTTCATTACTAAATGAAATGGCGCAATACATAATCTCCATCTCCATACGAGATTGAATGTCTTGTGTGTTTGGAGTTATTCATGGGTGAAAGTGAATCCAAATGAGCATATCAATTTCAGCCGCTTTGTAAATATTTTATTTTTTTTATAAGTAATGATATTTACCTTTTTGTCTCCATAGGCTTTGAGACCGGCTGCCTCTGATACTGACATCTACTCTTACTTATTTAAGAATTTGAAAAGTTTCCATTAGTGACCGAAACCCCTCTCATGCTTCTCTTGCTGTCCGCTCAGCAGAAGAGGTGAATGTGCAAAAACCAGAACGAGAGCAAGAGCGAAAGATGAGATGTGCTGTTTTATATAATGTGCCTTCAAACCGGTCGGGTGGGTTAAAGGCAAACCTCGCTGGCATCTGACAGCTGATCTTGTGGTGCCTGTATCCAGTCTCCTTCTGATTTTCTGCTGGATTTGGTCAGGACAAAGCTAAAGTGAAAAACTCTCTGGTCAGCACTTAAATTTCAAAGATAATATACTACACTGTCACTCAGAGGGCATGTGGGGGGAAAAAAACATTGCCTTGGCAGAGACTAAATGATCTCTCACATGTTCGCACTAGTTCCTATGAACAGCAGTGGCTTAAAAAGCCAAAATTTGAAAATTTGCACATCAGCAAAGCCTCATCCAAATATGTGGAATTAGAATTAGAATCTTCTCAGGGCCCCTCATTTCCTTCAGTTTTTAAAATGCCCTTGTATGTGGCCCATGTCTGTCCAAGAATGTTCCTCTTTGGGAGTGAAATCATGACTTATAACGATGCTAAACCACACGTGAAGGCCAAATAGAGTGCAAAGACTTTTCTCCTGCTCAGTGCAAGGGCACTGGCCTCAATCCATCAGCATGAAAGCATTTACTTTTGATTTAGCACTGGCTCAGCATAGCAAACAAACAATTATTTGCAAAGCATACAGAGTGCAAATGGAACACTTCTGTGATATGAAAACAAAAATGTCAGAAGGAAAAAAAACATGGAATGCGGAATCACTGTAGGCTGCTGAGAGTTTGGCCATAAAAGCATCACTGGGACCAGAATTCAGCGCATGACAGATGAAGTGTGAGATCTTTTTGTTTCGTCAGACAAATGTTTCAACCCCACCTGGCGTGTGTTGTACGATTAAAGACTACTGTCAAATCCCATGACAGAAACACTATTTTACAGTTTATGAAGGCCATAGACTCATACACTCAAAGCCTAGACTGACAGGCTGGTATTATTGATACGTTTTGTTGTTTTATTTCTCATAAGAATGTCAAGATATTAACAATGAAACAAAGGAACTGAATAATGTTATTGGTTCACTAAGGATCCAACTGTTCAGCTTCTTCTTCCCAGAGAAAAAGTTCATGGCTTCTTGAAGACTACAAAGAACCAACCTCTTTTTGAGGTGGGCAACAGTGAGCTGGGTAAGTAAGCACAACTGTGAAACAAGGTGGAAAATGCGAATGTTGAGGTCTGTTTGCAAGTCAGTAGAGGTCTGAAAATCCAAGAAGAGAAGTCCAAAAACAGCTGGTAGTTCTTGTCTTTAACAGGTTAAGTCAGATGCCCTTGGGCTGCCAATGCCAAATCAATGCCCAAACCAACAGCTTTATTACGGCCTCCAATGCCGTTTAACAAGCTTGCATTCCTCAACAGATTCTCCCAGCTTACATAGGTGGAAAACAGTGAGAAAATTCAATGCCCCTTCAATGTCACTCCCTCTGCACTCAGGAATTAATTTACACCTGCAATAGTGTTCAAAAGGCCCATCACTTTATGAAGTAGGCAAGGCAGTCCTGAAACTCTCAAACTTCTTGGGAAGGAAAGTCACATTGTCAGTCTGCAGAGGTAGAAGCATGGACCTATTTGAGCAGCAGACAATGCCATTGAAAATGGGCTTTACTTCACAAAGGTCTGACAAATGGGAGCCCCATGTTAGGATAGCAGACAGGCTGAAACCTTAAAAGCAGGGCCTAAAACTAACTTTTTGCCACACCTGCCAAAGTTGAGTAATTTCTCTTTTTCTTTTGTTCTTTGATTTACATCGATGACAGACTTCAGCAGGTTTCACTTTAAATCAGCGCTCTCTCTTTAAAACCTGATGCACATGATGCGGATCTGACACATATCCTATTTTCTCCAAACTCTTTACGGTCATTTAAGACTTTATAGCTCATTTAAGACTACGTTTACGAGGTAACTGGACAAAACCGCGTATTTTGAAATAACTGTGTTTTTGTCCGTTGAAGCGCTACTGGTGCACTGTCTGAAGCGGCTCAGTGTATGCGCGCAGCCTTTCAAACTACAGCCTACTTCACTGCACCGTTTAGGCGGCATACCCCAAGTATGCGTCACCACATTCTCGGGTTATGAAGAATAAAGAAGAGAAAAGTTAATCTTCCGAAATGAAGCAGCAATATCTTCTCAGGCAAAAGTTATTAGAACCGTGTCTCTAGGGACAAGCTGGCCAACACACGGCTCTGTTTGTTTCTATTATTTGAGTCGCTCTTGTGGCTTATGAACAGCTAATCACGATGACCTCGTCTTCGGAAAAGATTATTTTATTTGCTTACTTCAGAAACAGCGAATCCCTTTTAAAACCGTCTGTTGTTTTCACTACATTGCATTGTTATATTTCGTAAAAGTTTTACCCGCCAACTGGTGACTGATACCGTTACATCTACTCGCCAACTCTGATTTTTACTCGCATTTGGCGCTTGGCGAGTGCTAAATTTAGGCCCAGCTTAAAAGGATAGTTCACCCAAAAATGAAAATGCTGTCATTAATTACTCACCCTTGTTTTGTTCCAAACCCATAAGACCTTCGTTCATCTTAGGAACACAAGTGAAGATATTTTTGATTAAATCTGAAAGCTTTCTGACCCTGCATAGACAGCAACGGAACGACCATGTTCAAGGCCCAGAAAGGTAGTAAGGACATTGTTAAAATAGTCCACGTGACGGCAGTGGTTCAACCGGTGAAGACTGACCCGGAAGAGAAGAAATTGTTGAATAAAGTTGATATTTTTGTTTTCTTTGGGCATTCTCGTAGCTTTATAAAATTATGGTTGAACCACTGATGTCACATGGACTATTTTAACAATGCCCTTACTATGTTACCAGAGTCTAAAACAGCGGCATCACAACAAGTGGGGGTCTTTGCGAGTTTACCTGCAACGGCTTGAGTCAGACTTCTGGGAAATCAAAGCAAACAAGGCAACTCCATGTAAGATTCATTATTCCAGTAACGTTTGGGCAGATGAGGTGGCTTTGTTGTAAGGTCATTTGGGACAGTGCACAGAAAATAACCAGAGTGCTCTGGGGAGCAAGAAACAAGCTGCTTTCTATGGAGCAGCTAAAGTGCAGTATATTGTGAGATACTGCTGTTGAGGCGAAGGCATTGAAGACTCTTCAGATACGGTGTATTGAGTCTCAAAGAGTGACAATTATGAGGATAATTGAGCTGCTGTCTAATTTTATTTAGGAAAGCCCGGCTCTCAAAACTGATTCATCTAGCATAAAGCTGTGCTTATTAGTGTCAAGAACTGTAGTATCAGGGCACAAGCCTATAGAAAGGTCTGCAGTGAAATCACTCAATAATTCTAGACATGAACTTCTGCAGACACATTTTCTTTACCCAAAACTCTCAAGGGTCAATGAAGCACATCTATCCATTTGTGTATGCAAGTAAGATTTCAAGTTACAGTAGAGTTAAACTACTATACTACAAACCTAATTTTTAAAAATGCTGCAAATAAGCGACTGAGAATTCATTCAGACATTTACACCTTTCTTTGATGTTCATAGTATAGCCTCCTGGGGCAAACTCTACGCCTAAACACTTGCTCACATGGTAATGGAAGTAATTATAGAACAATGCCCAATTGCCCATGAGGCTTGCAAACACTAGAAGAAAAAAACAATGAGTGTACTGGCAGGCTTTTCTTAATGAACATGTACCATCCAGAGAAAATATACAACACAGCACAGCAAGGATCCAATTGTATATAATAAATATTGCATAATGTTAAGTATTAACACCGAACATGGAGGAGAACAAGTATGCTTTAAAATACATACCATGTCATTGCGGCCAAAGAAGGTGTAGACGGCATACAGGTAATAATCAAAGAGCTGAGACACGCAGTGGATGACATCAAAGGCGATGGGCTTCAGAATGTTCATCATCTGCATGTATTTTCCTATAAAAGCAAAATCAATCAAAAAAAGAAATGCAAAAAATATATGAAAGGCAAACAAGTACAGGTTCACATTCAGAATATAAAACCAAAGATTTTATATTCTGTATAAAACCACTCTCCTGCAGAGTTTAGCTCCAACCCTGAAAAACCCTGGGAAAAAAATACCTAACTGCATCCTGAAGACCTTGATTAGCTGGTTCAGTTGTGTTTGATTAGGGTTGGAGCTAAACTCTGCAGGGACACCGGCCCTCCAGGATCAATGTTCCCCACCCCTGCTCTAAAACAATTTAAAGGGCTCACTATTAACCCTGATGAAGTTACCAGATGGTGTTTAATAAACTTTAACATCTGGATGTAAAAAGTATTCAAGCTGATTTCAGCAAAACATTTTAAACCAAAATTTGACAACATCAGCGCTTTTATCAAAAAAGAAAATTCACACCTATGGGTTCATGACAGCATCTTTTTGCAATTATTATGTTTTGCAAAAATGATTGTGTTTTCCTTAAACCGAACATTTAAAGATGAATGATGTCATAGCCTTTATTTCATTCAGCATGTCAAACATGTGTTCAAATGAACCTGAAGAGATGAGCAGGCACATGCTCGGAAGCTGAAACGGAACACAGCTGACTCTAAGAACGCACCTCTTTCATAGTAATTGAGCAATTAGCCTGTTAATTAGAGGGCAAACTGTGGTCTTCTGCTTAGGCTCAACTTTATCATGCACATCAGTCTTGCATGGGTGTAAGCTCAAAGGTCAATTACTCACCAACCAGGCGAATCACGTTGAGGGTGGTGTTGGTAAGAATGGGGGCATTGGCTCGGTTCAGATTGTAGTCGGACCTCTTCCGGCTACGAAGTGTCTCTCTGGACACGCTAATTAAGGGAGGACAGAGCAGGGACACTGAGATCCAGGATTATTAGGAGCATTAGAGTTCAATGACTTTTAAAACTGAAGAGTTTCATCATTAACCTGGGTGAAGTGAGTGTTCTGGGTTTTGCAGAACAGATGAAGGTATGATATTTATCACAGATCATATGTACCATATGTGCGTTAACATGACTTTAACGTGATCAAATTTATTCGTCAACCATTTCTGTGTAAAGTTATATCCAAGTCTGTAACTTTGTAACCATGAAAATGCACTGAAACAGGTTTATAGTTCAAATAAAAGTTTTAAAAATTGCAAGTGCCTCACTATAATCTCCATTTTTGCTTTTTTAAAGAAAATGAGGGGCAAGCTGAAATTACTTCTTTGGTGATTATCATTATTAACACAAATTCTGTCAACAGAGCTTAAATTGTATTGAACCCAGAATATTCCAGATGTATTCTAAACAAGTAATGAAGTCACAGATTGTGAGCAAGAGTCACCATATTGCATTTAAGAAAACTTATGTCATTTTAAATATGCAAAACATTAGAGCCCTCAAAATGTGGCAGTCTCTAACAATGAAGTGTCACAACATGGAAGGTGCCAGCTGATTTACTGCAGGGAGAACTGTCAGTCATCTACGTGAGGAACAAACAGGCATTAAATATTCATCAGGGTTCACTGCTTAATCACATTCCTAATCATTTTCTTGATTTATGATATTTCTATCACACTTAGACACTGAGACCAAGCCAAGAGCAATTATGAAATGTAAAAAAAAAATGCCAGTTTGCACACTCGTGTAGTTGGCAAAACAACCACGTGATGTAATTCCAAAAGGAAGTTTTATTTAACTTCAAAGCCCCGAATGGCTCTAAACGGCAGCCTTGTGGACTTAAAGGGCTCATTCTTCATAAAATAATTAAAGCCTTTCTTGCTGATAAGAGGCTAATGATAGCTTGTGTGTTCACTGTACACAGTGTGAATTTAAACTATTTCTGCTGCCTGAGAGGGAACAAGAGTCCATAAATGAGAAGTCTGCTGCCTCCTGACCTTGTCTGGGGTTATTGAAATGATTCATGCGTGAGCTGGATCTACAGCACACTAATTTATGAAAACATGTCAACAGGACACCAATCAAACCATGCATATGTAAACTAACTGTCGACATACCATTTGGTGGGCAATTACTTAGTATACAGAACCTAGAGGTGGTCCTGTGTGACGTGAGCATCTGGATGATGACTCAGAACTGACCTCTTCACTGGAGCGTCTCCTGTCTGTTCATCTACAAAGTCTTGTTTCAGCTCCTCAGGTACATCACTGTCACTGTCGTAGTCCTGATACACACTCTTCTCCAGCTCATCTGACTCATACTGCAGAGAGAGGAAACATAACGGAAAACCAAAATGAGTCATAAAAGCCGAAAATTGACAAAAATATACACACACTGCCAGTCAAACTGTTTTTAATATTTTCATTCAGGAAAAAAATTATTTAACTGATTTTAAAGTGAAGACTTTTATAATAATCACAAAAGATTTCTATTTAAAACACAGTGAATGCTTTTTCTTTGGAACAACAGACCACCAAAACCATCTGAAAATCAGCTTAGCTGGACTGGGAGATGGCTGAGAAGTCATCTAAAACCAGTAAAACCAGCAGAAAGAGTAGAAAACTGATCTGCAAATTATGAAACTAAACAAAGCGTATCATAAAAGTAACACAACGATTCAGCCTTAATTCTCCGGGATTCAGAGCAGGCCTTGAAATAAAAGGCCTTTAATGCACCAGTGTTAAAAACGTGATGCAGATCCAACATAGATAAATCTAACCTTAAACAAATCTACCTTAAAGCTGATGAATGTAGTGACTAATAAAACAGCATGGAATCCTTAAAACGGCAGGCATTACTATGCAAAACACTTTGTTCTCTCTCAGGGTAAAATCACTTGTACCAAGGGCTCCCCCACTCATCAACATACAGCATTTGTTTTCATTACAGGAGCATCATCAGAGACGCCAAGCACATCAGAGCTTTAATAATGATGAGTATTTTCTCCACATAGAACTAATGGCTTCTGTCAACAGCTAAAAGGACAACAAGCCACTTAACGTTACAAAATATTTACACATCAAATTTTCACTCTCATTTATTTTCTCCTTTTCAGTAGTCGATTTGGCAAGCATCTAATAAGAATATAAATGTAACCGTAAACCCTTATAAAATGCTTGTTTGCTCAAGCCTGATGCCAAATGGTACAGCATAAATATTGTTGAACTGTTTAATATCACAGGAAAATATTGAAATATAGAGGAATGAAGAGTTTAGATGGCCTAGAAATTACTGGAATTTATCCATATGCAAGAGATGCACTGAAATTTTGTTCCCACAAAAATTCGATGAACATTAAGAGATTTAAAACAAAATGTCTGTGTAAACAATCATCAGATACTTTTTTCCCCACATACAGTTGGCATTTACTGTAATTTGACTTTTTAATTATTGCTAAAACTTATATGTTGCTCTGAATGACATTTATGTTTCTTAAACTAGTATATACCCCATTAGAAGCCAGGACATCCTCTGTCTCCTCTTCCTTATTGTCTATCTGCATTTCAAAAGGATTTCCTTCCTGTAGGTACTGCTCAAATAGAGAAAGCTCCACCAGCTCTGTGGATTCCGGCTGCCTGCTGGGAGATACTGAAGGAGAACGACACTGACCCATGAACTTGAACTCCTAAAAAAGAGAAGAAAACAAAACACATGTATCAGATTTCATATCATACAGATCGAAAGCTAAAAATGTAGGCTAGGTGGAGATTAGGTGGACTAGGTTTAATTTAAGTTTGTGCTGGTTGAATGTCCAAAGAGGAGACCAAAAAAGTAGCTTTTAAGGCACCAATATGCTTCAGGCTAGAGTCGATACAGCTTGGCAAAGCAAACATTCTAGAAAAGTTTGCTCCGGCTGGTAAAAAATTTCTATTGGTCCCTGGTGATTGATAGTAGGTAGTGTGCTCTGGTTTATTTCTTATGTTTAGCCAGTCAAGGTTAAATGCGAGTAAAAACATTAACACTCTGGCAAGCTGCTTTACAGCAGAAATTGACATTGTTTTTACATGTGCTGTATAAATAAATGTGATGTGACATGACTTGACTGAAGTGCTGAACTGCAGAGCTGGTGCAAACATCCACATCATTCTGATATGATGCTTTCTTAACTGCTATTTTCTCACCACTGTCAATTTAGTTGTATTTTGTTTGTGGAAAGTAAAACGTCGCTTCATTAAATTCAGGTTGAACCACTGACGGCAGATGGACTATTCTGATGATGCTTTTCATACTTTAATGGACCTTAACAGTGCAATTTACTACGCAGTTAATGGGACAATCACAAGCCTCCCGGTTTTCACACCTCGGGTCATGTGACAAGAACCAACCAATCAACCAACCAACCAATCAACTTCATCCTTTCCCGTAACAACGTGTGTTCGACTTGAAGCTGCGCTGCTCAGAATGATCAGTGTAACATCACAGTACCGCGAAAGCGATAAGACAGCCGACTGATACTTATTAATAGCTCTCGCAGTACTTTGATGTCATACACTGATCATTCTGCGCAGCGCAGCTTCAAGTCGAACACATTGAAAGCTCAGCCGTGATGGAGGAACGATCATAGCTGTACAGGGAATCAGGGATAGCCATTTTAAATAAATTTAGTAGCAGAGTGCAATCGATTTTTAGTGCTGGAAATCCATTTATCCTTTGCTGAAACTTCCACGTCTTCATGGAGAGCACGGATCTAGGTTGTTTAGCAATAGCAGACGCCGCTGGAGCATAGCACACAAGCTACAGAGCGCTTTGAAAGAAGTAGAAAGCGACACGCCTAGCGTTTTTAATGCGTATTTAGGCACTACATGTGAATGGCCCCACACTACTATTTTAATCTTCCGCTTTTCGAACGCGGAAGTGTGATAAAGGCTTAAAAGAGTTTAAGCAATCAGAAATCTGAGGGGGCAATCTGTAAATGAGGAGGCCTAGGTCCCCCCAGGCCCCCTCGTGGCTATGCCACTGGGGGTTAAGTGATTAATGACAAAATTTTCATTTGGGGGTGGAGCATCCCTTTAAAAAGAAGCTCATTCTGCTAAATTTTCAATAAAAAAAAAAAAATATATATATATATATATATATATATATATATATATATATAAAAAAGAACAATTAAAAGCTGCAAGGGTGAAAGTGCAAAAGCTTTGAGCGCTAAGTGACCTAAAGCTTCTCACATTTAAACCGCTTTGCACATTAAAGCTCCCAACAAGAAGTCGTTATGCAAATACAGCTCATTAAAGAGCACCACTGATTATGCCATTCACTGATGTGCTATTCAACACCGCCTTTCTCTACCACACAAAACTAGTGGCACTTCTTTTGAGAAAATACCTGTATATTCTGCACAAAACAGCATAAAAGGTCTATCAGAGAACACTTTATCGAGCCAAAGACCCTGTTTAACATATAATAATTGAAAGAGATGCATTTCGGTTTATTCGACGGATACTCTCGGGTGAATATACTTGCCTTCCAGGGTGTAATTTGTTTTGAGACGGATGACACCCTGACTAGAAGAGAAAACAGCTTATGTTGGAATACAATCAGTGATGATGCTTACCCTCATTCATCAAGTTGTCAAGCCTTTCCTGAGATTTAAAATGCATATAAAAGCGCTCCATTACGGCAAGATGGGAAAGCCGAAGGAAGATGATCTACAAAAACGCCTTCTGTTTGGTTAGAAAACCACCCACCGTGGACTGATCTCATTTCCTGCATTGCTCACATAAAGAACACTTTTTGACCCGCTAATCATGAGAATGTGTCTATGAACAGCGCTTATGTAAGAAAGCATGTCCATGTGCCTTTGGCTTGTAGTCATGTGTTGATTGTCATTGCGAAGCACGCACAGAACAAAAACTCTCAGCCTCATCTTCATATGCAAATGTGAAATCCCAAAAGACTGCCAGCGATGCCAGTTGGTTCGAGATCAGTCATGAATAAAAGTCACATTGCTGCATTTCAAAGTCTTATGTGTGGCATTAGGACTTACGTGAAGCTGGGCAATACTAAAGTTGGACTTCACAGGGCACAACTCCCATGTTTCATTTTCAAGAAACATTCGCAACTCCTCCAGGCGTGTTCTGCAGGGGTACAAGGAGAAATGACAAGAGGTTAGCTTTTGTCAACTGAAGACCCTTTGCCATTCAACTCACTGAAAAAGAAATCAGTGAAGAAGGTTAGAGCAAGTCATGCTACGATGAGTGTCAAAGTGGCCCACTGCCAGACAAGGTCAATGCTAGCAGCCTTGTACAAAATGTCAACATCAAAAATTATAATTCATGTTGAACGCTACGTAAGCACAAAGTGGAAGTCCACCACTAATCTCTAAAGAACATACCGGCAGTTTACATGCTCATAAGGTGGGATAAGCTCTCTAGACTCAAATTAAGTGTTTGACATTTTAAATACCATCTATAGTAATGTCTTCAATCCGTGATATTTTTTTAAATGCTTCAAATTTACAGCACTAGAAGGAAAAATTAATCCGTTTTGTCCTCTAAGCCAGAGGGCACAATATATGTTTTAATGGCGACATAGTGACAGCAGAGATTAAGCATTCAGAGGACTGACAGATAATCGCTTTATGGATGCTATCCAACAGCTTGAATATTCAGAAATAATGGTAAGATGCCCTCTTTCAACGTTCTCCTCCTCATCAAGCAGAAAAGGTCTTTGTAATGCTGACTACAGCAGCAGGGATGGCTATTTCGGCTTTGTTCAGACAGACAGCTACATCTGATTGTCTAGTGTGACTGACTCAAATAACTATAGTTGTTTGCAGCATGATCACCAAAAAGCACATTAATTCAGATGTTAACATACCCCTATTTTGTTTTATTGGAATGCATTTCAAGTGTTCTTTTATGATTCGGAACATGAAGCATAGTCCAGAATACTCTCTCTCTATCTGAATATACTCATACACTCATTCTTTCCTAGTGAACTACACAACGTTCAATGCTTAGTGAGTGAGTCAGCAGTTTTGGACAGTAAATGCTTGAATGCACAATACGATGTTGTGAAAGACATGAGCAAATTGAGGCAAATTTACCAGTTTTCCAACCTTTCAATGACAGCTACTCACAGTTGTTGTCTCTTGGTATTGGTTTGCGATATATCATTACTATAGCAACTGATGCAGATGCAATACAGACCACAAAAATCAGATTTCAACACTTGCACAAGGACAATATTGAGAATCAGTCAGATCAGATTTAAAAATCAAATCCAATTTGCCAGCAGTGTGAACAAAGCCCCAGATGGTTATTCTCTCATCATTGTAGTCTAGAAATCTAAACACATTTTCAGACTTGAGTATTTGACAGGTACGTACTTGAACACATAATTGTTTTTTACAACCTAGCTTTTAGATATATTCAAGCACAAAGCTAATATAAAATGGTCACAATTGTGAATTACATCTATCACAAAGAGGGTATGATGGAGTTACATCACTATATCTACATCACTTTTCATATGTAATCCTATGTGGCCTTGGCGTTGCTAGTGCAATGCTATATTTAGAGCTACAGGAACACTGAAAACATCCAGATTTTTTTAGGCATGTTTGCAGTGTTAAATCATTTGCATGTTTAATTAGTCAATTCAGCACTAAAACAGCATGAACAATTAAACAACACTATCAGTGGCCACAATACAGTCCTACAGGAATAAGCACTTAAACATGGAAACACATTTTTGGACTTTCATCATGCTGAAGTCAATGGGTTTTTTTATGGGTTTTTGGTTAAATGTCTCTGGTTAGCTCAAGATATTTTCACATTTTGTTCTACAACATAAAACTTTTATGTGGTCTTGACAAAGGCAGTCGAGGGGCTAAATGGGACTACTGAGCTTGTTGGGGACGGGGACATTAAGCACCAACATGCCGAACAGGTAAACTCATCAAGTCCCTTTTTACAGTCTCATGGTGTTTTTACTCAGACTCTTGCAAACTCAAAGTTTCCAAATTGTAGATTTTAAATAAAGATTGAAAGAGTTATTGGAAGCTTGATAGAGGTGACATTTAAGTCATGCGACTGTGACGTAGTTTGTTTATAGCCAACCTTTAGCTTTTTACATCTGGCAATTGTATTTAAGCTCCAAAAGGAATTTTAAAAGTTGATAATTTCATGAATATTATGCTGATGAATAAATTGTGCAAGATGCCAGTCACAGAGCTTACAGTCTGCGAAAACCTTACAAAAATACATAATCACTACAACACTCTATTCATTATTAGTGAATCCCGAGGTCAGTTTGGCAATGGGCTTTTATCTTACCTGTGATAGTTCTTAAAGTAGTTTACACTCTGTCTCTTAATGGACTCTTGCAACACCTCAGACTTGCTGCCACAGAATTCCTCTCCCACCTGCATCAACCTATCAGTCAGCAAAGAAAAACAAAAAACAGACAAGAAAAAAATGAAGTAGAAAGTGGCTCACTCTTCTAATTAACCCCAAAGAGTTACTTCACATCACATGTCCCAGCGAGGGCAGAAAATGGCGCTTCTATTCACACAAGCTAGTGACCCCAAGACAGGATCAATACAGAGGGCTGTGGTTTCACACACAAAATGGCCTTTTAATTGAGCCTTGTTAATGGGGATGACCGCACTACCCCTCTTGTTGAGGAACAAGCGGTTTCATTGATGCCCCCTGGCCCCGTTTTCTCTTTAGGGGAGTTTCTCATGAGGCAGAAGGGATGGTGGGGGAAACGGTGAAGTTGGTCTCCGCAGGCCAATCCAATTAGCACTAATGAGGAAGTTGGTCCCTACCTGCTGACAACATCCAGAACCACAATGAAGTCGTCGTACTTGAAGTTGGACACGTCTGTTCCCAGCAAATAGGCTTTCACTTTCAATTGTACGTCCTGGGGGCAGAGAGTGGAGGGTGAGAGGGCAAGTCATGAAGCTAATAGAGGAACGGAGAACAAACAGAGAAAGAAACAAGTAAATGAGCACACTCCCTACCTGCCAGATCCGCGTTAAGCCATGTTCCAGCTTCTTTTTCACATAGCTGCGGCCCACGGTGGATTCGTCTGAGCCCTCTGCGCTGGAATCATCTACAAACACAGGATTCACAGCACAGTTATTTTTAAAAGTAGCTAATACTACGGTATACTCATTATACACCATTATGACAGGAGCTCAGGTTAGTCTGATACAGTTTGGCACATGATTTCATCATTTTGCACAGTATCTTCAACCAGGAACCAGGATTTTCTTATAAAAATTGACTCCAAAAAATTTACTAAAATTATGAAATACTGACTAAATGTAAAGGACATTTTCATCAAAAGCAGATTTCTGGTGGCCAAAACCAATGGAACCAAGAACCATCACAAATTGCTCAAATGTAATGTTATTAAATGTAACAAATCAAATGTGGTTGCAAACAGCAAGCGCTCCCAACTCTTTGGCAGCTGCAGCAATGACAGTCACGATTACAAGGACCTTGACCCTGAAATTTCTCAGTGCTATGCTAATACACTAACAATGACATTCTCTTACAACATGGGTGCCAAATATAGTCCATTTTCCTACTTTGTAGCTTCTGCAAGTGCCTCCCGGCAATAAGGACCATAGGGAACCGGATAGCAATAATAGAACGTCCCAAGTAAATTTCAGGATTGTTTCCAACTCCAGTGAATGTCAGAAACACTATGAAACAAATTCAGCCTAAATGTGTTCAGTGTTAATGCTATCCAGTCAAGAGGAGGGTAGTTTCTCTGTCAAATTTGTCGTTTGATTAGTATTCAGACAAAATTTTGGTTTTCAAACAAACCGTGTTGAATTTTTTTTCATAAAATGTTAATCAATTAAGTTAAGTTAATAGCATACTTTAATTCTTTGAATGTACCAATATGGTTAAACCCAATATACATTCCAAAGATTATAACCTCATTAAATTACATAATGCAATTAAATTTGGCCCTGCATGAGGTGTATTGATCCTCAAACTATAATGAGTTTGACACTCCTGTCTTAAAATGATCAGACTGATAACAAGCTCTTCCTGCAACAAAGCAGCTGTCACTCCTCATCAGGGGAAGTGTTCATCCTGACATACCAAAGTGAGTTTAATCAAAGAGGACACCTATCAGAGTCATCAAAATTGACCACCTAGATGTGCATCATCTATTCTGACAGAAGCTGTGCCTGTTATGTAACATGCACTGAACTAAATTGAAACAGGAAGCTCAAAAAACTTCTGCGTCAGTTCATTGTGAATTCATAGAGCTGCTTTTCATTGCTTTGGTCATTATGCATCCACTCTAATGTAAAAAGAAGGATACTTATGATGAGAATGATGATATGACCTGCAGAGATGAGCACAGCAAGAGATGAGTGTATTAGGAGCGTGAATGTGGGCGACTGATCTTAATGTCTATATACGCACAGCGTGACAGAGTGACTAAATACAAAAGCCCTTCAGGTGGGATTTATTCTGGACTGATACTCCAGCAGGCTCTTAGTGATACAACATAATTATCGTGTCATTGATGAGCAGATTATACAAACAGTTCCACCTCAGCACTCTCGCTTTAAGTCGTCTCTGGAGAAAACAAACAAGCATTTACAAATGAACCTCTCGTGCAAAAAGCCAACCTGTCTGCCTTTTCTTGCCAAAGACCACTAAACCCTTCATACTAAAAATGTTGCAGGTTTGCCAAAGCCAAAACTTTGCCAAAAACAAAACAAACAAGATAAAACGTACAACACTAAACACAAAACAAACATGATGCAAAACAACACAAAAACAAACTAACAAAAAACAAACAACACATTACAAAGCAAACAACAAAGCTAGACTAAACAAAAAACAATACAAAAAAAAACAAAAATCAAACAAGAAATGAAACAAAAAGGCACAGTTTGACTGAGAACCTTAGCATATTCACATATAAAATTTCTAAATAGAGAAAATAGAGTGGCTAAAGTCGATGTGTAGTAAACGAGTGGGACGTTCATCAACTAAATAGTTTTGCGTCACACAATTCTGAAAACTTAATTGCGAGCATTATCCCACCCCCTGACATATGACGTTAACAGTTCTTCTCACTTGCTTTCAAAGTTTGGCACAATTCTTCACTCAGGAACCACCTTTTCTGTGATAGAAATTTGCAAAGTGGCATTAAGCAGAATCATTGTGAGGTTAAGTTGAGAGAAACATTGGTTCCAACATTTTTAGGAAACCATCCAGAATAATTCCTGATTGGGCACCAGCTTTGGCACCCTATTGGTGGAAAATGGGTAAATTAAGCTTTCTTTAACAGTCCCAATATTTGTGCCTTGTTTCAAAGAAGAGCTCAGCGCCAGTGATTGATGGGATTTTCAGCGGATGCTCAGTGCGGCCAGCAGACGAATGTTTGGCGCTCAGAAAAGAGAGCTTTTATATAGGGAAAGAGTGTTTTTATATAACAGCACTTGGTTAAACCCCAGAGAGACACCGTCATCACTCAAGAGCTGTGTCTGTGCAGGCTTCACGTCATCTTCGTACCACTGGGGAGAAGAAAATAACTTGCACAGTAAAAACAAACCAGCTTTAGATTTTACAGTAAGTGCATGAAAAACATGTATACTTTAAAAAGCTAGATTTGCATCATGCTTCAGTTCACACGCTCACAAATCCTGTCCGGCTTTAGTTCTACAGATCACGACTTCAGCTGCAGAACACGCAGAACATTGATATTTCACAGAAGCTAAATCCACAGAGCTCCAAGCTGCCTTTACCCTTTCCCTCGCTCATAACATGAAAGATTTTATGAAGTCCCTATCGCTGGTGGGAACCTTCCTGAATCCCTAGGGAAAAGCGCATTCAAACTACGTATCAGAAAATAAAACGGTCGGTGTGTGAGCAACTACCACCTCAGAAAATCACATGACAGCAACCAAACAGTTATTTCTAACCTCCTAAGTTTAATATCTTCCAAATGAACAAGGATGGGGGGGGGGGATTAAACCCGGGTTGAAATGAAAAAAAAAAAAAAACTTCCTATGACACCTGGTTCATACAATTATGATATCAGAATCAGCTCAAACGCTTACGCTCAGTGAAGTGTAGGGAATACTGAGTGTGCTTAAATGTACAACCTTACATGGATTATGCTTGAAAACCCCAACAATGTATAAAGTACTTTATATGCAAATGTAGCATTGTTGGTCATAGGTCAAAATAGGCATTAAACACATACCTTTGAACATTTCGATGTAAAAAACAAACATGATTCCAATCACAGTACATACTATTTTTTTTGTTTAGCTAATATGAGATATTACCATGCATCTAAATAGACTCATTGATAAGAAGATAACACCTGATTCCTGGAATGACGGCTGTACAGGATGTTCACTGTCAAACAAACGTTTGGTGATTTTAATCAAGGATGCTCGACATATAACCTCATTACATTGACATTGTGAGCAGTAGAAGCTGCATTAACAGTTCAAAAGAAATTGCGACCTTGGAGCAATGAAGAGAACAGACCATTTCTTTCTGCTCATGATTATATCTATGCATTTGTCCAGAAAATGTAACAGCAGGATCAATAACATGCCATTTAACGAGTGACAGTCCCATGACAGAAAAATCGTTTTTGCACCCAGACCTTGACCTACAGTGAGGTCTAAGTTGCATTATTACTAATATTAATATAATAATTAATTCAAATCCATAACCAAGTCATGTAAAAGCTGGAATGTAAAAAAATCTAGTTAAAATATAATAGGGGATGGTCAAAAATATTTATAATAAAAAAATAAATCTGTAAATAATTATGCATTATTATGCAATACATATGCAAAAATTGACATTTAAATATGATTTCATAATGTAACAAAAAAGGGAATGATATATATTTTTACATTCATTTATGGTCTCCAACATTTGGATCCTGCTGTCTGAAATCTAAAACATCCCACTTGAACCTCTCCATTTAAATGTAATCAAAGAACCTCTAAAAGGTGTTTCTTTATTTGTCCCACAATGTACAGGCTGAAAAATGAAGTTCTTTTCTAAGCTCTTTTCATTAAACCTGCAGGATCGGAGCTTCTGGAGCCGAATCAAAGAGCTCCTTGGCTCCTGACAATAGAGTTGGACTTTTCCCCAATCATTTCAGTCCATGAGGTGTGCAGCTATGCAGAGCCACAGAGTAAATCACTGCAAGCCAACTGCTGGAGAGGACAAGAAAAATATCATCTCCCTGGCAGCGGCTGCTCACACTCACACACACACACACACACACACAAACCGAAGCGGAATGAGCGCACATTCACTCCCACACAGTCGCACACAAACAGGCAACAGCACATTGTAGAGATTTCAGCATCCCAGGGAATTCTTTGGAAAGGAGAGGGGCAGACTAGCCGGACAGGCCGTTCAAGGAAAAATCAATGAGGTGAGGAAAATACAGAACATGAACCGAGCAGCACAAGAAGCCAGAGTCCTCTCACTAATGATCGCTAGCACGCAGGAGTTCTTTAGAGCACGAGTAATGAATTTACACTGGAAGCAGACTGCGTCTAAAAGTGTCTTTGTTTTGACACACTGCCATCCGCACACACTCCCTTACATCTAACTGAACTAGGACCGTGGAAGAGGAACATGTTTGTTTTACTTAGCTTATCTGAATTGTTGGAATCATTGTTGGAAATAAATGGTTTCTATTTGATTACATACACACATGAACACCACAAAAATACTAAAACTAAAATAGTGTAAAGCAACCTAAAAAGAAAAGGAAATAAAAAGAATACAAAAAATCACAAATGCTTGAAAATTAAATAATAAAATAAATTCTACATTTAAATTAAGGTTTTAAATATCATCACAAAGCACCTTATAATTAAAACATCCAAGTCTCTCATGCTCACCACGGCTACATTTATTTAATCAAAAACACAATAAAAGAGTAGAAATAATATTGTGAAATATTATTGCAATTTTAAACAACTTTTTAATTTATTCCTGTGGTGGCAAATTTGAAATTTTAGATTATTAAACATTTATTGTTAATAACAATATTATCAATCAAAACAGTTGTGCTGCTTAAGATTATGGTGGAAATTGTGACTTTTTTCATTAGTTTTGATCAATTTATTGCATTCTTACTATATCTTAAAAATATAATACATGTATATATATATAAATCTGACTCAATCCAATTTTTTGAATGGAAGTGTATGTATTATACTACCATATACTAATGTGTCACCTTTGATTTATGCCACATCAGCATGAGCTTTTCTCATAAAATATTCAAATCATGTAAATAACGAACATGTGCAATTACTTCAATTAAAATTTTATTTGATTGACAACTCTAATAACTCTAATATAATGTCTACTCTAATAATATGTCATGTGCAACTCCTCATTGAGGCTTATCTTCTCTGGCAGCTCTTTATTTACAGTTTATTCAGGAGGGACATCAAGGGTAAAGCGACATTGATTACTCATAACCTTTCTTCCTGGTAAATCTGAAAGGATGCAGGTGTACAACTGTAATTCACTACGAACAGCAGGAAATAGGCTTCTATAAAAAGATGGTCAATCGATTGTCAGGTTTCTTATTAAAAGCAAATTCAATTTAAAATAATATGATAAGGAGAGGCACAAAAGAGATGAGCGGCAAAAAAACAACAACAAAAGTTTTTGACCCAAGCTGACAGGACGGTCTGACAACCGGAGGCCTAATTTTTCAGCAGGAATTAGAGCTAAGCAGGATGGGGAGTTATACAAGTAAATCACCATTAGTGGCAAATTACGTTTGCCATAAAATAATCAAAAACATTTTGATCACATTAAGAACATCGCACCATTGTTCAAAACACGTCTTCTCAGGTCTAAAAGTGATTCAGGATAAAGCATAAAGTTTAAGAGGACAAAAAACCACACATTGTTCCTGTGGTGTAAACACACGGCTAGGAGAGAGCAAGAAAACCTGACCTTCTCACACTAGAGAAACCTGCGTGAAAACAACAAACTTTGACTTTAGGAAGACCTTTGACTTTAGCAAGTCAAGTATCAGGACATTTTTGACTTCCAAGCTGAAAACATATATCCAAAGAACAAACAAACCACCCTTTTCCAGCTAAGAAATACGTAACTGCAGCCCTGCTTTCTTTAGTCTTAAAGTGGTGATTGAGTGCTTACGAAGGATCATCCAAAAGCAAAAATCATATGGTCAGTCTCTCCAGTAAATCTGTTACTGGACTGAGACATGAGGGAGGCATTAAATACAAAAACGGCTGAAATCCTCACTTTGAATGTCCTTGTTCACACTTGATAGTCTCCAAATAAAGACAAATGGCTGAATTGTTTAGGAACAAGAGCAATGCATGATTTACTACCTTGTTCAGAAAAAGCATCTTTCCCAAAGTTCCCAGTTGCTCCATTCCCACTCAACAGAGCCAAAAGCAGGACCTTCAACCAAAGTTACAACATCTTCGTCCCTTCTTACTCAAGCACATATACGCACAACCGAAGACGAGCAGCTGTGCTTTCCCATCGACACAGACACAATCAATCTAAACTGCGAACCGAACCCCAAAACCGATCCAGAGAAAGACCCTGCCAAATCAAGGTCTAACTTGCTTTCTAAAGAATTACTTTTGACTGGTTTTTCCACACATGGTTGTCAGTGATTATACAGCTTGTGAAATTAGATAGCAAAGCAAGTCACAGGCCAGCGGAGGCAATTTACCTGTTGATAGCTCTGGCAGCTAAGAAGAGGAAAGTAAAGTCATCTTGACATGGACCAAGATGAATACTGTACGCAGCGGCACGCAACAAGAGGTGTAATTGTCAATTTCACACAGGGATTGGTGCATTATTCTATGCTACGGACACACATATGAAGTAAAGCATATCGGTCTCCTGATATACTGCGCTCACTGCAGAACAGAATATCAACTAGAAATATGTAAATAAATTAGATGTTTGAATTTTCTCCAAGATCATTACCATTCACCCTTTTAAATGATGAAATGCAATCTCATATTTAATACCATTAACTAATCTTTAAATGAAGCTTACGGTAACACTTTATAATAAATTTCAATTAGCTAACATTAGTTAATGCATGAGGCATCACAAAATAACAATGAACAAAGATTTCACAGCATCTATAAATTCTAGTTAATACAATATAACACAGGTAACACCTGTAATACATAGTAATCACCAAAGAAAATAATTTCCATTATTATTTCAAGCAATTATTAAGTAATTTAATATTGTAATTAATGTTAATATTTCATCTTTTAAACACTCCTGGCCTGGTTTACTTCCGTTGTACAGTAATTACACTATACTGTAAGATTGTTTTATTTATTTACAGAATTAGGCTACTTTCTGTGGTTATCAACACTGTCATAAACGCCATCAATAGAGGTCAACATGTAATTGAAAATTCAGGACTTTACTGTAAAATACATAATCAGGTATTTAAAAATGAGTGTGTCAGCATAGCATAGATTGGCCTTCACTTTTCCCCACTTTCTATATGTCAGTACATTTCAGTGTGTCACTTTCCCAGTCGCCCACGAATAATTATGTATCCTCATTTGGAAAGCTGGTTCTACTGATTGGGTGGACAGCCCCTGAGAATCGGTGGTTAACAAATTTAGCATATTCCATGTTCAAGAACAACGGCTTCTTAGGAGTAGGTGGCATTAATACAAAACTGACAAGTTTAGTGTATCAGCCATCAAATCCTAGGAAATGCATTCATCCGTTCTGCCATTGACGGAAGGTTAAAGTGCCCCCTCAGGCAAAAGATTAGTCAAGGACACTACTGTATTTTGATCCAATAAATGCAGCCTTGGTGAGCGCAAGAGACTTCTTTTAAAGAATTTAATAATTTACACGTCAGGCTTTGTGGGTGAAAAAGGAATAATTTAAGCCACCTCATAACATCTTCCTAAGTAAAAAATAAACCTCAGCTATGTGGCGTAACTGATGACACAAGCTAAAATTCTTGCCTATCCTCAATAAGGCCAGACACTGAAACTGCTGCACTGTCACAGTGTCCTCTGCTTTTCCATAGCCTACAGGCCTGCAGATTAGTGCAGTCACTTGAACGTGGGAAAGAGGGGGGAAAAAAAGAACTGAAAGAAACGGGCAGGAGATGAGAGAACACCTTAAGAATATAAACCACCCATCAGGGCTGGAAAAACAACTGATGACTAGCAAGCACTCAATCACAAATGATTCTTGAACTTGATCTGTCAAATATCTCAGGCTAAATATATACAAAGGAGGATAACAACCGAGTATCAGCCTATAAGATTTTTTTATTTATTTTATTTTTTGAGAGAGAGTTCAAATTAGGATGCAGTTTCTCTATGGCAAAGAATATGAATTATATGGAATATGATTATATAGAATATGAATATGAATTTTTGACTTGTTTCTCAGTCAATTATTCCACCACCTTAAAACAAAATATATTTTATAAGCAAAAAAAAATTCTCAATATAATTCAAGATATATTTTCTATGAATTCTGCTTCAAGTAAATTCATATTTAAAAAAAAAAAAAAGTTTACATGTCATGGCTAAGGGAGTCAAAAATACTGATTATTATCATTTTTTTTTGCAGTGTAGACAAGGCTAAATTATATATTAAGATTAATAAAATCTTAAATGTATTTTGTTTAGTTCCATTGGCAGACTTTCCACTTGTTTAAACAAAGCTTGCTAAATGCATTTTATATTATTTTCTAAAAGCCATTTTGGCAGAGTATATCTGAAAAATTATGACTATGGAGGAAGTAATTGTTCTTTAGAGGACTGATGTGGAGAAAAGTACTAAAATGTATATATTATTCACTTGAGTTGTAGCAAATATGAAAAATAAACGAATAGCATGAAGAATAAAAAAAAAAAATACAATGCAAGTACAAGACAATTCTAAAGTAGTACAGAGCTGTCCCTAATTTAATATTTATAGAAAATAACCACAAACCCATCATTACCTACAGCAACAATGCCTGTTCAGTTAGTAGCATTCCGTACACTTCCTTCTGTAGGGGTTATTAGGGTACTTTAGAAAGGTTCAATGAATTTCCAATGACAGACCTAACCAAGAACAAGCACCAATCTGTTTCAGCACTGCTCAGTGACTGCTTCAGAAAATCGAAGCGGAGGCAAGACAAAAAGGCATACGTTACAAACTACACTGCAGCTAGCTAACGGCTGAGCTCCTTTCAATTACCTGCTCAGTCTTCTTGGCCACTGCTGTGGCACACAACAAAAGCCATTTCCTCTGAATACACAAGGCAGGACCTTACACTATAAAAGCACAAATGCAATGCTTATAAATCTAACCATCACAGGTAGTGAGCACCCTAATGAATCCCCAGCTCTTTCTAATAAAACTGATTTAGAGTTAGATATAAAGGAGCCAAAATACAGAACAAGTCACCTCCAGACAGTTTAGAGAAACACAAGAGAACTCAGAGAGTTGCATCAGCAGAAAGATGAAGCACAGATGCCAAAGAACATTGAAAAAAAATACTATTACTGTCAGAGATGATGCATAGCAGTCCACATGACACGTTACATCAGAGTTTGACTCTGGCTTGGGACATTTACAGATCCTACGCCTCATATTTTGTCTTATCTTTCCCCACTTCTACCTATACCATTACAATCTCATTAAGTAATTAAGTAATAAACAAAGTTTATATCAAATTTAATAAAATATTAAGAGAAAATGTCATTTTCATTTAATTTAACTTGATGTGCTATACATAAAAATCACAATACAAAACAACAACAAAATTACTAAAACTTAAACTAAAATAAACATTTCAATTAAAAATCAAATATTAAAAATACTATTATAGCATCCCAATGATACTAAAACACCACTATATGATATATAATTGTCTAATTCCATTGGCAGGTTTTAATTGTTTATCTTACTAAATTTACTGAAGAAACTAGTTTAAAACGAAAAACAAATCAAATCATGCAAAGTAATATTAAATTTAAGGTACAAGACTAAATTCATATATAGTTTGGCTAAGGTATTTTATCTTGTTTAAAGGATGTTTATACTGAAAAATAAGACCAAGATACTGCTGAAGGATTTTTTATTATTTTTTTCAAATGTCAAATGGACAAGAGGCATTATGATAGGGAATATGGAGTGTTAATATTTCAGCCAGCTTGAGCCTGATATCTGATCAGAGCTACTGATTGTATCATGGGAAGTCGTTTTGATGCTCTGCTTGGTGCCATTGTTGTTATTGTTCTGCTTTCACTGACTATCTCTGCATGACAGCTCTGGCCCAGCATCTGGAATTGTGCCTTGATTGTCAGCCAAAAAGTATATTACTGGCACAACATGTCATTTTGAATCTTCTGAATAGTGTCATTGGTAAGACTGAAATAAATTGCTGCCTTTTGTCACTTTTATTATATTCAAAACACAGTTTACCCCCAAAAAATGAACACATGACTCTTTACAGAGGTGCCAAGAGTGACTGATTTTGCTTACCCGCACCAGGAGTCGCCTCTTCTTCTTTGTAGTGCTCATCGTGCCACTGCATGGTTAGATGGTAACTGAGCATCACCTCCCACAAGGCCTTGCAGAGGTCGGTCAAGCAAGGGATGTAGCTATCTGTGGTAATGTGCTGGGGTGAGAAAGATAAAAGAAAAGAGCTTCATTCTCACTGTTTTGATTTCCACAAGCCCCTACAGGTTCAACAACAAAAACAGAACAACAACTGATTTCAAAAAGTAGTGTCAACAAAGATATACAGGAAATTATGGCATGTGACACTGAAAACTGGTGTTATGGCTACTGAAAGTTCAACTTTGCTATCACAGGAGTAAATTACATTTTAAAATATATTAAAATAGAAAACGGTTGTTTAAAATTGTAAAAAAAAAAGAACTTTTTTACTCCAATAACAGTATATAGGCTACATATACTAAAATAAGTAAATTCACGTAAAATTAGCAGGTGACAAAAAAGACCCTGCATGCATTGAAATGGACATTACAAGCAGAACTGATCCCAAAAATGAACTGAAAATGAACATGGATTTTTTTTCCCACAACCTTAAATTTGTACAAATAAATTGAAGACATCTGAATACTTTGTAAATATCCATAGACGCTCTAAAAATTCAAATCTCAGAAAAAAGACACTAAAGATCTGGCGAGGAACCCCGTTTAGTGTGACTATGTGTCTCAGATGTGTCCTTAAATCTAGCTGAAGAGACATTTGGAAAACAGTAAATCTGACATCGAGGGAGCATGAATACACCAGAGATAATGATTGACCTGCTGTGGACCTTAATGAATATTTACCATGCGATAAATCCTTCAAAACCTCTGAGAATCTCTAGCATTCCTTGGAACGCTATAATTAGAAATAATACCATAGAGACAACAAAACAAGCTCCTGTCTGGGATGCGAGACTGTACATCAAATCGGGAGGTGGGCTGTGTATGAAGTAAAATACAGTTTGACTCAACTTTGACTTCGGTGACAACAGCGTTCTCAGAGGAGCTGACATACTTCCTTTGGTCAGTGCGATTTGTGGCCGGGAAAAGCTGACATAAACTTTGCCGTGTCTAGAACCGCTGCCGACTCATCCATACATATATTCATCATTGCTGTCAGCAATGAGATGCTGGAGCTATATCACTGCCTTTTCTTCTTAACCAAGCTTGGAAGCTACAAACTGCTGGAGCCTGGTAAATTACGATCGGCCTGAGGCTCGCCAAGGCTGTTTTTGAAGGCAAGGGAATGGCACATAGCAACACAGCCTCCAGCTGTGGAAAAGCTAACAGTTTTTGCTCTTTAGTTACAATTTATGTATTCCCGTCATCACTTTTTACTACAGAACCAGTGTTGCTTCAAGGCTTATTTGTAAGTTTACCAAAGGACTCTTTAAATTCGGCTCCACCACAGAAGCCTTTCAGCTTCTGATTGTCTTTTGCCAAAAATGTACCTAATCAACGGTAACGGCACATAGCAACACGGCCTCCAGCTGTGGAAAAGCTAACAACTTTTGTGCTTTAGTTACAATTTATGTATTACCGTCATCACTTTTTACTACTGAACCAGTGTTGCTGCAAGGCTTATTTATACGTTTACCAATGGACTCTGTAAATTAGGCTCCACCACAGAAGCCTTTTAGCTTCTGATTGTCTATTGCCAAAGATTTAGCTAAAAAACTTTTCTGAAGCTTTACTTAGGATACGATTGAGGTCACTGCGCAGGAACTTCAAATGTGAAGAACATTTATATAGCTAATGGCATAGTCATGTTGCCAGTTCATGTTTACAGACTATGAAAAAAAGCATAAAATGAAACATTAGTGCGGGAAACTATCAAATTGAATTGTCCACTAAATCTTGAGACCGAGGAAAACAAAAATGTAGCACAACTTTACCTGCTATTAGTTAATAGTAGTATTTACGATTTGAAATTCAAACAGTGAAATTCAATACCTGTGCTAACTTGAGATTCAAATTCTATAATATTAAATATTAAACCTGTAGGTAAAATGTAAATATGCACTATGCATTTAAATACATATGTATTTAAAGCTGCAGTCCGTAACTTTTTTGGTTAAAAATGATGCAAAATCCATTTTTGAGCAAGTACATAACCAGCCATTGTTCAAAACTATCGCCTTACTTTAGCTCGATTCACAACGATAACCTTGTAATAAAGTTTTTTTTAATTTGAGTGGTACGGGTAGGTTTTCACAGGAAATTTGAGCATGCTGCTGCGTCATTAAGTCACATCTGCAATCACAAAGAAGTTGTCCCGGCTTGTATGCTATATTGCACACGAGGATGCTGCAGGTGACGGATCGTTTATAGCCTTTTCTCACAGCAGCTAGAATAAATGGCAGAATATAATCCAGAAAGGTCAAAACGACAATCATCAGTGACTGGAGATTCATCTGTAGAATTTGTACTGAGAAGTGGCTACAGAAAAAAAGAGAATGCAACCAGGCCATTGCTAAAACAAGAACAAATATCGGCAGGGCTTTTGAAAGGTGGCATGAACTCCGTGTTTTGAATGGTTTTAAAATGGACGCAGAGATGGCGTTTGTTTCTGCTGGACAGGCAAGACATTTCAATGGTTCATTAGGTAATTAGGTAAAAGCAGCACATTTGTTCGCTTAATCACTGGAGTCTCTTAATGTTGTGTTTTTTTGTCGTCTTGCTATGTTCATTATGATCAAATATTTATTTATTGATTGATTTATTATGATTATTTTATTTATTTCTTTTAAAACTATTTCAGTTCAAACTAAATTATGAAAAAGTTATTAAATTATTATTATTTGAAGTGGATACTAGGTTCGTAAATATACAAAATGTTTTGTTACATTAGTTTTGTATCTGACAAAGATGAGTAGTATGCCAGGAAAAAAAAAAAAAAAAACAAAAAAAAAAAACACACATTCTTGAGAAAACAGAAGCTCCCAAACATAAATGAACACTTTGATCACATTCATTAAATTGAATTCCTTGATCCATAAACTTGTTTCAGCCCTGTTTTCACCCAGTACTCAAGAACCAGTGTGTCCAAAAAAACCCATCAATTGCTTCCCTCTGTTTTGAGCGACACTTAGTCAAGACTACAACTTAAAAATCACACTCGTTGAACAAATTGAGACTTTAAAAACAAACAATCAAATGAATAAAACACTCATTCTCTTTTGTATTCACATACTGAGACACAATGCGACCTTATCAGAGTGGCTGCAATAAATCTAATTAGACCTGTGCTGCATACAGAAAAAAGCTTTGGGCACTTAGAGGTGATTCATCACTTACGGTAATTCTGCAGTAACAGATAAACAAGCTCATATGAAACCATCCCACACAACTCATTACACTAGAGCGGCTCCGACTAATGCAATGAACTGTGGCTCAAGTATACTGAAGGAAATGCGTAACATTGCCAAAGCTGCCAAAATGAAATACTCAAAGCCGAAAGCAATAATTATATGAGCCATTCGTCTCATTTGAAGTTGATTAATTGTTTTGGACAGCTTTATCCCTTTGAATAAAGTTGTATGGCTGCAATCATTGAGCGTACCACTGATCCAGTGGTTACTACACAGGAAGTATAGTATTCTAATTGATGACTAATGACTCCTGTAGATGAGCAGAGGGAAAAGTCAGCCATCTCATTCAAACAATCAATCCGTCAACCTCTGCAGATGACTTCCTGCTATTGGGATAGAGGCATTGTTGCCTGGCAACTGAGCGTTGGTGGAGAGAAAGGATGATAAATGTCTTTCTAATCTCAAAGGAGTCTTATTAGACAGACAGATGGACATTTATAGCTGATATTTTGATAAGAACGTTTCACGCTTTGTATGGGATTCAGGCAGGTGCACAGAAACGGATTCAGGTCAGTGACTTCATTCAATGGTGAGGTGGGAATTACATCTGAAAACATGAGAAAGTTCTTTCATGTACTCTTGATTTTTTCCTCCCTGTAGTCTCAAAGACATCACTGAGGTTATTTCAGAGCTAATCGTTATTTGCTCAGATAAAGAATGCGGAGTACAGTCCTGGGCAGCAGAGGTGACCAACTTTCTAAATACAACCAAATCATACCCATTGTCAAATATAAATGTAGTAAATATCTTAAAAGTGCCGAAGAAGAAAAACAAAGTGAGGGAGAATGTGCTGCTGCCGTCAGCAGGCTGTAAACGTGAAGTCAGCAAATCTCTGTGGCGTCTTCTCTATCATAACCAAGCTCAAGAAGTCACACCACAGATAGCAGAGCTGGAGAGGCTCAGCCAGG
Organism: Barbus barbus; assembly: GCF_936440315.1. Taxonomy (NCBI): domain Eukaryota; kingdom Metazoa; phylum Chordata; class Actinopteri; order Cypriniformes; family Cyprinidae; genus Barbus; species Barbus barbus. The sequence goes on along the minus strand of NC_136747.1, from coordinate 15,649,555 downwards.
ATCAAGGGCTTTCTAGTTCCTCAGGAACAGGTCACATACTATTTGTAATATTAGGTTACTTTTTTTAGATATGCGTTTTTATCTTTTTTTGCTGTTAAATGTCATCGCCAGGCCTTTATTTCATACACCCACACACTTTTCAGAGCTACATCTCAAATGGCTTAAAAATCCTTTAAAGTTTTATAAGGAAGAGCATCAACCAATTATATTTACATGCATCAATATAATATTAAATGTGATGCAAATGTCAAAATGTATTATTTTGCATTATGCATTATGGTAAGTATTTTCAGGTCATTACATACTGTGGAAGGAACTGCATTAAAATGTCATTATTTTTCAAAAATTTGCCCCTGTAATTATAATGTGTGTAAAAAGAAATTTAAGCAAGCTGAGACATGCATTTCCAACACTGTTTAAGTTTTGAAATGAAACAAAGATTATTGGAGTATGTTTTACAACAAAACTATTTCAGATTTTCGACTTCAAAATGTCGTGTTTAATTTACGTGTTCCGTACCATGGGTGCAGCAGGCGCAGTGAATTTACTAGCAATTTCTGTGTGAAGGTTGTTTCTACATTTTTTTTTTTTTTCACTGAATGAGCCTGGGTTGGATTAACCACAAACACAATTACATATTTATCTGATTAATACAGTAATGATGGTTAATCTTCCCACATGATAATCAAACAAAGGGAGAGTAATTAGTCTGGTGCAGGATTGGTGCATAGAAAATAGATCAGGATAGACCTAAAATCAGCTTTGGAAATCTCTGTGTGCTATTCAAACTTCATAGCACAGAATAAGAAAGACAGCAAGACAGCTCAGAAGATAATTGCTAAAGCTATTAATATAACTAGGGGTGGGAAGCAAGAACCGATTCTCATTCAAAATCCTTTTTTTTTTTTTTTAATACAGGATTCAAAGGGATTTCATGACGATCGGTTCATTTAACAATTCAGCAGCGCACAACACTGCTATAATCTATAATGTAAATGCATACAGCATGACTGCTTCAGTGTAATATGCTTGTGTGCTGATTCTTTTTAAAGACTTTTATTGCAGCCATGCACAAACAAATTAAATAAATAAAAACTCTAAAAAGGTTGCAAAATCTTCATGGAGAAAATGTTATTTCTGAAGCGAAATTCCACATCACATGGCATCTTATTTAAATGACTAGATTTTGTCCATGTAAGAACACCAAACAATGGTGATTATGACTGCTCTTCAGTCAATGAGACTGATTCCTGAACAAATGACTCCTTTCAGCTGGTTCATTTTAGTAAATTAAAAACATACAGCACAATTAGTCTGATTTCAAATCAAATAATTCTTATGATCTGGTTCTTTTTAATCAATCAAAAGCAGTGCATGACCAGTCAGTATAGTCTGATTTTCCAAACAAAAGTACTGTATCAAAAACAAAGTACAAGCACTGACATTTCCAATCACGGGACACTTTTGAGTACTTTCTTTTTAGTAAATTAAATGTTTAAAACAGAAACTACTTTACTAGAAGAGATCAGATGTGCTAAAACATTAACCACATTTCAGTTCAGACTCAAAACTCATCCGTTTAGCTGTGCATTTATTGAATGAGCACTGTGGTACGTCCAAACTGATTACACTGCATTTTATGTATAATCATTTTCTATTTTTAACTGTTTTAAACTCATTTTAAATCAATTTCTAAATCATTTTAAAATTATTTTTTTAGTGAATCAAAATCAACAATGTAGTTCAAATAAATAACTCTTACAGTTCTTGTTAGTGAACCAAAAATATTCAGAGCCAAAAGTGTAGTCTGTTTCCAAAATGAACAACTATTATGAGCTAGTTCTTTTTAGACTAACTTACTAAACCAAGTTATCAATCATGCTTGACTCAAAAAGGAATCAGAATAGTTAGAGGAGACAGACTCTACACAAACCACCCTTAAACTATTACAATGCACTTATTTTCCAATGCACACCCTGTTAAACATTTATAAATTGGCGTATATGATGCATCATACTGAGATACATCAGAATAACCTTTTGTAGAGCTGGACAGCAGGGTTAGAGATGGAGAGGGAGGTAAAGAGAAGCTGATGATTGGCACACTCTCATACAGTACTCCTGTTCATCTGCAAGGTCAATAACCACTAGGGTCCATCGAGAGCTCTCCAAAATAAAAGTGTGAGGGATTCACTCATGGTAAATACCACTGATACTCAGCTATAACGTAACTTGCAGAGAGTGCACCATTTTTAACATTTGTTTTACCTTTGTTGATGTTCACAAACAGGGCCTTTCTCACTTCTGTTCATCTACCTCACTCATTGCCCAAAGCTGAGTAATGGAGAGCACAGGAGATCTCTGAAGGGATGGGATAACGATAGTTTCATGTAAAATTCATGTAGCGCTCTGCATTATGATGTGACCTTTGGAGCGTTCCAGTTACGCTGCATTTTAATTCCCACGCTGTGGTTCAAAGTTCAGGACTGAAGTGATTGTCATTAGCATACCTCTCGTCGTGTTTACTTTATGACGACTAGACGCTCAGGAGAGTTTGAGAGCCGGAAGGATGACACATTGTCCACGGTGCTTAAGACAAATTCATTTGCAGTGTTTGCCTTGCTGTGAGATGAGACGACAGACAAAATCTAGGAAAATCTGTCTTGGGGCAAAACCCAGATACAGGAGTTATTCTCTTTTCCCTTCGGAGGTTCAAAGGTGCCACCGTATCCAGAAGGGAAACTGAAATGAGCAATGCTGCATCTGATTGAGAAAATACTGTTGTCGTTTTTAGCATGTGTTTCAAAGCAACGTCTCAGAGAAGGAAAATCAAAAGATTTTATCAGCTGAGCAGACACCTCAGGCAGCGTCAACCCGTGTCTGAGTGTTAAAGGCACAGCACATGTTGCTAAATTTCTCAGTGCTAATATATGTATATGGCCCACACAAGCATTCTCATCGGACTGGGTGTCAAAGGAAGACATCAAACCAAGGAGGTCGGGAACACTTTTCATGTTTTTGATTTACATTCATTTGATGAAAAATACAGCCAATATTATAATATATACAATATGAAATAACCATTTTCTATTTGAATATATTTTAAAAACTAAATGATTCCCTGTCATGTCAAAGCTGAAGTTTCAGCAGCTATTACACTAGTCTTTAATGTCCCACGATCCTTGCTCATGTGCTCAAGAAACATTATGATCAAAGTTGAAAAGTGAATTTTTTTTGCGGAAACAATGATCATTTTTTTTCAGGATTCCTTGAATAGAAAGTAAAAAAAATTATAATAATAATTTATCTGAATTTTTTTTGTACCAATTATAAAGTTCTCAGTGTCACTTCTGATCAATTTAATGCATCATTGCTGAATTAAAAAAACAAAAAACACAATCATTTCTTAAAACAAACAAAAAAATCTTAGTGACCCCAAAATTTGGAACAGTAGTGTATAAACACTCAAGAGGGGCAAAAAAAAGCTTCCTTTCCAAATCATTCACTTACTTGGCATTAATGCTAAGCGCATTGAGTTCTGTGCAAACATCTGTTGATCGTACCAGCTGAACTTGAACATAAGGGCTATGTTTTACCTCAGATCAGCAGATATAACAATATTCCCTTCTGACACTCAAATATAATACAGCCAGGTGCAGCTAAGCCTACACCAACTATTTGAGCTCTGTGCCAATAGTAGGTTGTAGAAAGACTCCATACTCTTCAACTCTAGACGTGGAATATGATGTGCATATTAATTATAGAGAAATGAAACCAGAGCTATTATGCTTAAAGTGGTTTGAAAGTGAGTTGAGTAAATGTTAAACAAGCAGGAAAAATGGGGAGGAAAAAAATCTGTTTTAAACAAACTGAACAGCAAAAACCTGTTAATGTGTCAACGACAAACAAAAATTGGTAAAACTTTATTTTGATAGACCATTTTCGACATTCTACTAGCAGTAAGTAACTTTGGAACTACATGTCGACTAGCAGTCATTAGAGTATTAGTAGGCTGTCTGTTGAATATCTTCTAATACTTTATTTTGATGGGTCCACAACATACAACATACTGAGTATTAGAAACTTTGCAAGTATGTCAACTTATTCTACTAACCCTAAACCTACCCTAACAGTCTACTCTGAGAGTTAGTAGACATGTAGCTGCAAATTAATGAGAAGTAGTTAACAAGCAGTTGACATGTAGTTACAAAGTTACTTGTAATTAGTATATAATGTCTAAACTGGACTATCGAAATAAAGTGTAACCCAAAAATTCCCCATGATAACGTTCTAGTTTAAAGCATGTGCCAAGTTAATACAAATACGTCGTTGTTTCTGAAAGATATTTTAAGATACTTTTATTCAACAAGGATGCATTAAATTGGTCACAAAAGCTTTCTATTCTAAATAAATGCTGTTCTTTTCCACAAAAAAATATTAATCAGCACTATTCACAGCACTGATAATAATAATAAATGTTGCTTGGACATCAAATCAGCATATTAACATGATTTCTGAAGGATCATATGACACTGACGACTGCTGAAAATTCAGCTTTGCGTCACAGGAATAGATGTGCATCATAGAAAGGGTTTATTCAAGAATGAATTGCTTTTTTTATTTACTTTTGAATGAAGAAATAAATTCAGCCTCTATTCAATTCAGATTCAAAGAGTGCCATGTCATTGACCCACTATAATAATAATAAAGAAAGAAAATACAATTTTACATAAATTAATAGCTATAATCTTTCAGTTTAATATAGGAATAGTTACAAATGAAATAATCATTATCGGTAGTGCTCCATCTACTGGATGAGCTTAATTTTTTTATCAATTATATAATCTGTATATAATGTAATATCATATGGTAATAAAATGACCCAGAAAAGATGACTGCAATTTGGTTTGTGATCTAAAGGTTCAGTGCATCTATACAAATGCAAATGAGAATTTTAGTATCCAGGCTGAAGATGTAGCGAGACCGCAGTTTGTGGTGAGTAGCTATAAGGAGCTTGGCAGAGACTCCACTTTTTTTCTGTTAACTCAAATGAATTGCTTCATGATTTGCTCATGAATGAGATCGCCTGCCCCGTTCACCACGCAATACGTTTCCCTCGCTACAGCTAGACAAATATACGTCATTTCCAAAGGCAGGAATCAAACCTATTTTACGCCTGTCTAGAGCACAATGAGAATGAAATCAATGAATGATTTCATGCTCAAGCAGTGAATTTGGTTCACAGTGACTTTTGGAAGTGACCTCTGTTTGTGTTGGCCTAGTTTATCTGATTTTCTCAGACATCCATCAACAGGAGGTATGGGAGAATGGATGGAGAACAGGCATACCGTGCAAAGGTCCTTGTACTGCATCTTCTGGAACTTGGTGTCGGCATTGCCCGCGCACAACTCTACGTATCCCAGCACCACCTGGAAGACAGTGTTGTGGATGGCCTGAGTGAAGTGCATGTGAAGTTGATCCATGGCCGTCTGGGGAGAAAGAGGAAAAACAGGAATGACAGAGTATACACTGGATCATTTGTAGGAAGTGTTATTTTTTTATACAGGATTTATTTATTTTTTTACAGTATATTCACAAAGGCATTGATAAAAAAAAAAAATCAATATTAAAACCTACCAATCTTTTTTGCATTGCCCAAAGTTATGTTTAAAGTAACACCTCTGTATACCTAAAACCTGCTGTATTGACTGTATTGACCTTTCTCCAAAGAACTGCTTTGAAGCTAGCAGCTTTTCTTTCTCTCAACCATTAGATGCTTTCACCATCACAAAAAAACAAGCAAAGCAACACATAAATAATATCAAAACACAAACCACAGTAAATAGATACAGAAAACTACAAACTACTTTGAAGTGTCCATGTACATTTTTCTATTAAAATAACCATTAAATGACTTTTATACAGTCTGATTTCTTCCTTAGTTATTATTTTTGTCTTGTTTTCCATTAAAAATATTTATAGTAAATATTCTTAGAACAAGATCGGTTTACTTGAGATGTAAAATTTTACAATAACTTGCTTCAAGTTATTTTTTTTTTTTGTATTTATCTATTCTTTTGGACTTCCTATTCATAAAAGAATTATGAAGAATCACCATATTAGTATAATTTTTGAAGGATCATGTGGCTCTGAAGACTGGAGTAATGGCTGCTTAAAATTCAGCTTTGCCATCACAAGAATAAATTACAATTTAAAATCTATTAGAACACAGTTATCTTAAATTGTAATATTCCACTATATTGCTGTTTTACTATATTTTTGATCAAATAAATGCACCCTTGGTGAGCATTAAAAAAAAATCTTACTCTGAACTTTTCAACAGAATATACCCATACTGGACAAAATAATGTTATATTTATGCTTAAAGCAAGGAAGGAAAAACAGCTATGGAGTATGTTTGTTTGTGTTTATTACCATTCCAGCATCAGTGGCTATTTTCATGGTTAAAATTATGGCTGAATTATATAATGCTTTTACTATTTATTTTTGCTAAAAAAAAGTCCAAAACTGTATTTGGCTTAACTCTGTTTAAAAAAAAAAATCTCTTCAAAAGAGTTAAACTGAATTAAAAAAAAATTTGCTATATAGAGTATGTAAAAGAATAATAAAGCATTCTCTGATATCAAATCTTATAAGTGTACTTTGTTCTATGGATGTTCAGATATTTTTTCCTGGAAACTAGAAGAAAATGACAATGTATTTTCCCTGCCAAAGCAGATCTGTTTGAAGGTGAAACTTCTGGGTAACAGTGGGCCTGGCACACACTCTCACAGGAGAGGAATCATTACCCAACTACATACTTAAGCTCAGTAGGGTCCCAATGGGAAAAGAAACAGCTTTGCTACAACTTAATTACGCTTCTTCCCTCTCGCTTCTTCCTTCAGCCATGAGCGCATCCCTCCCTCGGCTTTGGCTGAATTCAATCAATCAAAAAGGCTATCAGGATATTCGCCTTCTCCTGCAGGTCAGTGTGCTCAAAAGCTGATGTGTGGAAATATTCAAAAATATTCCAACCTATTTAAATGAAAATGATGTAGCTGACAAAGTCATCAACAACTTCTGCATTTGGGAAAATATTTTTAAAAATTAAACCTGAAAACATCAAATTGTGAAAACATATCTAAAAGACAAATGTGACGGAAATATTAATTGTGCTGAGAAAAACGTGCAATTACATCCATTAGATAAATTTAAAAACCAGAAAAACAGAGAAGATGAAAAGATGGAGAATTAGATGTGCAGTCATTAGGCTAATTGCTGAGTTCATGGAATAGAGCCTGAAAGAACAGCACCTCTTTAGAGGCACAAACAACAGTTTTAACGAATGACGCAAAACTGAAACATGCTTTGCGTTTGATTTGTTTTAAACTTTGAAGTTAGATGGTCAGTAAATCAACATCTTGGTCAGATCCATGATGAAATATCCATCAGTGACGTCTCTTTAGAGTTGTTCAAATGGATTTCTATGAGAAAACACTTTAGAATATGGAACACTTATTAACTATGACTTATCCCTCAATAAATTTGCTGCTTAATAATAGTAAGGTAGTTGTTAAGTTTAGGTATTGGGTAGGATTAGGGATGTAGAATAAGGCATTAATATATGCTTAATTGGCACTAATAAATGGCCAATACTGTAGTAATATGCATGCTAATAAGCAACTAGTTAAGAGACCCTAAAATAAAGTGCATACCCCAAGTACAAAGCAGGGGAAAAGTTAGAAAGATGCAGCCGATAGGGCAGCAACTAATGCTAGTGTTTCAGTTTAATAATAAGTTTTGCTTTTAAAAATATATTTAAAAAAAATAAAAAATGAAATGAGAAAATGTTTTCAAATGATCAAACTTCTGTTTAAAATAACTAAATAAAAGAAATATAGATATTTAAAATAACAAATAAAAAAATATGAATGCATATTAATGCTATACAGGGGTCTATAAACATTGTAATATACGTAAACTGCAGGTAACTTTTTAAATCAGAAAATGTAAAATAGCTAAATTATAAATAATAGTTAATAAAACAAAAGCACAAACTGTGTTAACCATTGTAAAGTACACTGCCCTCCAAAAGTTTGGAAACACCCCAACCTTCCTAAACCTTTCAACAAGACAATGACCCCAAGCACACTTCCAAGCTGTGCAAATCCTATTTGGAGATGAAGCAGTCAGCTGGCATCATGTCTGTCATGGAATGGCCTCCCCAATCACCCGACCTCAACCCAACTGAGCTACTAGATTCAAGATTTTTTATTTGTCACATACACAATTATACAGAGTATAACCAGCAGTGAAATGTAGGTCGGAGCGGCCTGAACGGCGTCCGAACACAGCGTCGCCATTTTTGACTATGGGAGGAACTGGAACGTGATGTCCGTAAGAAGTGTCCAACCAGTGTGAATCATCTTTGGGCAATCCTTCAGGAGGCTTGGAGTAATATACAGTATCAAGTCAATGTTTGAATAAACTGACAGCTCGGATGCCCAGATTATGCAGAGCTGTAATAGCTGCTAATGGTGGATATTTTTGAATTTTTTCTATGTATAAACTGTTTACGTAATAAAATTTTTGTAGTTTGTGTTGTCCCTTATCAGTGCAAAATTATCACAAATTAAAAAGGATTCATGCCAATATTGTCCAAAACCCCACTTTTCTAGGGCGATTCCAAACTTTTGGAGGGCAGTGTATAACCTTCTACAGGAACATGCATTCTGAACATATTAACATTACTGTCTTCAGGCATGCATTTTTCTATATCTACATACATTTCTGTATTATCTGACCTGAGAAGAATAACCCACATGAATCATGAAATTGCTTTAAGCTTACTCAACAAACTGCAGAATGATGCATTTCCAAAAACATCTACACATTTGAATGCATGGATTGTTCCTGACAACACTTAGCATCTAAGCCAAGGTCCAAAATAATACTCATCAAGTGCCAAATGAGAGTAAAAATTGGCACTAGAGAATATTTGAAACGAGTATTTGAAATTATCACATCTGGTTTGTTTATTTATATATATATATATATATATATATATATATATATATATATATATATATATATATATATATATATATATATATTCTGGTCCTCAAATCTGATTGAGGGAGTGTCATGGTGGACACCTAATTCCACTTTAATTTTAAAAATAATACTTGTAAAAAAGCCCATATTTAGTTCATCTTCTTTATAATAAAAGGGCTGTACCGTATTCAGATTGGTCATTTACTCTAGTTGAGTAGGTGCAGTTTATTCAGAGATCGCGCGAGAGCATCGGAAGAAAAAATGACTGAAGTTCAGTTCGTACTAGTTAGTACTTCCATTACTAACTATTTTCATTTGTGTATTGTAGAACCACACCCAAGAATTATACACACCACACGAACAAGATCCATTTGCAGTAACAAACATTCATTTATGCACCTCTGCATTTATTCTCATCAGATGTTGTACATCAGTGGACCTTAGACTATAGCTCAATTTAATTCTTTAAAGGAATTCAACTAAATATGGTTCATTTAAAACCTACATTTTTATATTAAATCTGACAAAACCCATCCATGAACAGTTCATTAAAATTAATATTTTAGTCAAACCGAATGCACTTGCTTTCATTTGGTTAGCATGTACAAGCTTTTTGGCACTTCAATGTATTTAATTTTTAAATAATATTCAGTGTAGTTTAAGGACAGCTGTTTTGCAAAATAGAAATACTAAAATGACTATGAATTAATAAGACAAAACAGTTAAGTTATGCACTGAAGTAACCTCTCAATTACATGAACCTGTATAAGCAATCTATCACCTGAATCTGTCAGCAACCACATGAAATTCAATACCAAGTTAATTTTGTTGATTTTATCAATTACTTGTTGCACTGGTACAGTTCTCAAAAGCTTGTTTTTCATAACTAATCCCCGCAAGGATTTGATCATGCATCCCAGTTAAGTGTCCTGAATCACCTAATAACCTCTTCAGCCAGCAAATGACCCTCTCGGGGGTCTCCAAAGAGCCGACTCTTAAAATCAGAATCTGTTTCAAGGGTTACGTATGACTCACACATCTTGGAGTCAGTCCTTCAGTAATTATGGGTTGATCGGCTTAAACATCCTCACTCAGTAAGCGCAGATGAAACTGCCATAGTCTGGACTGCAGACAGTAAATAAATTAAGTTCTTAGAGCTGTGTGTGTGTGTGTGTGTGTGTGTGTGTGTGTGTATGAGAGAGAGAGTGGGAGCGAGTGAACGAATATGAATAAACAGACCAGCTGCCATCTACCCGAGAGGCTTTGGTGATCAAAGTGACACAAGAAAGGCTCATTCAGATGAGACAGGGGACGTCTCAGGACGCACATACTTGCATACTTAAAACACAGTCAGGCTGATGGACAAACACACACAAAGAAATGCTTGCAGGCACACAAAGAACACACGATTTGGATAGGATTAGATTTCTGAATGACTGGGAGTTGTTGAATTGACAGTAAGCAATACGTTAATATAAAAAAAAATCTGTATTAACTACATAAATAATGTCTTGATAGCACTATTTATACAATTAATATATTTGAATTAAATTCAAATTAAATAAGTATTTCCTGTGAGCTATAACATCACATGATCCTTCAGAAATCACTCTATTATGCTGATTTGATGCTCAGTGTTAAAAAAAATACAGCTTAATATATTTGTTGCAACTGTGATACTTTTTTTTAGGATTCTTTGATGAATACAAATTTATTTAAAATAAAACTCTTATGACATTAAAAAAATCCTTAGTGCCTTTTGATCAATTGAATGTGTCCTTAATGGATAAAAACATTCTTACTGACCACAAACCTCTGAAAGTATTTATATTCTATATACATATATAATTATACTATACATATTTGAACTGCTACAGTCGCCATTAGAAACAGACTACTGTCTCAGCCTCAGCGTCACGCCCACGGAACGTTGGCTCAGCGTCTGATGGATATGGCACACTTTTCTGGAAACACTTCAGGAATGTCGAAGTCATCGTCTGACTGGTTGAATTAAACCGGATTTCCGGGAGATGCCAGTGTCGTGTTTATTTTCGGTCCGCCGGGAAACAAAGATGCCATGGCAGAAGAAAGCCGTCGTGTTTACAAATGTGACGACGAACGCTTATCAGGGTCAACTAAACGCTGGATTTTCAAAAGTATGTGAAATATTTAAATTTCGCAGCATAGAATCTTTAAAATACATCCGAGAGTTTCACACACCGGTTTGTTATTGTGGCATCATTTCCACGCCCCGAAACGTGACACTAAACGAAACGAACCATGATTGGTTGTTTGACATGTCGGTCAAACGGCCTCATGGGCGGGCCTTGGACAATGAAAACGGCCATATATTCCAGACCTTCAGCCGTCAGTCTGAAGGTCTGGCTACACAAGACCAGGAGCAGACTACCTTTTATTTTTAACAATGGGTGGGATGCCAGCAATATTTGAACCTCCAACTGTTATTTTATCCAGAATGTTGGCAAAAAGGTCTAAATTCAAAATGAAGGTGCACCTGGCAGCACAACGACAAATTTTGCTTTAGTTACAGTTTTCAAGGTCAGAATAAATTAGGAAAAACATCGTAAAAAAAACTATAGACTGCATTCCCAGATATTTATATCCAGACAGGATTTCTCTTAAGACCTGAGTTAGCTGAAAAACAGAAGGTGATTTGCTCCATACTTTTTGAGAAGTACACAGACATGCTCAATGCAGATGCGAATTAAATCACAGAGTATACCTATGAAACATCTCCACAGAGAAAAATAGTTCTATCATTGTACACACACAAATACCATCATTAAAAAAAATCATCAACTATTGTAAAAATACACACCTTCAATTTCAGGTGTTTGACAGAGCTATAATCTTGAGTGCTGTGAGCTGATGATTAGAGATCTCCATCTGAACAATGTTTTATTTATTTTCTAACTGTTTGCCCTGCTCTTATTTTTTCCCTTTATCCAGTCATCTCACAAACACATGCAACCATGCGTGTCTAATACTTGAAAAAATATCATCTTTAATCCTGTAGATCAATGGCAGAGCAACAATAGCAGGAGATTTCTACCTGAACATCCTTTTATAAAGGGATGGAGAAGGCACCCCAGCCGGGGTCAGCTTATAATAAAACCAACAATGAGATATTTTTCCCAGATTCTGCTTTCAATCACAACTTTGCTTTCTTCGGGAAAAGACAGGTATACAACAGAGTGCACTTTCCTTCTGGCAAATCCTATGCCAGGTATGAATCATCTTCCCATTTTGGGGAGAAAAGTGGCACGGCGAGGGGAGACAGAGTCAAGAAACACTGGATAAAGCTGCGGTGACTACACCAATGAATTTATCTAGGAGAATATTTGTGATAACTGTGATTATTGTGCACTTGCAGTTCAAATATGGTAATTTTACATGATAACAGAAATGCCATAAAAAAGCACTTCATATAAATGAACAAAGAACAAACGTCTCTGAAGCGCTTTGGGGCGCATGAGCACCGTCTATCGTTGTTCATGCTGCTCTCAAAAAGTATAAACAAGCAGTTCAACGCATTGTAAATGCAAAGTGCTTCACTTTCATCTTATTTTATTAATTTTTGTATATGGCAAAAACATTTGGCTGATCCAGGTCAGATTGCTGCAAAATGACAAGTGAAAGTCAAGAATTTAAGACAGACTGTGTTATAGTAATAGTGTGTGTGTATATATATATATATATATATATATATATATATATATATATATATATATATATATATATATATATATATATATATATATATATACACATACATACATACATACACACTATTCTATTTTTATGCTATATACATGTACACATATACATATATAGCAAAAAAATTGAATAGTACGTAAAAATAAAATAAAATTAAAACAATTTATAAAATATAATTTCAGATGAAATTAAAGTATACTAAAGTGGACTCAAATATTTTAAATATGTTGACATTATTATTCATGTTCTACACTTTCTAAAATTTGTTCACAAAGACAATCAAATGTTTTGTTGTATAACTTCTTCACAAGGTGTATGTGTATTTGGCTTACGCTGTGTGCTAGCGTCATAAACAAAACAAACAAAAAAATTGGCTAATCACAGTTATTTGAATGACAATTCAGCATCAGCCAAAATGTCAGGGTCGTGACAGCTCAAGCAGCGATGACTCACCTGTGTCTTGCCCAGCAGCTTATATGCCAGTTGAACTTTGGTGTAGTGAGAAACATCAAAGTGCTTGCAGGTTTTGGACAGCGCCACATCTAGCTGTTCCTGCATAAACGAGCATGAAATCAGCAAGATCAGCAAAGGAAGTTCAATGGCATAATTTAAGTGAACAATACAGGCCAAAAAAAAAAAAAACCCTTAGAAGCCTCATTTTATAGTGCTGAAACGTACAATTACCACAAATGAATGAGAGCCTTAATAATCAATGGTTTAAATCACTGATGATACTGAACGCACAACTTCATTTTGAGCTCAAAGATAAGCATTCACATTTTTAATCAGTTGAGACGTGCGCTGCTACAGAAATAGAAAAGTGGTGTGAATCATTGTAATTTTGGTAGCAGCGCTCTGCGTTGGCACAGACGCCGTGCTATTCGCTAATGCGTGTGATGAGACAGCGAACGAGATAAAAAAGACGTGCGAGACCGATATTAAAAGAGAAACATGAAAGAATAGGGAAAATGAGTCAATGAGTAAAGGAGTTGTATGCAAGCCTGGACGCCTTCCAATTACATTTGCCACACTGAAATCTCTACATAATATAGCAGATAACACAAACATCAATGCTTGAGAAACTGTGTGTGGCTATGCGTGTTTTGTGGCGGTATAAGCTTGAATGTAGCTACCAAGTCCTGAAAGACAACAATTTATTTAATAAAACACAGTCCATCTGCCTCTGGGCCTGAGAGACTAAATGCTGGCAGACTGACACCCTGGGCGCCACTGTTAGATGTACAAACGCATGGTCAAGTGTTCCTTCCGATCTGTTTAATTCATATAATGTTGAGGCACTACATCAGGGCCACTGCTGTTGTTAAATCTGTCAAGGGTGCGTGAGTGTTTCTGAAGGGAATAGGGTGATCTGAGATTGAATGTCTGATTCAATGAAGGAGAAGATCACCATCCTAGATTCCTGTCCTTTGCCTAAGGACAACAACTAAAAGAGTAACATACCTCGATTTGCTCCAGAGTGTCTTGCAGTTTGGAATTCAACTCACTGAGGAAAAAAAAAGAGACAAGGGTGGCAAACGGTGAATAGGAATACAAAACAACAGAAATGTTAGTTCATTGTGAAGCACAAGTAACCACTGTATTCTGTTTGCAGGGTAACACAAACCACCAAAAATATTACAGCAACATGTTGGAGGCAAAAACAGCTAGCTTTCTCAGAGAAAAGGGCCGTTAGAGTGAGAGAGAGAGAGAGCACTAAAAAACACAAAACCTGCCTCACAGACAGTGACATTTCTGTGGAAAAACAGGCACTGACATTTGAAAATCAGGGGTGTATTTTTACCGAGCGTGGCTTCTTTCTTATCTTGTGCACCTGGGACAAGACTGATGTGTGTTGTTAGTGTCGCGAGGAGTGTGCTAAACTAGTCAGTTGGTTTTTCGGAATGAGGGAGGAAAAAAATGACTAGTCTGTCTTACAAAGGCGTGAATATTAAGGCTGATTTTGGGTCACGTCAATCATGAACCTTGAATTCTCTTCAAGATTAATCGCTTTTTGTATTCCCCAATTGTAAGTCGCTTTGGATAAAAGCGTCTGCCAAATGACTAAATGTAAATGTAATGAACCAATCGGTCATCTTTCTTAGGGAACTCACCAGTAAAGCTGTATGTTGGAGAGAGAGAAGGGGCGGGATCGGGAATAGTCCTCAAACCAGGATTTTAACTCGAGACGCCCGTGGTGCAACGGCTCTATATGTCGGCACGCTACCCACGAGGTGCTGACTTGCAACCAACTGTTTGTCAAGTTAAAAAAAAAAAAAAAGTCTATACAAAATACCTTGTACCACAGAAAAGTGCCTTAACTCGGACCGTAAATGTTGAATATAGTGGATTTGTTACTCAATTGTTGCTTTGATAGCTGTAATAACAGTGCTTTAAATGGAATGGGCCGCAGCAGCTCTAAATGCATGCCTTTAAAGCACTGCCAGTAAAAATACTAAAGCTAAAACAATAAATATAGCTGCGAGCAGCGATGACGGGCCCAAGCCGTCAGCATACGCCATCCCGGTGGCATCGATAAAACGGTGCCCAGCGAGCACACACATTACAGTAACCCTCTGGCAGTTTGGTTTTAAGGGATACGGCAATTATAGGGTTATTCCAAACCATCAACTCTGTGAAACACACACACACAGAACAACATATAAAACTTTAAATTCTGTGAAAATATATTTTTCATTGGTAGTTCATGTTAGTTAATGCATTTACTAATGCTAACAAATGAGAAATTATTATAGTTACCAAAGGTTTTAATGATTTATAAGCATTTTTTAATGATTTATTTTTCCATTAACTAACATGAATAATTTATTCTAACACAAATGAATAAAGTAAAACATATATTGTTAATATTTAATGTTATTTGTGAATTAACCAATGTTAAAAACAACATTATTTAACTGTTGTTAATTTACATCATTAATAAATATATACCATTTAATGTTTATCAAAATCAATTCCAAAATGTGTTAATATATTATTACATTTTAAAGTTTTATCTTTTGAACATGACTATTTTTCTAATATTAAAAATATTTTGTTCATTGTAAGTTCATACTATCAATGAAGAATTAACATGCTGTAAAAAATATATTTTTCATTGTTAGTTCATGTTAATTAATGCATTCCCTACTGTTAACAAAAGAGACTTAATTATAAAGTGTTATCAAAACCTTTAATGCTTTATAAGCATTTTTTAAGGATTTTATTGAGAAGTTTAAACAGACCCTCTCTCTCTCTCTCTCTCTCTCTCCCCCTCCACACTCACTGAACTCACACAGTCAGTCACCCACCCAGTCACCCACCGCACACATTAGAAGCACAGAGACAGGAGAACTCTGATAGTTTTAATTTTCTGCTCTCCATAGTGTATTGTAAATTCATGAAATTAATCACATATCTCAGACTGTCTTGTTCTGTGTATGTAATTTTTTATGAAGTGTTTGGAAGCTGCTCTTTAAAGATAAAAAAAAAAGTGTTCTTTTTTACTGTAACTTTAATAAATTGCCATTAAATCACCGTTCAAGATATCCTAAATCAGTCCGCAATGTAGCATCTTCAGTATCTTGGAAGCATGTGAAAAAATGTTTGGTGTGAATTTTTGGTTTCTGCTTGAAGGAGTATGAATTTGTTTACAGCCCGTTTAAAAAAAAAAAAAACACATAAAAAAAAAAAATAGCCGATTTCCTGTTGGTCGTAGCTAATGACTGTAAATTAGAAAGTTGTCCGGATTAATAAGAACAATTTATGTACCGAGTTTGGTGTCTGTAGCTATCATTATATATATATATATATATATATATATATATAATCATTAATAATTATATACCATTTAATGTTGATCAATATTAATTCCAAAATGTGTTTATATATTATTACATTTTAAAGTTTATCTTTTGAACATGACTAATTTTCTAACATTAAAAAGATTAATAAATGCTTTAAAAAAATTGCTCTTTGTTAGTTCATACTATCATGGAAGAATTAACATGCTGTAAAAATATATTTTTCATTGTTAGTTCACGTTAATTAATGCATTTCCTAATGTTAAGAATTGAGACCTTATTATAAAGTGTTATCAAAATCTTTAATGATTTATAAGCATTTTTTAAAGATTTAAAAAAACAGACCCTCTCTCTCTCTTTCTCTCTCTCACCCACTGGCTCAATCCACACAGTCACTCACACAGTCACTCACACCCCACCCCACCCCCACCCCTCACTCAGCTGCAGGCTGACAGGGATCTCTCACTCAGAAGCAGTCTAAGTCTAACTCTCTGATAGTTTTCAAATTTTCTCCTCTGCATAGTGTATTGTAAATTCATAAAATTAATCACATATCCTCAGACTGTATTGTTCTGTGTATGTAATTTTTTATGAAGTGTTTGGAAGCTGCTCTTAAAAGATAAAAAAAAAAAAGAAATGATCTTTTTTACTGTAACTTTAATAAATTGCCATTAAATCATCGTTCAAGATATCCTAAATCCGTCCGCAATTTAGCATCTTCAGTATTTTGGCATCATGATAAAAAATGTTTGGTGTGATTTCCGTGTTTCTGCTTGGAGGAGTATTAATTTGTTTACAGCCCGTTTTTAAAAAAAACCCACATTAAAATAAATATAGCCGACTTCCTGTTGGTCGTAGCTAATGACTGTAAATTAGAAAGTTGTCCGGATTAATTAGAACAATTTATGTACCGAGTTTGGGGTCTGTAGCTAAAACTAACCCCCTCATTTTTGACAAAAGGTGGCGCTATAGAGTGCCTCTTCCACGCCCGTATATGAGCTTTTTCCAGTGTCTAACTATCATTAATACTCATATGTGTGTTGAGTTTCATGACATTCTAAACATGTTATCTGCCTCAAAATCACCAGAAACGAATTTTCAACTTTGACACGTTGCCATGGCAACATAATTTTAGATATCAATCTTCCCTTCACAGTTTTACATCGGCCGTGTTTTGACATTATTCTGGTGAAGTTTGAAGCAAATCGAGTAAAAATAAGATGCTGAATTCAAAGCATTTTGAAAACGACACACTTCCTGCAGCCAGTTGGTGGCGCTATAACTTTCAGTCATAATAGTCACATCTATCCGATCGGCATCATACAAAGAACAAATCACTGAAGTTTGATCTACATCATACAATGTATGTGGACGTTATTAGGCATTTCCTGGGTCTCATTTTTCGCCATAACTTCATCGCCTCGCCACGGGCAAACCGTTCGACATATCAAAAATATCTTCGCAATTTAGCGTCCCCAATGTCCTGAGATCATGTTCACCGAGTTTGGTGGCAATCGTATGGAAATCCTCAGAGGAGTATATCAAATTCCAGAGCATGCGCTTTTTAAACAGCCCTGAATAGCCGACTTCCTGTTGGGCGGAGCCTAAGACATGCTGCGTGAAAGTTGTTCAGCTCAATGAGTTCTATATGTGTACCGAGTTTCATATGAATACGTGCAAGTATGTGTGAGCTATACATCAAGCTTTCTGACAATTTTCCAGGGGGCGCCGTAGAGCCCCTGTGCCACGCCCGGGTCCCAGCCTCAGCGGCGTCCTAATGGCCGCAGGTTCCAATGTGCGTGCCAATTTTCGAGAGTTTTCGGGCACGTTAAGGCCCCCAAAAGTGCCCGGATGATTGAAATAAAAAATAAAAAAAAAAATAAAAAAAAATAAAAAAATAAATATAGCTGCGAGCAGCGATGACGGGCCCAAGCCGTCAGCATACGCCACCCCGGTGGCATCGATAAAACGGTGCCCAGCGAGCACAAGCATCACAGTAACCCTCTGGCAGTTTGGTTTTAAGGGATACGGCAATTAAAGGGTTAATCCAAACCATCAACTCAGTGAAACACACACACACACAGAACAACATATAAAACTTTAAATTCTGTGAAAATATATTTTTCATTGGTAGTTGATGTTAGTTAATGCATTTACTAATGCTAACAAATGAGAAATTATTATAGTTACCAAAGGTTTTAATGATTTATAAGCTTTTTTTAATGATTTATTTTTCCATTAACTAACATGAATAATTTTTTCTAACACAAATTAATAAAGTAAAAAATATATTGTTAATATTTAATGTTATTTGTGAATTAACCAATGTTAAAAAACAACATTATTTAACTGTTGTTAATTTACATCATTAATAAATATATACCATTTAATGTTTATCAAAATCAATTCCAAAATGTGTTAATATATTATTACATTTTAAAGTTTTATTTTTTGAACATGACTATTTTTCTAATATTAAAAATATTTTGTTCATTGTTAGTTCATTGTAAGTTCATACTATCAATGAAGAATTAACATGTTGTAAAAAATACATTTTTCATTGTTAGTTCATGTTAATTAATGCATTCCCTACTGTTAACAAATGAGACTTAATTATAAAGTGTTATCAAAACCTTTAATGCTTTATAAGCATTTTTTAAGGATTTTATTGAGATGTTTAAACAGACCCTCTCTCTCTCTCTCTCCCCCTCCACACTCACTGAACTCACACAGTCAGTCACCCACCCAGTCACCTACCGCACACATTAGAAGCACAGAGACAGGAGAACTCTGATAAGTTTGAAAATGTTCTCCTCTGTATAGTGTATTGTAAATTCATGGAATTAATAACATATCCTCAGACTGTATTGTTCTGTGTATGTAATTTTTTATGAAGTGTTTTGAAGCTGCTCTTAAAAGATAAAAAAAAAGAAAAGTGTTATTTTTTACTGTGACTTTAATAAATTGCCATTAAATCACCGTTCAAGATATCCTAAATCCGTCCGCAATGTAGTATCTTCAGTATCTTGGAAGCATGTGAAAAAATGTTTGGTGTGAATTGTTGGTTTCTGCTTGGGAGGAGTATGAATTTGTTTACAGCCCGTTTAAAAAAAAAAAAAAACACATAAAAAAAAAAAATAGCCGATTTCCTGTTGGTCGTAGCTAATGACTGTAAATTAGAAAGTTGTCCGGATTAATAAGAACAATTTATGTACCGAGTTTGGTGTCTGTAGCTATCATTATATATATATAATCATTAATAATTATATACCATTTAATGTTGATCAATATTAATTCCAAAATGTGTTTATATATTATTACATTTTAAAGTTTATCTTTTGAACATGACTAATTTTCTAACATTAAAAAGATTAATAAATGCTTTAAAAAAATTGTTCTTTGTTAGTTCATACTATCATGGAAGAATTAACATGCTGTAAAAATATATTTTTCATTGTTAGTTCACGTTAATTAATGCATTTCCTAATGTTAAGAATTGAGACCTTATTATAAAGTGTTATCAAAATCTTTAATGATTTATAAGCATTTTTTAAAGATTTAAAAAAACAGACCCTCTCTCTCTCTTTCTCTCTCTCACCCACTGGCTCAATCCACACAGTCACTCACACAGTCACTCACACCCCACCCCACCCCCACCCCTCACTCAGCTGCAGGCTGACAGGGATCTCTCACTCAGAAGCAGTCTAAGTCTAACTCTCTGATAGTTTTCAAATTTTCTCCTAAGCATAGTGTATTGTAAATTCATGAAATTAATCACATATCCTCAGACTGTATTGTTCTGTGTATGTAATTTTTTATGAAGTGTTTGGAAGCTGCTCTTAAAAGATAAAAAAAAAAAAAAATTATCTTTTTTACTGTAACTTTAATAAATTGCCATTAAATCATCGTTCAAGATATCCTAAATCCGTCCGCAATTTAGCATCTTCAGTATTTTGGCATCATGATAAAAAATGTTTGGTGTGATTTCCGTGTTTCTGCTTGGAGGAGTATTAATTTGTTTACAGCCCGTTTTTAAAAAAAACCCACATTAAAATAAATATAGCCGACTTCCTGTTGGTCGTAGCTAATGACTGTAAATTAGAAAATTGTCCGGATTAATAAGAACAATTTATGTACCGAGTTTGGTGTCTGTAGCTAAAACTAACCCCCTCATTTTTGACAAAAGGTGGCGCTATAGAGTGTCTCTTCCACGCCCGTTTATGAGCTTTTTCCAGTGTCTAACTATCATTAATACTGATATGTGTGTTGAGTTTCATGACATTCTAAACATGTTATCTGCCTCAAAATCACCAGAAACGAATTTTCAACTTTGACACGTTGCCATGGCAACATAATTTTAGATATCAATATTCCCTTCACAGTTTTACATCGGCCGTGTTTTGACATTATTCTGGTGAAGTTTGAAGCAAATCGAGGTAAAAGAAGATGCTGAATTCAAAGCATTTTGAAAACGACACACTTCCTGCAGCCAGTTGGTGGCGCTATAACTTTCAGTCATAATAGTCACATCTATCCGATCGGCATCATACAACGAACAAATCACTGAAGTTTGATATACATCATACAATGTATGTGGACGTTATTAGGCATTTCCTGGGTCTCATTTTTCGCCATAACTTCATCGCCTCGCCACGGGCAAACCGTTCGACATATCAAAAATATCTTCGCAATTTAGCGTCCCCAATGTCTTGAGATCATATTCACCTAGTTTGGTGGCAATCGTATGGAAATCCTCAGAGGAGTATATCAAATTCCAGAGCATGCGCTTTTTAAACAGCCCTGAATAGCCGACTTCCTGTTGGGCGGAGCCTATGACATGCTGCGCGGAAGTTGTTCGGCTCAATGAGTTCTATATGTGTACCGAGTTTCATATGAATACGTGCAAGTATGTGTGAGCTATACATCAAGCTTTCTGACAATTTTCCAGGGGGCGCCGTAGAGCCCCTGTGCCACGCCCGGGTCCCAGCCTCAGCGGCGTCCTAATGGCCGCAGGTTCCAACGTGCGTGCCAATTTTCGAGAGTTTTCGGGCACGTTAAGGCCCCCAAAAGTGCCCGGATGATTGAAATAAAAAAAAAAAAAAAAAAAAAAAAAAAAAAAAAATATAGCTGCGAGCAGCGATGACGGGCCCAAGCCGTCAGCATACGCCATCCCGGTGGCATCGATAAAACGGTGCCCAGCGAGCACAAGCATCACAGTAACCCTCTGGCAGTTTGGTTTTAAGGGATACGGCAATTAAAGGGTTATTCCAAACCATCAACTCTGTGAAACACACACACACAGAACAACATATAAAACTTTAAATTCTGTGAAAATATATTTTTCATTGGTAGTTGATGTTAGTTAATGCATTTACTAATGCTAACAAATGAGAAATTATTATAGTTACCAAAGGTTTTAATGATTTATAAGCATTTTTTAATGATTTATTTTTCCATTAACTAACATGAATAATTTATTCTAACACAAATGAATAAAGTAAAACATATATTGTTAATATTTAATGTTATTTGTGAATTAACCAATGTTAAAAACAACATTATTTAACTGTTGTTAATTTACATCATTAATAAATATATACCATTTAATGTTTATCAAAATCAATTCCAAAATGTGTTAATATATTATTACATTTTAAAGTTTTATCTTTTGAACATGACTATTTTTCTAATATTAAAAATATTTTGTTCATTGTAAGTTCATTGTAAGTTCATACTATCAATGAAGAATTAACATGCTGTAAAAAATATATTTTTCATTGTTAGTTCATGTTAATTAATGCATTCCCTACTGTTAACAAAAGAGACTTAATTATAAAGTGTTATCAAAACCTTTAATGCTTTATAAGCATTTTTTAAGGATTTTATTGAGAAGTTTAAACAGACCCTCTCTCTCTCTCTCTCTCTCTCTCTCTCTCTCCCCCTCCACACTCACTGAACTCACACAGTCAGTCACCCACCCAGTCACCTACCGCAAACATTAGAAGCACAGTGATAGGAGAACTCTGATAGTTTTAATTTTCTGCTCTCCATAGTGTATTGTAAATTCATGAAATTAATCACATATCTCAGACTGTCTTGTTCTGTGTATGTAATTTTTTATGAAGTGTTTGGAAGCTGCTCTTTAAAGATAAAAAAAAAAAGTGTTCTTTTTTACTGTAACTTTAATAAATTGCCATTAAATCACCGTTCAAGATATCCTAAATCAGTCCGCAATGTAGCATCTTCAGTATCTTGGAAGCATGTGAAAAAATGTTTGGTGTGAATTTTTGGTTTCTGCTTGAAGGAGTATGAATTTGTTTACAGCCCGTTTAAAAAAAAAAAAAACACATAAAAAAAAAAAATAGCCGATTTCCTGTTGGTCGTAGCTAATGACTGTAAATTAGAAAGTTGTCCGGATTAATAAGAACAATTTATGTACCGAGTTTGGTGTCTGTAGCTATCATTATATATATATATATATATATATATATATATATATAATCATTAATAATTATATACCATTTAATGTTGATCAATATTAATTCCAAAATGTGTTTATATATTATTACATTTTAAAGTTTATCTTTTGAACATGACTAATTTTCTAACATTAAAAAGATTAATAAATGCTTTAAAAAAATTGTTCTTTGTTAGTTCATACTATCATGGAAGAATTAACATGCTGTAAAAATATATTTTTCATTGTTAGTTCACGTTAATTAATGCATTTCCTAATGTTAAGAATTGAGACCTTATTATAAAGTGTTATCAAAATCTTTAATGATTTATAAGCATTTTTTAAAGATTTAAAAAAACAGACCCTCTCTCTCTCTTTCTCTCTCTCACCCACTGGCTCAATCCACACAGTCACTCACACAGTCACTCACACCCCACCCCACCCCCACCCCTCACTCAGCTGCAGGCTGACAGGGATCTCTCACTCAGAAGCAGTCTAAGTCTAACTCTCTGATAGTTTTCAAATTTTCTCCTCTGCATAGTGTATTGTAAATTCATAAAATTAATCACATATCCTCAGACTGTATTGTTCTGTGTATGTAATTTTTTATGAA
Source organism: Barbus barbus (assembly GCF_936440315.1). Classification (NCBI taxonomy): domain Eukaryota; kingdom Metazoa; phylum Chordata; class Actinopteri; order Cypriniformes; family Cyprinidae; genus Barbus; species Barbus barbus. Next base: position 15,625,894 of record NC_136747.1, on the reverse strand, counting down.
GTGTTTGGAAGCTGCTCTTAAAAGATAAAAAAAAAAAAGAAATGATCTTTTTTACTGTAACTTTAATAAATTGCCATTAAATCATCGTTCAAGATATCCTAAATCCGTCCGCAATTTAGCATCTTCAGTATTTTGGCATCATGATAAAAAATGTTTGGTGTGATTTCCGTGTTTCTGCTTGGAGGAGTATTAATTTGTTTACAGCCCGTTTTTAAAAAAAACCCACATTAAAATAAATATAGCCGACTTCCTGTTGGTCGTAGCTAATGACTGTAAATTAGAAAGTTGTCCGGATTAATTAGAACAATTTATGTACCGAGTTTGGGGTCTGTAGCTAAAACTAACCCCCTCATTTTTGACAAAAGGTGGCGCTATAGAGTGCCTCTTCCACGCCCGTATATGAGCTTTTTCCAGTGTCTAACTATCATTAATACTCATATGTGTGTTGAGTTTCATGACATTCTAAACATGTTATCTGCCTCAAAATCACCAGAAACGAATTTTCAACTTTGACACGTTGCCATGGCAACATAATTTTAGATATCAATCTTCCCTTCACAGTTTTACATCGGCCGTGTTTTGACATTATTCTGGTGAAGTTTGAAGCAAATCGAGTAAAAATAAGATGCTGAATTCAAAGCATTTTGAAAACGACACACTTCCTGCAGCCAGTTGGTGGCGCTATAACTTTCAGTCATAATAGTCACATCTATCCGATCGGCATCATACAAAGAACAAATCACTGAAGTTTGATCTACATCATACAATGTATGTGGACGTTATTAGGCATTTCCTGGGTCTCATTTTTCGCCATAACTTCATCGCCTCGCCACGGGCAAACCGTTCGACATATCAAAAATATCTTCGCAATTTAGCGTCCCCAATGTCCTGAGATCATGTTCACCGAGTTTGGTGGCAATCGTATGGAAATCCTCAGAGGAGTATATCAAATTCCAGAGCATGCGCTTTTTAAACAGCCCTGAATAGCCGACTTCCTGTTGGGCGGAGCCTAAGACATGCTGCGTGAAAGTTGTTCAGCTCAATGAGTTCTATATGTGTACCGAGTTTCATATGAATACGTGCAAGTATGTGTGAGCTATACATCAAGTTTTCTGACAATTTTCCAGGGGGCGCCGTAGAGCCCCTGTGCCACGCCCGGGTCCCAGCCTCAGCGGCGTCCTAATGGCCGCAGGTTCCAATGTGCGTGCCAATTTTCGAGAGTTTTCGGGCACGTTAAGGCCCCCAAAAGTGCCCGGATGATTGAAATAAAAAAAAAAAAAAAAAAAAAAAAAAAAAAAAAAAAAAAATAATAATCCTTAGAAGAACAATAGGGCCCTGCGCCTTACTGGCTTGGGCCCTAATAATAATCCTTAGAAGAACAATAGGGCCCTGCGCCTTACTGGCTTGGGCCCTAATTAGAGTAAAAAAATCTGACCCATCTGATCCCATTAGTGTCTAAAAAAGCAAACCTTTGGGCAACCATGAGGAACGAGGAACCAGCTGAGACTTGGAGCAACATGATACTAGCAGCAACTTTGCCGGTGGCCACGCATAATCATGATCTGACAATTAAGAACAACTGTATTTTATTTCACAAGCTAACTCAGCTTGACATGAGGGATTGCCCGGCCCCTCTGGGCCAGTGTTGTTGAAAGATTAGACGGAATGCATAAAACTTTAATTAAACTGCCTCTTCCTTTTCCTCATGTTTCCCTTTTTCCTTCTCTTTGAAGGCACTGGATGCAAAAAGAGGTGTTCCAGAAAACTGTTTTTATAATTGCTCTAATTTTTCCACATCGCACGATTCTTGACATAAGGAACCGCATACGTATACCACCACCCGGCTGGTGGGCAAAAACAGGAGGTGTTTTAATATGGAACAATCTATTTGTGTTGTTATAAAAAAACCGGCAGGAGAGGATATGACCTTTTCATGAAAAAAATTATTCCTTCAGACAAATGATTTTGAGTTCTGATGTCCAGGATGAGTTTTTGCAAAGGCTGATGGGAGGATGCAGAAGTCCTTTAGTCTGCCTCAATCCATCAAAGTGGGCTCTGACTCAACGTGGGTCCCCTTTTTCCTTTAGGGCCCTCAGAGTAAACCCAGCATCACGTCGAGCGGATCAATTACTTCCGACTCACAGCTCGTAACCACTGTGCCTCTCTGAGCCTCGCCGCATCCTTCGGGAAGGCCACGCAAAATCACATTTTAATGAGCTTTCGCGACAGGATCCGTTGCACAATAAAAACATTTCCATTCAAACGGTCTCTTATCATTATCATACCATTAGGCAAGAAAGCGCAGAGAGGAAAGGCCAAGACCCCCCCCCCCATTTCAGTTTCGGAACATAAATCCTTTGCTAATAGCATGGGGCCAATGGTGTTAGATGTGATTAAATTAAAGGATGTAGCTGGATGTGTGGGTAGTGTTTTTAAAAGTTGAGTGTGCTGGGCTGTAAAACCACACCGCTGGGCTCTTTTGCGGCTTACGTCTCTCTCCAATTAACTGCGCTTTCTTCCACCTGATCGAGCAGACAACTAAGGTATCCATTGCTGGTAGGATAAGCGCTGATATATAGTCTATAACTAGCTGCAGGAAAAGCAATTACTTGAAAAAGTCTCAAAGATGTCCTCAAAATCCAAAACAGGTTTATCTGTGAAAGTCTGCAAACTGAAGAAGTTTTTAAGATGAAGCAACATGTGAATCACAATTTCTTCATGTTGCAACAGCACAAGGTTCATGCCAAGAAAGCAACTGATGGACATCTGCTTTGACTTTAAAGCTGTCATTTCACGAGAAACTAAATTTCTCTTGATCTTTTGAGATAGGTGTTTGACGTAGGAACACATACTGTAACCATCGGAACTTGAAACTTCCCATCCAAAAAAAGCAACTGGTTCTAAACTTCTGCAACTGTCTAGAACTGTCTAGCATTAGATAAATTAATGTAATATTTATCTGTACATCGAAAAAGTCATCCGGACCGTAAGAACTTGACCCAGGCTTTGCAAAAAAGGTTGCTGCTAAATAATAGGGTAATTAAAAACTACATTGAATGCAAAATCAAACCTGGTTCCCATGTGAATTGGACATATAAAAGCAAAACACGGCATTCAGTTCTAGAATTATGATAAAGCACAGAAAATAGTTATGTTTTGGTGGCAGATAAAACACACACTGCTGTTCAAAATATTAGGCTCTTTAATTGTTTTTACATTAAAGTATCTTATGCTTACCAATGTTGCATTTATTTAGTCAAAAATACTCTATTGACTAATTTTTTCAGATTAATCAATTAATCTAAATGCAAAAAAAAAAAAAAAATCAACAATTTTACTTTAAAAATATTTTATTAAACCAAATGAAATCCAAATTTCTATGAAATCCTTTTTTTAAAGCAAAAGTAAAGTGCAACATAGAGTACAAGAAGCAAGTGTCCATCTCATAGTCCAAATCACTGAAATCAAAGTTCACTATTATAGTAAAGTGACCAGAGCAGGGTAGATTACTTACAAATTGTAATCCGTTACTGATTCCAGATTACATGACAAAAATTGTAGTCAGTAACGTAATCTGTTACATTACACATTTTAGGTAATATAATCAGATTACTTTGAGATTACTTTTAGATTACTTTTGATTTAACTCGTTTATCACATTGATTTAAATAGCATTATCTTGTACCATAATGATGTAAAAAATGCAAAGAGTAAGAAAACTTGTTCCATTCATTGTAATTTCAAGTGCATTAAACATTATATTACAGTTTCCCAAACTAGGGTTCGTAAAGGAACTGCAGGTGGGTTGTGAGTTTAATGAAAAGCTGACAATTCATTAAATCATAAAAAAATTTAATTAAAATAAATCATTTTAAAACAAACTCCCTTTTTTTATTTTATTTGAACTCCCTTTCGAGGAAAGTCTCTTCACTTGGCGGCCATATTTGCAACGCCTCCAGTCAGCTCATACAAGACAATCTTAATGAACAGGGGAATCCTGAAATCTCAAACACTGCTCGCTGAACTCACATTATGTCAAATCAGCAACAAAAATCTGAAATTAATTGCCCCATGAATGTTGTTTCTTATACTCAAATAGCGTTTAAAAAGCTTATTTTTCAGGCTAGACCAGGCAATGCGCATGCTGAATCATAACCTGCTTATACTGTGCATATGCATTGGCTGGTCTAGTCAGGTTTCTTTGGGAAATTTGACTCTTTCATTTCGAAGGTGGGACTATTCCTCCATATTGCGTGTTGCAGTTTCTCCCATTCATAAGTATAGGAGTGAACAGTCTTTGTGTTTCTATAGTCTTTGTTTTAAATAAAACACTTACTAAAAAAGATTAAATATTTTTATTTACCTGCATGCCATGTGATCATTAATCAACATCAAAGAAACCGTGAACATGCAAATGTGATACTTAATTATTGAAATATTTATTTTAAAATCTCTGGGGTACTTAAAGCAAATATATTTGGTAAACAAAGTTTAGATGACAAACAGTTTTGGAATGCCTGCATTACATGTGACTAAGAAATAATGTGAATATGTGCATTTTAATTAGTTATAATTAATAATACATGGTTAAAAAACCTACAGAGTAATAATTCAAATAAAAATGAATGTGTTCATCAGTAGTTGATGCAATGTTGAAACCCTTCTTAAACCTGAAATGATTTTTGTAAATCCAGTGGTCAAATGCTGTCGCCACCTGACTAATGACTGATCTCTGTGTGAATGTCCGCAAGACTGGACTATTTATACATATATAATAAGTATATATTCGGTAGACTATTTTAGAAAGGAAAATTTAAAAGATGAAAAAGAGAAATTAGGGGGAATCAATTATTTATGAATAATTTATTGCTATTGTGTGAATAATATGTAATCATGTAATCCATAAAAAAGTAACTGTAGTCTGATTACGAGTATTTTAAAATGTAATTTACTCTGATTACAAGTACTTCATTTTTGGAATCTGATTACGTAATCCAGATTACATGTAATCAATTACTACCCAGCTCTGAAAGTGACATAGTGAAGTGACATACTTCCAAGTATGGTGACCCATACTCGGAATTCGTGCTCTGCATTTAACCCATCCTAAGTGCACACACACAGCAGTGAACACACACACACACCGTGAACACACACCCGGAGCAGTGGGCAGCCATTTATGCTGCGGCGCCTGGGGAGCAGTTGGGGGTTCGGTGCCTTGATCAAGGGCACCTCAGTCGTGGTATTGAGGGTGGAGAGAGCGCTGGACATTCACTCCCCCCCACCTACAATCCCTGCCGGCCCGAGACTCAAACCCGCAACCTTTGGATTACGAGTCCGACTCTCTAACCATTAGGCGACTTCCCACAATATAGTGTGAGAATGACACTATATTCATGTGTTCTAGTCCAATAATAATAAAATTAAAATCAAAAAACACTTTTTTTTAAAGGAGTATTTACCAGAAATATTATTTACCAGAATTTATTTAGGTGAAAAATGTAAATGTGCAGTATTTCTGAAAAAATACTTTTTTAAAATATAAAATCAATTAATTGGAGACGCTTTTTATTATTAAAATTTAAATGGAACCATTAAAATGGAATCCAGAAAATAATGGAAAACAGATAAAACTGTAGAACTCAATTAATTAGACAGGCTTTTTGATTAATAAAATTTAACAAAACTGAATTTGGAAATAAAACGGATTTCATAGGGCCCTATAATTATATACATATTTTTTTTTTTTGTGGTAATACAAATTGATTTAAGTGAACAATAGCTTTTAAAATTACTTCAAGTTCATATATAATAGCAATGATGCCATAATAATTCGTTCAAATAAAGTATCAAAAGCAAGAAATCATATGGTTTTATTGAACAAAACTGTTAAAATACATGTATAATAAACAATAGAGCTAATGTAGATTATGCATTACAACAAAGGCCTGCAGGGGCACCGACGGCCACATTACTATTTAATATTGACCAAGCACCATTTAATTCAAACGTACACTTAATCTTTAATATTTGGCCCTTTCTTTGGGACAGAAATGCTATAGCCGCTGTAATTCCATGAATATGTGGACATCAAACCGTGTAACTCAGAGTGAGGGGTTGAGCTTTTATTTTGAAATCGCAATGTATTCTCCTGTTAGTGTAGATTTATAAATGATTTACCTTATGAATCTGATGAAATGGTGCGCGCTGCGTTCCCAGATGAAGGTTATAATAAACCCAAACTCACAACAACATGCAGAGATGAGTTTGAGACGCTCCACATGTAAATGATAACAGTTTCTGTGGAGCCGCTGTGAGACGCACGAACTTAACCTGCACGCATGGAAATAATTAAAGCGCATATACTGTGTGATCTGCATCGCATATAATTATTTAATTAAATCATACCATTTGTGAATTCACAATTATGCTTAATTATGATTTTTAAATGGGTTTAATATATCATGCAGCCTTGGAAAATAATCTAATAATGTGTTTTATGGATTATCGTCCGTGAAATGCGCCACTTCCGGTATTTTGAATCGAATCGCGACAGCCCTAACAGTAATATCGCAAAATATTATTACAATTCAATTTTTATTTATTTTTACATATTTTAAAATGCAAAGCTGAATTTTGAGCAGCCTTTACAGTCTTAGTTTCACATCCTTCAGAAATCATTCTAATATGACGATTTGATGCTTAAGTCACATTTCTTCCTATCAGTTCAATGCTGAAAACAGTCGTGCAGCTTAATATTTTTACAGAAGCACATTACATTTTTTACATGACATTTTTCAGAACTCTTTCATAAACAAAGTTCAAAAGAACAGCATTTATTTGAAGTATGCTTTTTGTAATTAAAACATCTTTACTGTGACTTTATTAATTTATTAGAAATGTATTAATTTCTTTCTTTTTTTTAAGTCTTAACCGCAAACTTCTGAAGGTAGTGTACTGTAAGTGCAGCTAAAAAACAATTCAAAATATGAGACACCTTGCATTTTATACTCTCCAAATTCAGCTGATACATGTGGATTGTTTCTAAAACCCCAGAAAAACTATTTGAAGGTCAGTTAGCAGCTACTTTGACAAGCACACCAACAGCAATCCAGCTTTTGACAGTCTCCCCACAGACAGCATGAGTCGTTTTGCAACTGCTTGCGTTCACAAATCAGTGGGTATTCTTCTTTATGGTATCCCTGTCAATTCTCATTCTCCGTAGGTCTGTTAAAACGTTAGCATTTTAAAAAGCACAGAGAGACACAGATCTTAAACCGGAGTATAATAAAATCTTAGAATTTCAAATCTCAAAGGCAAGAAATAAAGTTTTACTTTAGAAGTAAGGAAATAACCAAGTGACATTTCTCTCCGTGATATTGACCGCAGGTATTCCTAGACTCCCTAAACTCAGACATTGAGTACGTCCCTTCTGAAACTCCTGTGCTCAGATTCAAAGCTCACTCTCCCACAGTGACATCAATACCTGCCCGCACAAACACCTCACAGCTTACAATTTCAATGCATCCAATTATACATCTTATCACTTTTCCCTACAGGGATCGAAATGAGCAAACCACAGTGCTATCACTATACAAATCGTGAGATTCCATCAAACATGCTTTTATTAACAGGGGCTGTGGCTCTTGAATAGTACTCCACTCTCCTGAAAGAGTGCTCTGAATTGTAAAACAGGTGGATGAGTTTGCAGTCAAAAGGAATGTTTTAGTGGTTCAACTGGCAGTGGCTCAATCCAGATGCGCACAGCCTTATTAAAGTCAAAGGACATAAGCTGCAACAAAGTTCAAGAGGTGAGACCAAGATTTGTAGTTGAATGCTGCCCAAAGAGGCCTACAAAACCTGAAGATCTTCCCAAAATATCATATCAACGCAAAATCACAATCCACGATCTGAATTGCGATCGTCCCAATTTTGAGAGACTATGACTTATTTGCACAGAATAAAAAACAGTGTCGCATTAAACAATTAGTTGTCAAAATGGTTCAACTTTAAAACACTGCATCACTGTATGAATTAAATATACATTGATTCTTATTAAAGTTATAAAGTGATTCATTTGTTGTTTGATTAACATTAATGACAGAGTCAGCAAAGGGTCTATTAGACGGGTGCCTCTTTAAGACAGAAGGCACGAATCTACTATACTGACACAAATTTGATTTCTTTCCCAATGTTTATGTTCATTTAAGACATAACTGACAGTCTTTATGTAAACACTCACCAAAATAGACATTTTGACTCAGTGTTTACAAAGCGAACATGTGAAGTCAAATGCCCTTTACAAAAAAGGTAAAACAGCGATGTCGGATGATTTTAAAGTTGGAGGAGAAAATGAGATGGAGTTTTTAAACGTAGTACAAAGACGAAGAACTAACTGCGCGTGACCTTTCCAACATGATTACGTTATGTGTAAAGTCGTGCATGAGCATCGCAGAGCTAGAGCAAGCCAAGCATTTGTAGCTATTTGTAGCTTCTTTTAATTCAGAAAATGTACAATCGTATCACTAGATAAGGCTCTTACTCCTCGGCCCTTATGAAGCACCATTGAAAATGCATTTTGGCATTCAAATCATTGGCCACCATTGAAGTCCAAAGCCCACTCAAAAAAAAATTATTTTTTATTGACAAGATTTTTATTATACAAGAAATTTTATTTCTTTGCAACTGAAGAAAGACAGACATGAACACCTTGGATGACATGGGGTGAGTAAATTATCAGGAAATGTTTATTCTTTAAGCTTGTTTTGGTTAAAAATCAATATTTGAGCAAGTACATAACCAGCCAGTGTTCAAAAATACCGCCTTACTTTAGCCCGATTCATAACGGTTAGCTTATAATATTGTTTTCTAATTTGAGTGGTGCGGGTAGGTTTTCACAGGAAATTTGAGCATGGCGCTGCATCATTACGTCACGTCTGTAAACATAAAGAAGTTGTCCCGGCTACTAGGCTAACGCATGTGAGGATCCTGCAGGTGGCGAATCGTTTATAGTCTTTTCTCACAGCAGCTGGAGTAATTGAATATATCATTTTGATGGTTGATTGTAATCCAGAAAGGATTGTGTGTTTATGAAACACATGTGAATAAAATTTAATTATATTCCAGTTTTAAATGTGCTTCTGATTACAGATAGCCTGGGATTACACAAGATTTGTATTCTAAAGAAAACCATTTCGAAGGGAGCATAATTTGCTTTTTGGGTTAAAAGAATTTCTTAATATTAAATTCGAATGGCATGACAATTAGATTAGACTGTACAGAAATTGAAATCTACACGCTAATACACACTATAACTCAGTCACGTAATACGGATGTTGTTAACATTAATTAATTAACATTAACACATCTGTTACATGATCTAAAACTAGTACTACATCTAAATCTATCTGCGTCGCAGCTCATGATGCCAAGCAGACGTTTATAAATTAGGGGGAAAATTACAGCCCTTCACTCTCACACTTCTGTGCAAATTTCAAGAACCATTCAACCTGACTCATGAGTAATGCAGAGGCTAACGTCACACTTCCCGCAGACAGCCGTTTTCACCTACCTCACTGCTTGGAGACTAATTGGCTGAAAAAACATTAGGGAAGGTGGACAAACAACATGACAAAACACATGGCTGCTACATCCTGAAGAACAGTGTTAATACACCAGTACGCCAAGCCTAAAATGCCTTTGATATTCACTGGGTATCTGAGTAACGCACAAACATATGACAGAGTACATTATGCATCATTACAAAAACAAGTAAATGAGGAGGGAGAGCAAGTGGCCAATCAGCTCCATATTGTTCCCAGCTCACTTATATCAAAGCTATGCCTTTATAAAGACAGCCTGGCTTCCCAAATGTTCCCGCTGCAGGTCTTATTACTTCTGCTGCAGAAATGACAGTGCCTTATGGAGTGTGGTCTGTCTATCTATCTATCTATCATTCGATCTATCCAATCTCACCCCTAATCATTTTTAAAGGGCTAGATTGCAAAATGCGACAGGGAAAATGGGACTGGTTCCTTTTTTTACATCTCCTTCATTGCAGGATTTTGTGGCTGTACAGCTTTCTGGGTCCAACAACTGAAGTGCACAAACAAGGGCAGAGTCCAAAAATAACACATGCCAATGGCTAAATGGGAATAAACTTTTCTCCTTTATCAACTTTATTAGAAAATGCTACGATGCAAGAGTAAAGCAGCAAAATATCAATTCCGTTTTCCTCCTCCATATAGCATTGTGGATAAAATAAAATACAATACATGGCTACTAATGAAAAAAGATCATTTTTACAGCCAGATATGTAGTTATGGCATCTACCAACAGAACTATACTATCCAAACTGACCTCAATAGGTTGTTTGCACATGACGTCATTGCTGTGGCGTGAAATGCAGCTGGAGGGCAGGAAGTGATTTTTCTCCATAGGAATCAGTAGCAGAAACTCAAGATGCCTGTGTTTTGCGTTGTTTATGGATGCTCAAATCGGTCAAACCGAGAAAACACAAGGAGATTTTATTGTGTACTAAAGTGTGTTGTTCATAAGGGAGGAAAAGTCAAGAAACCGACTTAAAAACGCTGTAAAAAGTGGCTTGTAAAGCTGTGTCTGCGGTCAGGAGGAGCTGATCGGATAATGCTTGTGTGTGCAAATGGTTAATATAAGTTATAATAATATATTAAGATATTAATATAGGTATAAATACATAATCTAGGGCTGCCAACTCTCAAGCATTCAGCGTGAGACAGTCAGAAGTCACTCAATGCTAAACGTCAGTAGACACCATCTAAATAAGATATTATTTGTAGTTCAGAGAGCTTCGCTGATTATAGCGGAACATTGTGAGATTGTAATAAATTGAAGTGAGTGACGGCTTTTTAGTGATTATACAGAAGCGCTTTTTACTCGCTTTCTATAAACAATTCAGAATCTGAATTAAAGTTTTGTTTTGTGTGCTGCTAACAGGATCCACGTACACAAAACCTGTATGCAGCAATGTGTCAGGAGTGACTGAAAAAGGAAGGAAAGTCTGTACTGGTTTAGGCACTATAACAAGAGAAAGTAAACAGAAAAACACAACATATGTTACGTGATCATTAAGTTATAAAGAGGAGCGATTTTTTTAACTAAATTGAAATACTTGCCTGCAGTGTATATGCTAAGCACCTAACCCTGACTGCAAAGCTATTTTTTAAAGTGAATCCCGTATTTATATGATGGATGTGGGATATATGTCTCTCTGGAAACTTTGCTCCTTGTACAGGGTTTGTGGCCGTGGGTCCTGTTAGCAGCACGAAAACAACTTCTTTAAATTCTGATTTGATTACAGCCTAGAAAGCGAACAAATAGCGCTTCCATGTAATCACTAAAAAGCTGATCTCACGGTTCCTTTATAATCAGCAAAGCTCTCTGAACTGCAAATAATATCTTATTTACATCGTGTCTACGTGTGGCGTTTAGCATTGAGTGAATTCTGACTGTGTCACATTTATTTATATCTGTATTAATATCTTATTATATTATTATCTTATATTAACCATTTGCACACACGAGCATTATCGGACTCGTCTCCTCCTGACCGCACACACTTTTCAAGACACTTTTTACAGCGTTTTTAAGTCGGTTTCTTGACTTTTCCTCCCTTATGAACAACACACTTTAGTACACGATAAAAGCTCCTTGTGTTTTCTCGGTTTGACCGATTTGAGCATCCATAAACCAAAGCAAAACACAGGCATCTCGAGTTTCTGCTACTGATTCCTATGGAGAAAAATCACTTCCTGCCCTCCAGATGCATTTCACGTGTCATCAGAACCACGTGATTGCAAACAACCTATACCTCAGTAGCTGGTCAGAAAATATGAAAAAATAATTTTCATTCCATTCTTCCTTCAAAAAGAGAGCTTTTAAACAGAAGGAAGTCACATTGGGCAGGTTTCCATGCACTTGCATGGATATCAATGTGTGCAGAGCAGGCTGACTGGAGGCTGATCAGATAGCAAAAACTTCCCGTGCCAGCTTAAACAGAGCAGCGATGCAGAGTGACAAAAAGAGACGGAGAGATAAAGACTAGTGAACAATTGCTAGTAGCCTTTACTTGAGCGAAACTGACTGCATCCTCCCTGGCTGTTAGGCCACATCCAAATGAGATAAAGACATTCCATTAGTGCGGGTCGTGACATATCAATCACTGGCCAGCAAACAGGTGCATTTATTTCTCACCCTCATACTCACAGAAGAAACTTCACAGCTTAACTACCATATCCGTCTACACAGATTGCAAACGGTTTTATGCCAGACTGAGAACATCTTGAGCAATAAAAGCAATGTAATGTCATTAGGAGACAGCATGACTACGAATCCATATTGCTATTTTTAGAACACACAGTAATTTGTTCCCAAAGAGTTGAAGTGAAAAAGACTTTGTCAGAGGAAAGAAAAAAAAAAAGATGTGGCTTGCAAAAATCATCACATTCAAATCAAAATTTCATTTTACAGTCATTTATAATTGACTACAAAAGTTTTTTTTTTTTTTCATGGGACCTAAAAGGATTTAAATCTATACACACTCTTTACTTCACATAAATTAAGAAGCCCATTAGAGACACCAAAGAGGTGGCCATGGGCCCTGTCAAAGAAACAGTCATGTGACCCATCAAAACAGTGGGCAGCAGAGGGAGGCAGCCACAGAGCTGGGAACTGCTGTATCAAATGAAGTCTGAGACATCATTATACAGTACACCATGAGATAAACAGTGGCCTTACCTTGGCAGAAGCTGTCAAATTAAATGCAACTCAGCCAATCTGAAAAGGTCGACTATAGTATAAATTCAGTTACAGTATATTGAACATGAACAGCATTTTTTCCCGAAGGCTAAATATGTAGGCTATGCAGTACAACAATAACGGAAAATGGCATTACTGTATACATTAGTGCAGTACCTGCTTCACAATCATTTTTTACAGTCAGAATCTGCACAAAACCTCATGGCAAGTTATAATGGATAACGATATTACAATGGATATAATTGCTATAATGGATATATGGATAATGGATAGATATTACAAGGATGAAGTTTGAAAAAAAGGCAATTTTTGCATGTTTTGAAAATAGGACAAAGCATTAATAAGCCTGTTAATTAAGACTTTTTGCAAGCAACACCTGAATGTCTGTTAGCAGAAAAAGATGCTGTATGGATATAGACTGTATACAACCCTACTGTTTTAAATGAATAGCTATTTTACAAGCATAATCGGTTTGTGAAAAGAGAACTAAAGCGATTTAAAAAGGCAGTTCAGAAAACTCCATTATATTCACACATGCACATGCCTGATGCCATCATTTAGTGAACTTCAGAATCTGGATTTCTCACCAATCCAGTCAGCGGTTTTCCACTCACCTTATACAGTTGTAGTGTTTGAATGTGCTGGCAGCCTTCTGGCATTCTAAACACAGCTGGATGGCGCCTGGATAGTCCTCCTCCTGTAAAATTAAACACTCCATTTTACCTGAATATCAGTAGACATTTTCACAGGACTCAACTAGAACAACTGAGCTAACAGTTTAATGAATGATGTTAGATTTCTACCATTACCCTCACAATGACAGAACAAATTGATATTAAATATACATTTGGAAGACATAAAGAGAGCAAACACCACAATTAGTGGGTGTGAGAGACAATCTCAGTCCAATTATCTGTTAAATATGGGGTGTGCATTTGTGTAGATTTCTGTGCCAAGGTACCTCCAGCATTTCACTCAGTCGAACATCAGTTCTTTGCTGTAAAAGAAGCAAAGAGTGTCTGTGAAACTAGGCAGAAGGAAATTAACATGCACAGAGGACTGAAACTCTCTGTTTAGCCATTAACAATGTTGATGAAGTGATTACCAGAGTCTTTATGGTCCTCAAAGACTTCAACAATCCTGTCAACAGCTGTCGTCGTTTCTGATTGGCTAACAGCCCCAGGCTGGCTTCAGTGAAGCCTTCTTTAGCAGAACGAAGCTGCCTAAAAGCAGAATTACAGAATTTGTGTCTATTGTGCTGTATTCTAGCTTTTTGGGAGAAAAATAAATGAAAAATCATGCATCCACACACTGTGACCATGCACGAGTCCTTTGGCATATTCTTTAGAGTTCATGGGGAAAGTGAAGAAATTAATAAAGGATTTAAATGATTCTTTCATAGAACCGGTCTGAAAGATTTATTAACTCGCTGATAAAACTGCTCACTGGAATGAATAATGTAAATCTTGCATTTTCTGTTTCTCACACAAAGCTAACATGTGATTTCAGAATCCTTGGAATCGCCCAGGCCTTTTTGATACTTTTATGCACTTTTGTTTTCTTTTTGAAACAAGAAAACTTCTGTCCACATTTAAGTTAATGTTCTTTGGAACAACATATGGGTGAAAAATGAAAACACAGCTTTTATTTATTAGCTGTACTATTCCTTTAAACCAGCTTTTCAAAATTTGACAGTGATAAAAGCTCTCTGACCTTCGTGCATTAGTGCAGATGACTGCAGCCAGCTGCAAGTTGGTCTGCAGAGATGTCACTCTCTCGAGCTCCTACAACACAATGATTTTCAAGTTTTATGACAGAGTTCATCCAAAACATTCCAAAACATTAGGCAAGCGCTACTCTGGTGTCCTTTGAAGTAGACAAGACAAATGAGACGATGGTTATGACCTTCCTTCCATATAGCAGGATATTACCTCTCACGGATAACTGCGACTCTAACCTCTATATTAATGGGTTCAGACCAGAGATGTTCTCTTCTATTAGGCATTTTTTTTCAGGCCCGTTATGAACAATAAAGCAAGAGAAATGATAATGGTGACAAGGTTTTTAGTATAGGAATGAGAAAAGCAGCATAATGAGAAAGAACATGTTCCCTTAGCCGTCATCGACATGTCCACGAACTAATAGACAGCTGAAGTTCGGGGCTTTTTGCAAGGTTTTTCTCATGCAACGCCCCCCCTTCACAGCATTCTCCGGTTTGAAGAGCACAGCTGTCACAGCCTGAGGTGAGCCCACACTGAGTGACCCGGTCTTTCGACGCACATTAGGTCTGGCCAGCACAGAGACAGCCTTCAGCACCGAAACATCATCCCAGTGGCACGTTAAAGATAATTATTTGGGCAAAGAATACGATGTGGAAAAAATTGATTCCACAGAGGGGGGCAGAAGAAACAGAGGCTCCTTATGCGAAGCGTCACAAGGAGAGCCGTTCATTCTTCAGAAGGCTATCAGTAGCAAATACCCAGAAGACTGCTGGAAGGCTTTTGGGAGATGAACAGACCGTATTGAGCTTTAAGTTGGGTGCCTGGAGAACCTCCTGCAGACTCTGAAGTACCGTCTAATAGATGACAGCACAAACAGGAATAAAATAAAAAGAGCAGTGTTTGATTTGTTCTGCCATTCAGTCTACTGACAAACACATGGAAGGCATGAGGTTAACAGGGTGTCTTTGCTGAGGAAACACAGGCTGGTCATTTAGCCAGGCATCTGCAGAATAAATCGGAATTTATTCTCCTCTCACAGAGACAGAGAGCTTTTGAAATGCCCTTGGAGTTGCCCTCGCTAGAGCAGGAAGCTGAAAAACAGGCGAATCAGAACATAACACCGACTGTGAAGCAACAGTCGGGATCACTACGCCTCCTACGTTTGCATAAACCCGCCCTTGTTCTAGGCCAGCCGCCAGCTGAACCTACACAGCCGAATCATCAGAAGTTCTGCAGGTATTGTAAATAAACAAGCGCGGACAACAGCGAAAATGGCAGACCATGGAAATAAATGTTATGTTCCAGGCTGTGCAGGGGATGTGAAGTGCAGGGATGGGTTGGTGTCTTTACTCAGAAAGGCATGGAAAGCAAATAACACGTTCAACTAAAATAACACGAGCCACTAAAGGGACATGGTTAGCTCCTTGCTAGCTGTAGCTTGTTACACTGCAGTACATAAGATTTCACTTACCACATAAACAGAGTAAGGAGAGATGAGGATGATGGCGAATGATTTACAAATCCTGAGCACCACTGACAAGCATCTGATCTTGTAAAATGTGTGGTAAGTACTGTCGCTCCATAATATAGTGAAGTGAAGTGACATAATGCCAAGTATGGTGACCCATACTCAGAATTCGTGCTCTGCATTTAACCCATCCAACACACACACCGTGAACACACACCCGGAGCAGTGGGCAGCCATTTATGCTGCGGCGCCCGGGGAGCAGTTGGGGGTTTGGTGCCTTGCTCAAGGGCACCTCAGTCGTGGTATTGAGGGTGGAGAGAGCGCTGGACATTCACTCCCCCCACCTACAATTTCTGCCGGCCCGAGACTTGAACCCGCAACCTTTGGATTACGAGTCAAGACTCTCTAACCATTAGGCCACGACTTCCCTGCATATAAACATAATTCGTGCGATCGCGTCTCTTGAAAGTGAAACTATAACGCGATCGACCGATCGTTCAAAAGCAGTTTCAATGCCTCGCATATTAATAACGACTCCCTGATGCCCGCATTTTATATACAGTATAATTACCCGACGATATAACTGCGAGAGAAAGTATTTAAATATATTGTGATGTGCGTTGTGTTTGGAGTGTTGTTGACAACTAATTAATGAGACTGAACACCGTACTGACAATTAATTAATGAGGCTGATTTGGGAATGAGGAACACCGGGATAGGATCTGTGTATTCAGAGACTGGGGTGAGAAGAATTAAAAGTGTAAATGAGTGTAAATGAGAATGGATGCGGGCTGGCTGTTGTTTTTTTTTTTTTACAAGTTGAAATAGCATGACGGTACTCAGATATTATTGGGAGAAGGGTGTCGTTCGCAGTCGTTTAGGGCCGCTGATGAAGATAGATAGATAGCTGGGACAGGGCGAGAGTAAGTAGGGACGGGGAGTTAGGAGTGCCGTCGTTCCTTATTGTGCGAGTCATCTAATTGCTGAACGGTCAGAGCATGCCAGCGTATGGACTGTGCCCATTTTGAACAAGCTATTATTGCTGTCCTTCTTTTCTGTGCTTGAGACTGTCATGTGCAGTAATCTTTGAGCCTTGAACCGACGACACGCAGCTTGTATTTCTCCTTACGGATCGGGGTGCAACACGCGGTGTTCTACGGACTGCACCAAGCTCCTTCGAAACCCCCACCCCACCCCCTCGGGAGGGGTAAAGTCGCCGTGGGGAGAGTTAAGTGGTTTCATGGTTTTATTTTAAACTGATGTATTTAATAAAGTTCTGTTTCTTGTAAAAATAGAGGGTGACAGTGAGGGTGGGAAAGACGGAAACTGGGAAGGTTTAGGGGAGCAGGTATTAATTTGCACATGCATGAGGTTTTATATGAGTTTGAAGTGTCACTGTTTGTAGTTGATCTTGTGGAACGTTTAGTTTAGTTTATTTATTTACGGGGCAATGCACATTAATAAACAAATGTAAACGTGCCAGAATTAGCACAAAAGGCTATTTTTCATCTGTAGACCCTTGACAGAATGTTAAAAGTTCACCCTAAAAACAAATACAGAGCATCACACATATACACATCATATGGAGAGAGAAGAGAAGAAAAAATAATAATAATAATAATAATAACAAATTCACACACAAACAGAAAAATCACTAGTAAAATACTAAATATAAGTGAATTATCTAAAACAAAGTAAACATGAGAGAAAAGAGAGATGTCACTAATGAAGTGAGTGAACTTATGTAGCACACTGCCCTAAGGCTTCTTAGGTTGTGTTTAGCCTGTCCTGCAGTACCCTCTCTTAATAAAATCATTTGTTGTGATTGAAGTTGTGGTAGTGTGTTGTCTTCTGGTGCCAGACTACACTGGCTTAAACAATTAAAGGTGGTGGCAGCGGCCTATTAAGTAAAGCAAATATTACAATATATTTTCCTCCCTGTGTTTCCTTCTTACTATGAGCCACACTGCGAAACAACCAATCAGAGCAGAGCTCAACATTGAGCAGCACTGTGAAACAGCCAATCACAGCAGAAGTCATTATTATTCATGACCCTGCCAAATAAGCCAATAACAGACCGTTTCATTCTAGGGAGAAATCCTAGGGTTGTAAATAGACATGCAAAATCGTTTCTGGAGATTTTTTTGCCCTCACATAAGCCACGTACCTTCTATGTAGAAATCAGAGAACAATTTAAAATACTGTATCAGTGCATTCTATGGCACCTTTAACTAGGGCTGGGCGATATTGCCTGAAAAAAAATCCCAGATTTTTTCACAAAAAATCAGATTTACGATTTAAATCGTTTTTTTCCCCCCCTACTTAAAATCAATCTTCAGATGACAAAGAAATTGTTCAAAACAAGTTCTAACTTTACAGAGTGTCTATTTACACTAAGTGCAAATAGCCCACCTTGTTGGCAAAGGCTATTTACACTAACTCCGCCCACCAACGTGCGATTGAGTTAGTCAACAAAAGACGCCCATATAGCATCAATTTCAGTGGTGTAGATGGTAAGGCGTAGGCCTATGCTTTTTGATGCGAACACTGTCAGTAAAACAAATATTGAGTATTCAGAAAGGCACAGGAAACAAATAACGATTGCTAACAGTTGGCTGTTACATTACCAGTGTTTCCCACAGACATGGACTTTACTTGTGGCTGCATATATGCAAATTAATTATCTGCCAGCAGGAGGCACTTTTAGAGCAGGAGAAATAGCGGTTTCCCCGGTAACGCTGTACACAAATTAGCGCTCTGCTCACAAACGCTGCTTTGTCAGACATTATACAAGATGAAATGAAAATGACATCCAAAAAGACAGTCTGTTTCCTTCAGAAATGCAGTGATATAAAGACACCCGCACCGTGATTCGATTCTGAAACGTGCAGCGCTTGCTTATTCAACGAAGTCAAAGCTTTTTGAAAAAAAAAAATTATTTGTGGCGGTCAGTTTTGATATTGTGGCAGGATGTTAACCTTTAGAATGATCATATTAGTCAACATATTAGAATGATCATGTGACACTGAAGACTGGAGCAACTCGCCATCACAGGAAAACAAATTATGATCATATATATTAATAAAAACTATGTTAAAAATAAAATTGCAATATTTCAGAATTATTTTTTACTTTATTATCGTTTAAAAACGCAGCCTTAGTGATCATAAGATTTATTTGTTCATTTATTTATTTGTTTTTATTTAATTTAATCTTACAAACCCCAAACTTTTGAATGGTATTGTATTGTGGGGTGTTCCATAGCTGTAATGCATTTCTATCTCTACCATTGTAACCCTCAACACACACACGTCATACACAAAGCGAGTTGGACAGCATTTCTTTAGGGACAGCACATCAGACCAAGTTCGCGGGCTGAGTTATTGTCAAGTATGACATATACAGCTAAACTGTATTAAGTGGACAAAAAATAAAACATACATGTAGTTTTTAAAGCAATTCTTAAGATATGACAGCTTGACAGATTGCAGAATACATCACACTTGACAACTGTTGTGATTTTATGAACAAAATAGTCTTTTCCACCAACTCACAGAAAGTAAAACATCCTTCATGGTAAATTATGACTTAAATCATGGAAAAGAACATTTTCTTTTGTCAGTTTTTGTCCAATAGAATTTGGGACAACAAAAGACATAAGGAGGGAACTCAATTTGACCCCTCTGATGTTCAAATTAAACAAGACGTTATCAAGACAAAAACAGATTACTCCATGCATCCATCGATGAACATGATGCATCACTCAATCAGGCTTCATCAAGAGTGAATCTAACACACTAAACAAATCCACACATCGAGTTTGAAGTGAAAATCCTAACACAGGATCAAAGCTAAGCATTTCATGCTGTTAATATCTTTAAGAGAAATTTCAAAGGGATTCACAGTGATTTTTAAGAATGTGAGAGAAATATGACCAGAGGGAAGAGGACACAGAACCTTGGCTCAGTCTTCTATTTCCAATTTTATCCCAAATTGCATGGAAATACTCATTTGAGATAAAAATCACACCGTATCTTCAGCCTCACCTGCAAAACACACTGCACAAATCTTATTTTAACAAATACATATTTAGAGCGTTTAACGGTTTAATCACCAAGGTAACAAGGATGCAGTTACAGTAGTCATGAAAAAAATGTCAAGGTTATGATGAGGCACTTACAATGGAACTGAATGGGGACCATTTTGGAGGGGGGGAAAAAATAAACTTAATTCAAAAGGAAATTAAGTTCTTTTTTTTTTTTTAAAGAAAAGGTGGAGCAGGTGAAAATATAATGTTGATTACCACAAAAACGTATCATAAATACGGTAAATCTGAAATTGTTACCCTGACCTTGAAAAAGCAACAAGCTGGAAGTCATATGTTGATTGAATTTAACCAGCAACCCCAATTTTTCCGGATATGACAGACTGCTTACCTTAACATAGGAAGGCTGCTTCTCCAAAATGAGGTCTGCCACTCTTTTAGATACCTGTAAGATGAGAACACAAGCCAAAGGTTAACATCTGTTCAACATGGCCAAGCTTTGTGCATTTAACACATCTTTTTAATCATTTGCGCCATTAGCCGAGGCTTTAAAAGTAGCAAAAAGAACAACTGGAGACTTTAAAATTGAATTGAAGTCTATTTTAGGCTTTTCGTGTCTTCCACATCTGCAACAATGACTCTGTAACAATATAATAAATGTTTTCTTGGGGCACTCAAACATTCAGCAGGTAATAATGGCTCCACAGAAGGTCAAGCCATAAATATAAGGCATACTGAGGCACGCTCCGATCAATATGTGCGTCACATGGTGGGGCTGTCAGGAACGAGAGGGCGGGACGGCTGTGAAGTGTTGGTGTGTCGGTGAGAGCTGAACAGATGGCAGACTCAGCTGAGCAGCGGCGTATGTTAGTAGATCTCACTGTGCGAAAAGCTGAGACCGACTGGCAGGAGAGCGCTGGGTTGTGTGTGTGTGTGTGTGTGTGTGATAAAGACAACTGAAAGAGACATTTTCAAGAGCACCTCAACTTGCTCTTTCATATGCATCAGCTCTTGGCTCTAAAGGAACATTTCCCCAAAAAATGACAGTTCTGTCATCATTTACCCACCCTCATGTCATTTTAAACCTGCATGATATTCATAAAAGTAAATATTCTGAAGAATAAGCCATACAATGAAAATTAATGAAGTCCAAAACCATTAGACCCTGCTGACCCTGATGATGAAAGAAAAAAACATTTTTGAAAGTATTTTCTTTTGTGTTTCCAAAGATGATAGACACTGGTCAAGAATATTAATGTTATCTAAAATAAAATAAACCATAAAAATAGTTACTTCGGATAAAACAAATGTTAACTGAAAGATATATTATATATTAAAAAACTTATTTTATTTCAGATAGCTGCCAAGGAAACATTTCTCATTTCCATTGTTTAACTAGATGTACTAACATAACTAAAACTGAAATAAAATTAATAAAAACTACAGACACATTAAAAACAAAAAATATTTGATGACATGAATGCAAGTAAATGACACAATTGCCATTTTTGGGTGAACTATCCATTTAAGCCACATTTTTCTAACCAATTATTAAAATCACAAGCCGTAAAAATGGAAAGACACAGTGTTATTAATGCCAAGCAAACCTGCATTTTACCCACGGAATGAGTAAATATATTTTCTCATTGTGCAAAGATGACCAAAGGAGACCTCGACTCAGAAGGAGGGCCTGTGATTTTCACAAAGCTCACTGCTCCACCTATTGGTCATTCATTTTTGTAAAAGACCCCACAGGACGGATCAACGCCAGAATGAGAAAACAAGCTGCGAAGAGCCTTCCGGTGTGCGGTTTCCAAAAACTAAAAGACAGAGACTTTAAAAACAGGTAGCCAACACACTCTGTCTGACTTCGATTGACCGAACTCGATGACAAGCGGCAAAGCGGTCTGTCAGCGAGGCACAAGACTCTCTCTGTATGCCTTCCGGCAGCCAACTGTGAGTGATTCCTGCATGGGTAATAACTCTAATTAGAAATCTATTAACCAGTGCTTGCACCAGAGCAGTAAACAGCCTGCAATTTTCTCTACCGCTGGTTCTACAAATCCAAATTACAGCAGGGAGGACCTACGTTCAAATTCAGACTAACAATTCCACCTTATTTTCCAATTACGGCAATCTTTCTTAAGGACACAAACGAATATTACTTAATTAATGAAATTCATCATTAATATTGTTCATTTTAGCTAATGACTACAAGAAAAAACTTCTCCATATTCATCTAATCAGCTAAAACAGCATTACATTTAATTAGGACTTGAAAGAAAAACTCCATTAGACAGTAGAGCGAACACAAAGGCCAGCAGTAAACAAGATATCTGTAGGACCCTGGTCAATACAGTTTTATTCATTTTACAAGTGAATCGATTGACATTCATTGCCAGATACAGCAAACAATAAAAGGCTCATTTAAAAGCATGCATTTAAGAATTAATCACTTGAATGCTTCTGTGTCCTATTGTGTTGTTAAAGGTGAAATCGGGGTATTTGTTCAGTTACAACACAAATTCCGGTTCATAAGTCAACTATTGATTAACTTCCGAAAGTGTACAAGTGTAAAAACTGTCACTTTCAAACATTTCTCAGACAACTTCCTCCTAACAGCAACCAGCAATGTGATTTTGGGGTGGCAGTTTGGAAACAATTTTGTTTTATAAAATATATTGTTGTTCAGAAAAATAAATAAAAATATCATCTTGGGGTAAGTGTTTATTTTTTAAATAAATTATTTTTCTGCATTTATCTGATCAAAAATGAAGTAAAAAATATAACATTGTGAAATATTACAATTTAAAACAACTGTTTTCTATTTGAACAGTTTAAAATGTAAATGGCCATGCTGAATTTTCAGCAGCCTTTACTCCAGTCTTCAGTGTCACATGATCCTTCAGAATTTCATTCTGATTTGATGCTCAAGAAACATTTCTTCTTATAATCAATATTGCATACAGCATTCAAAAGAACAGAAAAATCTTTGTAACATTATAAATGTCTTTACTGTCACTTTTGATCAATTTAATGCATCCTAGCTGAACAAAAGTATACATTTCTTTAAAAAAAAACTACTAACCCCAAACAATAACTGAAAGGTATTGTAAAACAATTGATTTCCTTCACTCATAATATTTATGAACCCTTTTTGTATAAAACGGTACTTAAACGTTAGCCAGCCCAATTCAGCAGCGAATCCTAGTGAGAAACGACTGCTAAGAATGTTGTCAGAACTGAAAACGTATTCCTGCCCACCAAAAAAGATAAAGAAACAGGCTCATTCTGAAACACACTTGCACCGCAGACAAGCAGTTAGCTCAGTGATGAGTTCCTGCCAAAGAAGTGTCAGAGCTGCGTGTTAGCAGAAGAATAGGCTGCCACCTCCAATAGACCAGATGGATTTCTCTCCCACTGACCCATCGAGTCCACAATAGCCTACATCTGCCAAGTACACATTCAGAGACTGTGCATATGGGCATTCCAGAGAGAGCCATCTCCAAAATCATTTCAGATGGGCTGAGAGAGAAAACGCATCATTACTGTCAATAAGGCCACGTTCTCTTATGTAAATGACACTGGAAGAGCTTGTATAAATCATGAATAAAATACCACACCATGTGAGCGTGCTTTGTGAGAATGAATGGCATTCAGCAGGAACTTCGCTTCACACAGCTCCTCCTCTGATGCCTGCAGCTGTCTGTCATGACCCGGGATCAGCGTTCAGGGACAGGGCCCCCCAGGTGACCCCAAGGCCGCTGCGCTGCAAGCAAACGGTCTACCCATGGCCGGGCACAACAGATAGCGTCAGACTGAGTCACTGGGTACCCCCAAGGATCCAGAGGACCTCATCTTTCACCCTATAGCTGATAGGACAGCTGTGTGTAAGCAAGCATCTTAAGCAAGAAACAACAAAGACAGAGGTTGACATTCCTCTTTTTCTAAGGCTGCAGCCAGCAGTGAACTGTGAATCACCCTGGCTCAAGACAGAATGTACTCAAGCGCTCACAAGCACGCTACACCACACACTGGGAAGTTGTAAAAACACTAATAAAGCTGTGACGTTTGCACCAGGATGAGATACAACCTCAGAAATGAGTCAGAAAACAGGATTAATAATTCCCTTGACTTTTCGGTCATGGAAAAAATTTAATACTTGGGCATAAACTATTTTTTAAAAAAGACATAAAAAATAACATGACATGATCTGAAATTGTTGCACTTTTTTATTATTATTTAAAGTGCCTGAAAATTCCCTCAACACTTTCATCTAGCATAAAATATTTAAGACATGTACATATTTATTTTTCAAAAAAAAAATCTTAAAGTATAAGTGCTTGGTCTAATATGCGCAAACAAATATAACAATAATAATAATACCAACCTTATTATTATTATGTTCCTTCATTTCCTTTCATCTGAATTATAAATATTAAAAATGTCTGATTAATGAATTTTGAGATATAGAATTTATTACATAAGACTGTCTAGTAAAGTTGCGCTTCTTCATTAGAAACAATGTCAAGATATATACTAACATTAGCTTTTATGTGAGGAAACTAGACTGAACCGAATATAAAATCATGTCAAGCCACAAAGTCACATATTTTATCATAGACAAAAAATATCATTTGTGATGCAAAAGAATCAGCGATATCATGTGCGTCACAAAAGTGCACAGCAAGCAGCATTTGAAGAGTGAAGTTTCTTTTAAAGACTTCTCTGAATATGGTACTTACGGCTGCTTGTTGTCTCTTCAGTTTATCTCTGTACTCCTCAAGCTCCAGAAGGTTCAAATCCGGAGGGAGTTTCTGTTGGGCAAACATACACATAGAGAAAAATCTGAGATTTGAACATTTCTTTTATTCTGTCCTTTGAAAATCATATTTCCCATGTTACAAAAACAGCATTCTTCCATCTTAGAAACATTGCCAAGCTTCGAAACATGCTACCTGTTTCTGATGCAGAAAAGCTAGTTCATGCATTCATGACCTCTAGACTGGACTATTGTAATGCACCGCTAGGTGGTTGTCCTTCATCTTCAATAAACAAGCTACAGATAGTCCAAAATGCAGCAGCTAGAGTTCTTACCAGGTCAAGAAAATATGATCATATTACCCCAATTTTACAGTCTCTGCACTGGCTACCTATTAAGTTCCGTATCATTTACAAAATATTATTACTTGCCTATAAGGCCCTAAATGGTTTAGCTCCTGCGTACCTAACTTGTCTTCTACCACGCTACAATCCAGCCCGCTCCCTAAGGTCGAAAAACTCTGGACTGGTAGTACCTAGGATAGCAAAGTCCACTAAAGGAGGTAGAGCTTTTTCACATTTGGCTCCCAAACTCTGGAATAGCCTTCCTGATAACGTTCGGGGTTCAGATACACTCTCTCTGTTTAAATCTAGATTAAAGACATCTCTTTAGCCAAGCATTCACATAATGCATCTTATAATCTTGCACTGCAGTTATATCTGATCAAATGTACATTATTATTATTCTTTAGCTTGGGTTGAACAAATCATTTTTGCTTAGATGGAACAGCAGCTATGCTAATTATGTCTATTTGTTTCTCTGTTTCTGCCATTACAGAAGCTTCAGTCTGGATCCAACACTTAAATGATCTGAGATGACCGAACACCTGAGAAAAGATGATGCCAACCCCTCAGAGGACCTCAGAGGATGCCAACACTCAACATACAGAATTACCAAATTTTGCCATAAGTTAAATATATTAAGATTCTGCAATATATAAATATATTGTGGAAACTTAATTTCCTGTAGAGCTGCTTTGCAACGATTTGTATCGTAAAAAGCACTATACAAATAAACTTGAACATGATACTATATATAAGTTTGAACATCGTGCCAGATAACACAGGCATGGCATTTGGCTGGAGCTATCTCCAGCTCTGAAGAACTCCATAAACAACAGCAGGTGAGCAACTTTATTATAGAAGAATAAACAAATAACACCCAAAGCCCTATGCCCAAACAGAGAAACAACGAAAACTCAAAAGTCTGGACTCAAACAAGAGTAGTTACTTTCCCTCTTGGCTGTAATTCTCATTCTATGCATGCAGATTTTGCAAGGCACCACCTAATCTAAAGAGATTTTGCATTTGCAGCATGTGATTAATCCATCAATCGTTGTTGGCTGCTACCTGTGCAAACACCCTTGGCTGTGTATACTTATATATGTGTTTGTATGTATGCGTGCATGTGTGTATATATAGTATATAGTGTGTATCACCAAAGAAAAGTGTGACAAAAAAACATTTTACAGATTCTGCAAGTGGCATGCAAGACAATAAGAACACATTATGACATTCTCAGACACACACCTCAAGCTCATATTGCACCATGTCGAAGGAGTCACTGGAGAAGTACACTTCCTCTATGCTATCAATGATTTCCTGTTCTGCCTGTGGATCAGTGGGTTGTTCTCTCAATTCCCTCAGCTCCTCCTGTGGGTAGAAAAAGAGAAATGAGAATGATCATTGGCAGGGAAATCTCACTACTTCTGGGACACCATCATGGGGAAGCTTGCCATGCACCTAAAAACAGAGTTTGAACATTGATTATTTCTCACGTCTGGCTTATAGCCAAGCTGAGTGCAAAGATTAAGTGGTCTTAGCACCCATCCCTGAGGAACACCCTTCATGATCCTTTATGAGGATCAACACAGGAGCATCAATTTCACTCAAAACAGCTTGAAGAAACAAAGTTGTCCACTTTTCTTTGAAGAAGGGTGCTGAGAGGCTCATTACGCATGATTCACATGATGTGATGCAATGTGGTTAAAACAGCTCCACGACCAAGACTGAGATAAACTTACTAAGCCATACTGAATTACAAGAGCAGATGTGGAGGCAACGTTAAAAACCCTTTAATTACAGCCGTCAGCCAAATTCACAGAAAGCATTCCGAATCAATAAATCACTTATTCATGCTTGACACTACTAAAAGAACTCAAAGTTGGACACTTGGTAATATAAGATGGATCTTCCTATAAAGGCTGCAATTTGATGTTATTGAGATAGAAGCTAAGGAATGATTTGCCCTGAAAGCCTTTAATCTCCTCAAAGACACATGATGCAGCGTGGATGCGGTGCAGTCTGATGTAGGCAGTGCTGTGAGAGAGCGTGGGTGAACTCACTGAGGGACGGCACCAGCATCAGCATCCGCAGGGGGTGGGGTGGTATGAGTCATTCTCCACTGGTACGCGCACAGCAAGAACAAAAGACAAAATCCTTGGGCTCACTCGTTACCATTAGGCCTTAAAGACACCTTGAAATCAAATCTGGACATTTGAGGCTGTTAGTCAAAGTCTAATAGCACTGAGCTGTGTGCTCATAAACAGTGGCAAAATTAACAAAATAAACCTAATTCTTGAATTATAATTTATTTTGTCCCTTACAGTATTTTTTTAAGAACCACATTTTTTAAACTATCATTCAAATTTATCTCCAATATTAAAATATTATGAAAAAATGGTTAAGATAACAATATGCCGAAATGTTAATTAGGTAATACTTACTATTATTTTGGACCTTTCCCCTACCAAAATTGCCTTCGATAGTAAATTTTAATAAAACCTCTCACCCTCCTTTTAACCATGGGTCAAATTTTACCCTACTATTAAAATTGATTAATTACATAATAACTTTTTGAATATTTAGTTTAGTTGAAATTCAAATTGTTATAAAATGAATTTTAAAAGATAATAACTTAATTATAATTTTATTTTAATATTTACAATATTTTGGGGAGTAGCACAACGAGTAAAAGGAGATTAAGAACTACTTTGCGACACAACTATACCAAAGTTTGTCACTTGTTGTTTTTAATCATTTTTGCACTTGCAAATAACTTGCTAATTTTATAACTACTTTAAGCTATCGCAGAGTATAGAAAAATTTTCACATCTATCTATCAGAGAAAATCCATTTCACCCTCAATATAGCAAACAATCTGTTTCAATACTGTAGGTGTTTAAGAAAATGCTGCAGTGGTTTCGTTGCCTTGAAGAGTTTTAGTAGAAAATAGCAGATTTTTCCTCCTTGGGGGATTACATATATATTTATCTTAGTATGTGTGGGCATGTGAATGTGTGTGCACACCCAGCTTGACAGGAAAATATCCACTTTGTGGGAGAGATAGTTCCCAGGGGGTTACAGAACAGTACGTGTAGGGGCTAAATCTTAGAAAATGTCACATATTTCTGGGTCAAATTTGATTTATTGATTTACTAAAAGCTGCATAACATCCTGAAAGGCCAAAAGTGAAAGACCATAATTGGTTCTAAAAATACAGTTTTGCAACTTTTTTTAATGGGTATCTCTGCAAAACAAAAAGTGTATGCAAAAACCAGAAACTACGTGGTCTTTATAACATTTTCTTTACATTTCGGATTAATTGATTTTACCACAGGAATATTAAAAAAGGCCTACTAGCCTACTGAATCCCTCACCTAAATCTCAACATTAGTTTTTTAGCATAGGTTGCATAGTTTTTGGAGTTAGCTTTAACTTTAAAAATTATTATTTGGGATGTAACATTTGTGAAAAAAAAAAAAACATATCACACTCATCACTTTTTAAATTCATACATCACTCCACTTTCCTGCAGTCCAGCAATCCTGGAGCTTTCAAATTTGTGTTATTTTATTAATTTCTTCCCCCACAAGTCTTCAAGTAATATAAATTTGTGATATGAATTCTGAAACATAGCAAAATGTGAAACTTCTTCGCATGAGCTTACATTTCCAGCATTTGCATTCATGGAAGTCAATAGAATAAAAAGTATCCGTGACAGCCCCTTTAATCAGCTTTCTTAAATAGCAACAAATTAGGTGAGAATGTAAAGTATATTGCAACAAATTAGGTGTGAATGAAGTCCACAATTTGATCGAATGAGATTGAAAACATCAATAATTTCCTACCCAAACGGTCACTTGGAAAATAAAACAAACCACTCTAATTAAAATGACTGCCAAGCCTTTGTTCAATTACCTTTCCATCCCATGTAGACTGCCAATGTTTACCAAAATTAACACCTCTCATCCTTTTATTCCCTGAGCGCATACGGAGACGAACATCAGTCTATTTGCACATAAAAGTGTGACTCAACGTGCTATACATCAATCCAAGCTTAGGATGAGTGAACTGAAGGGTTACTGAATGATGCTGATCAAACACAGGAGAGAGTGTGATTTAGAATCATAATAAAAATAACAATGAGCATTTGTTCACATGGACTGAGATGAGAGAGAAGAGACGGACAGCTGTTACAGATGTCAGATGTGAGTGAACCCGACTCACACTACTTTGGAATAATACTCTGTACCTGCTCCAGCTTTTATTTGTGAGATCTTTACAAACAACAGACTCCATTAAAAATCCTCTAAATCTTCCAGGCTGCAATATGCATGAAATGGGAGGGAGAGAAAAGTTGCTGATTATGAATTTATATGTGGTTGTACCGCCAAAAGCACACCCACGCTTAAGAATGAGTCATCTTATGAATAATATTCAACATATTACAATATGCTCTGCATAATATGATGAGGGCAATGACGACATTAGTCTAATGACGTAAATAAACTGTATAAATGTTCATTCATTTTTACAGTAGTTCTTCAAGAGGCATTCAAGACTGCTTGATATCGCCTTAATTATGTGATTATAGTGCCATCTAGAGGACACAGAAAAAAAATGGGTTCTAGCCACTCAAAACATCCCAAAAGAACATTTTTCCATAGTTAATATCCTGTTATTTGACAAGTTAAAATGACAAAACTCTTTCAGGGTAAATCAAAGCCATACAGCGGAAATGACAGGACATTTGTCAAGTACACTAACCAACAACTAACTTATCTTAAATAAAATCATCAAAGGCCAATTGGCTTAAAACATGATATAAAAGGAACCTCATTTGTTTTATCTGACATAAGCAACAAGAACGAATCAAACAGACACATGGTCCATTAAATAAAACTCAGGGCCTGTCAAACATCTTCAAAAATGTTCATCTCTTAAATTTTAAAATGTGTTGATTCCTGTAAACATATATTCTTTTTTCTCTGATATATAAAATAAAATCTAATTTTTTAAAAACAAAATGTAAAAATGTTAGCAAACAAATAAAGAAAAACACTTTATTTTAGGGTCTCTTAACTAGTTGCTTATTAGCATGCATATAACTAGAATATTAGCCATTTATTAGTAGTTATTAAGCACATATTAATGCCTTATTCTACATCCCTAATCCTACCCAATACCTAAACTTAACAACTACCTTACTAACTATTAATAAGCAGTAAATTAGGGGTTTGTTGAGTGAAAAGTCATATTTAATAGTAAATAAGTGTTCCCTATTCTAAAGTGTTACCGAAAATTCTTTCACAATCCTTCTTTTGATGCCCTGAACTGAACAATACCTTGTTTAATTGTTAAAAGAAGCTGTTAAAAAATGGGATGCTCCCCCCCAAAACTTTAACTTTCAAGATAATTTGAAGACAAAGACTTGACAGCAAATCTATTTTTCCCTGCACACAATCCTCATTAATGGCACAGAAGCACTTGGTAGCTATTTTGAGGGCTAATCCATCATTTTCCTGTACACGCCATGGACAGACCATTAATTTCAATGATCAAACACTTTCTCACTGCCTCAGTCGTTTCAGGAACATTTCAAAGTGTTGAAACAAGTCCCACCGGGATCTAAGCCAGATGGTTCTGAAAATCATTTTCTGAAGTATGTGTATAACATAAAAAAACTACAGAGTAACAACAAACACTCTCTACCGGTGGGAACGAGTCTGCTTGATTTTGGTTATTTATGTCTGCAATAACCAGGGATTAAAAGTAAAAAGCTTCAGCAGAAAATATCAGAGCTGCGGTTGAGAGTGTACATCGAGCACTAAAATCACATTAGAAACCTACAGCCAGAAGATCTAAAAGGGGCCTAATCACAAAAAGGTCCTTCTGATTTAATAGACCTGTGAGGCAGCGCAAGAACCAATGCACTGGACCATGACCAACGTACATCTGTCTCACTGAATGAAGGTCATAATACAACTCAGTGGCACTGCTGCACTAAAGCTCAGCCAAAGTCTGATGAACTTTTTTATACTCTCTCCTATATTTTAAAATGTCATGTGAATATAGCTGAAATGTAATTCCACAAAGCTCAACATAAGATGCATTGATTAAAATATTTTCGCACTATGATCAATACCCTGGAGGATAAAACTGAGGTTATGTTCTGCATATTTTCTACATTTCACAGAAAAATGAAAACATTCACTGTAGTTATCTTGTAATCCAGACCTAGACTCTAATATAAGAGAATGACTGATTCATCCAGTCAATAAAGACATTTTTCAGCAGGCCTTTGACAATCTTCAAATTGTGCTGAGATGCATCAAAAAATCTACATAGCCGCCTAACAAAATGCATTCACAAATGTAAAAGCTTAATGCATGAACAGTACAGGTTAGGTTTGAGAACATAAACTGATGCATTAGTCACCTTGCTGGGGGTCCTGAAGCTCTCAACAGGGCTCATGTCAACCACACTCTCCTGGGGACTCTTCAGACCCTGGCCAAGAAAAGAAACAGTAAACTATAAATATTAGGCAGCGATTTATGGGGGTGTTGGGATCCTTAAAGCAAGAGTTTTCAATGCAGTGGACCTCCAAATGTGACATTATGCATGTAAGGTACTCCAAAAAAAGTGTATATTATTTAAAGACCCAATTTTAACTGTTATAAATACATGTGAAATATTATTTGGAAAATATTTAAGCTAGTTTATTATTAAAATTACATTATTTTGCTTTAATATAGTACTGTAGGATTTATTTACTATCGGTTTAAATATTTATTTCTTTTAATTAAATGCTCATTATATAATTCAGTTTAATATTATTTTATTATTTATTTATACAATTTTACACTGTTTTTCTGTAAACCTTTACACAGATGCCCTAGCACTCCCTTGCGGCCCCCTAGGGGTCCCCATACCCCTGATTGAAACCCATAACCATAAAGTATATATTCTTTTTACATATGAGCAGATGATGTTACAATTAGGGGTTTAAATGTTTCAGTAACCACAAACAAATTATACTACAAGTTAGTCAGAGGGCCTTTCCCTAGTAGAAAACAGACTCTTGCAAGAGAAAAATAAAATCACTACATTGCTTGGGGATGTAACTATAGCAACAGCTCGGGCACTTTTTGGGATCATTAAAAATATTGAAAACATGAATACAGCCATTATTCGACACTTCACTATAGATTTACATAAATCTAACAAATTTGGGGCTGGGGTGCCATTTATGTTGCGTAAGATGAAATTCAAAAGATCACAGTCTGAAGACTTAAAAAGTCTTAAAACGCACGAAAAAAATATTGTATAATTCGTGCATCGAAATAGTTATAAATATGAGCAATAATCCAACTGACAGTGCAGGAGACCACATTGCACAACCACAAAATAATGTTAACAACACACAGTCTATGTTTATAGTCTTAACGTATATTTATAACAGCCTTAAAAGGGAGTTTCTTTATAGATTTTACGTACATCTGAGTATTATGAACTATGAATTATGATCAAGAGCTCACCATCACCTTTTTATTTATCTATATTTTTATTTATCATTCAGATAATTTTGTTAATTATTCCAAATGCACTGATTAAAAGCGTTATGATAACATGAGTAAATGTGCAGACCTCAAGAAAATATAAGCTGTTTTTCAGTTTATTTGTGTTTTAGCTAGTAGGCTAGCTTATTTAAAAATGCTTCCGGATCCGTCAATGAAATCAAGAAGCAGACTGATATAAGATGAGAAATAACCCACCTGACGGGCCATCAAAGACTTGATTTTCTGCATCGTAGAGATGAAAACACTAAGCAGTAAACGCGTTGTATCCTATGGTCTTTTTCTGTCAAACGGCGATTCAGTTGTTGCAGTGTTAGACAGGTGCCATGTTTCACTGTGGGACTCACGTGACAGGTGGCTAGTGCAGCATGGGATATGTAGTTCATCTGAATAGCATACTGCTATCGGAAAACAGCAGTAGACAAAAACTGTTAATATGGAAGCATATTTATAAGAAAAATCATGCTTTGGTAAATGATAATTATTACCTAGCAGAAATTATATCATAAAATAATCGAAATTATGAGATCAAAAATCCAAATTGTGACAAAAGTTTATGAAACAATTTCATAACTTGTCATAAGTTTGACTTTTCAAGTGATATATATATATATATTTTTTCTCATAACTTTTTATTTTTTATCATGACTTTATCTCACAATGTCAACTTTATATTTATTTATTTTATTTTATTTTAAGTCCTAAATACGTTTTTTTATGTCAATTCCCACTTTTTGTCATATTTATGTTTTGTTTTGTTTTTTAGTGGCACTCTCTGAAGACAAAACTATGGTTCTCATGCTTATTTGTTTTTATCAGTTTTACATTTAAAGCAAATTATAAATCTGGCATGCCTCTGAGAAAGTAATTATATTTGTATAATGGGGTGCAGAGACCATTATTAGATATTTCCATATTTTTCCTCCAGGCTTTTTGAGAGATAATTAAAAACAAAACCTTTAAGGTGTCTTCTAACTTTTCCATTTCTAGACACACACAATAAAATATATTTTTGTTGCAGAAGACAGTCAGCATTGTGTGTTGCACTTGAGGTCCACGAGACACATAACATAAAATGAGTCAAGAATTCTTGGAAAAGGCCACAAAACCTCATTTGTTTTGGGATTTACATCTCAGTTCAGAGAAAAGTTTACAGCAAAATATTTGCTACCTGACAAAAATATTCTAGCGTGGGTGTTTTAGACAAGCCCCTCCAACTGGCTGTTTGTTCATGCTGATGTGAGCACACATAAGAGATCAAGTGTTTCTCGTCAATAAAGCGCCGCTGATATCACTGAAAATTTCCCTGTCAAATAAGGGAGTGGCACCTCCCTCCAGGCAGCTGAGCTGTTGATATAATGCATCTGCTCTTCCTTTGAAACAGAGAAAGCTGAAACTGAAGCTAAGCAGGGTTGAGCCTGGTCAGTACCTGGATGGGAGACCTCCGGTGAAAACTAGGTTGCTGTTGGAAGAGGTGTTAGTGAGGCCAGCAGGGGGTGCTCACCCTGTGGTCTGTGTGGGTCCTAACTCCCCAGTATAGTGACGGGGACACTATGCTGTCAAAAAGAGCACTGTCTTTCGGATAAGACATTAAACCTGAGGTCCTGACTCTCTGTGGTCATTAAAATCCCATGGCACTTCTCGTAAAGAGTAGGGGTGTAACCCTGGTGTCCTGGCCAAATTCCCTCTACTGGCCCTTGTCTATCATGGCCTCCTAATAATCCCCATACACTTGATTGGCTCTATGACTCTCTCTCCTCTCCACCTGTAGCTGGTGTGTGGTGAGTGCACTGGCGCCGTTGTAGTGTGGCTGCCGTCGCATCATCCAAGTGGATGCTACACACTGGTGGTTGTTGAGGAGAGACCCCCCCTCATGATTGTAAAGCGCTTTGGGTGTACAGCAATACACAATAAAACGCTATATAAATGCATCATTCATTCAGAAAATAAACACATAGTCATATTATAAATCTTCCTTTTATAAAGCACTGTATGTTTGTTCCAGTCACATTGCTGGTTATACCAGACAACCCCACTGCTTAAAATACACAACAACAGCACTCACCAAAATTAAAATGATCTTTTAGAAATTTTAGACATTTCAGCATGCACAAATAAGCCAAAAGAGGCAGCATTTTCATCAATATAATATAGCTAAATTCTAAAAAGTAGGCCTAAATCAACATTTTGCAAATTATACAAAAGTAAAGACTTTTTATAATCTTATTATGTCTTACATTTAATTAAAGAAATGAAAAGAATGCAAAAATATTTGTAAAACCTTTATTTTCAAATTACGGAGCATCTATCTGTGTTTAAACAGGTTTGAACAGGTGCAGGTGTAACACATAGAAAACAAAACAGACAGAAGATGTCTGTTTGACATTCAACAAACTGCTACCCATGAAATGTATGGAACGGGCATGTGGCATCTTGAAAATATAATGAGCGATATTACAGAATACACTGCAGTGTGCAAAAAAAAATACAGATTCGTTGTACAAAATGCATACATCATATTTACATTCATAACGCAGGAACAACAACAGCGTTAGATGACGACCGTATTTATATATAAATACTCTCAGCTTTTCGTGAAGCGTGTTGCTACAGAAAAAATCTCATAGTTCTCTTATATATTCTTTTTAAGACAATAAAAACTTCAGTGCTCAGCACAAGTTTATAAATGTATGATTTTCAGACCTCAAGTAGTATCAAAAACGAATAACTGTAAAACAAAAGAAGTGCGTAAAACAGAATGTGTGACTGTAGAGAGAAAAACTGGCAGGAATAAAATAGTGAAACTCCTTTCCTTTCGTCTTTACATCCGTGCGCTCATCCACCTCTCATTTCAAAAGACTCAGTGTTGGAGTTTCAGGCACATGTATGATGACATCATAGATGGTGGTATGCAAATCTTTGACTGAGTCAAGCCGTGCCAAAGACCTGCAGGATGCCTGGAAAACACAGAGGAGAAATAGCAAACTGTTCTAGGGCAAAGCTGCTCATGCAAAATAGCAAATGATTATTATTGAAGTTTTTTTTTGTTTTTTTTTACCTGTGTTGAGTCCATTTTCCCAGGTACAGAGACAAATTCATAAATGCCAAAGTCTTCGGTTGCATCTTCATGGCCTGCAAGTATATTAATCAGATCCGTGAATATATATCATAATACAAAGCTAAATTTATTTGTTATTTGTAATAACTTAATTAGCCATTAACTTCTGAGATCCATATTATATATAATGTGTTTAAAACAATTTGTTCCCCCCCACTAATTAAACAACGTATGAATCATTTTTATCCACCCTTTTTAGTTCATTAGCACACAAGTCATTGATAATACCCTATGTATCCAAAGAGAGTGACTGTGTGCTTAGCCAGCAAGGTGGAAAATATGTTTATAGTGCATGCTGACAGAAACCAGGCAGATATGATTATAGTAGTTGTGATGTTAATGGGCTCGGGGAGTTTGTTTGCACAGAGAGGTAGTGTACACATCACTGCTTAACAACACAGGTATATTATAGTCCGACACATGCAGTAAACCAACCAGAGCGGTGCAGTCCTCTCTGCTCTGTCATTGGCCTGGAGGACAGGATCAATACATCAGTGACGTCACATAAATAAATAAATGTGTCAGGTATTTCTCAGATGTTTGTATAGATAAGAAATATTTTCTTACCGCCTGTAGATAGTCTTTAACACTGTAGAAAAAGATAAAACAATCGATTAACATGATTGCTAATGATTTTAAATGATTTCATTTGAAAATATACAGATTTAAACATTAAAGACCCCTTTGAAATCAGTTGTTTTATTTTTGTATTTTAGACTTTAGTTAAAGGGGATGAGTGACATACTCATTCTGGAGAGCTTTTGAAATCTGTGTAGTACAAGATAAGACATTTTTACCCATGTATATCCAGTAACAGTGAATTTTGACAACCTTTAGGAGTGCATTAGCATACAGATGGCAAACACAAAGCTTTAAAGGGGTCTTTAAACAGATGATTTAATAAATAATTGATTTGGGTCAAATAACACATTATTAAGGTGATGCCTGAATATCTTTAAAAATCAGAATGGTATCATACTTCTTGGATGGCAGCTCTTCCTTAGGAGCACAAACATCATACACACTATGATGACGACTGAAGAGATTGTAATGAAAGTCAATGTAGACAGCGCACTCCCTTCCTGGCTATATTTAGCTTTTTCTGGAAGCAAGATCAGTATCAGTGTTAGTTACATTGTATATTTGAAAATAAATAATTTCTGGTGTAATCTTCATCTTTAAAATACCAAAAACCTGCATTGCATGCATGCATTTTTTTATTCTGTATCCACACTGAACCAAAATTCACTGGCTGTAATAACGTAAACAATAAGGACAGGTGCCAGCCCCTATTTACTTTCCAGTGGAACACCAAGACTTAATCACAGGTGGGACAGATTTGCACTTAGCAACTGGGAAGAAAAGAAAAAGCTTGCCACGACCATGCAGACTAACAATGGATGGGAGAAAGGAATAGAAATAGGTTAGAATAACTTAAAACACTAAAGGTTAATTTTTATATTAGTCATTATTTTGACATGAGGAGGTCTAATTTGTATAGAATTAAAACAGTGACTGTAAACATACCTTTGCCAATACTGGCCATCACCAGTGAGAACTTAGTCTCATCCTGCTTCTTAGTCATATTGTTGAATGCCCTGCACAAGAACTCTTTACCCTGGGGTAATTCATACGGCTTCACTTCAAAGCGTGGTCCAGTCATGAGAATCTCTGTGCTGTTCTTTGTCTTAGAGATCCAGACGCACGTGTTGGGAGGGTTGGAGTCCGCAACACACTCAAAAAAGACCAGTTTCTCAGGGTTCACCGTGAACACCCCTTCAGTTTTCAGACCTTGGTCAGAATTTACTGCCAGGTTATAAGGCCCATCTGAAAAATTTGGTAATGTTACAAAAACTTTATTAGTAGTTTCTTTTTCAAAATTCATATAAAAATCATTGGGATTTTCCATTGCTTTGTTTTAGTTCTATTACTATTAATTACTAGAAATGATTCTATTACTTTTAATTTATTATGTCAGTGATATTGTACAACAATAGCAAAATTAAGCAGACATTTTTCAGGTGGTCATGTGATTTCAAAATTGCAGCACCCCATGAGGCAACCCTTTTTATATAAAATAAATCAGCTTTTGTTAGGCTACTGATATCAAAATACTATTCATTTCTTTAGAGGTAAATCTTTTTTAATCAGGGGAAAAATGACGTCTTAATCTACATTCATATCGACTTTTTATAAATGACACGTCAGGACAGATCATGTTTAACATCTGAGTAACAATGCAAACAGAGTATAATTCTCAGGCTGCAGGAGGAACCTGCTGGACCGTGTGCAATAACGAAGCAATGATTTACACATGGGATGATAACAGATGACAAATGAGCTTGAAGTCAGAAAGTATAATAGATACTCACAGAACACAATGAGTTCAGCCAGTTTGCTTAGCTTACTGCTAATGTGGTTTTGGGCCTCACAAATGTATTGACCGATATCTTCTTTCTTGACAGGGTTAATAACAAGTGTCTCATAATCTTGTGAGAATGTATGCCGCTCACTTGGACCAACCACCATGTTGTTTTTTAGCCATTTGTACTGAACATTTGTCCCATGTTCAACAGAACAAGTCAGCGTCACATTGTCCCTGTCTTCCACCAGTTCTGATTCTGGGGTCTTACTAATAACGGGCATGGACACAGGCACTGGGAGCAGAGAAAACATTAAATTAAGCACTTACAAGAAAATAAATACTCTGATATACAGTGCCCTCCATAAGTATAGGAACAGCAAAGACAAAATTGCTCTGTTGGCTGTGGAGTCAAGACATTTGCAAATATGATTAAAAGATGAATATGAGACAAAATTAC
This sequence comes from Barbus barbus, assembly GCF_936440315.1. Taxonomy (NCBI): domain Eukaryota; kingdom Metazoa; phylum Chordata; class Actinopteri; order Cypriniformes; family Cyprinidae; genus Barbus; species Barbus barbus. The sequence goes on along the minus strand of NC_136747.1, from coordinate 15,587,245 downwards.
AGAATGTCACATTTTATTATTTAAAATGTGCGGGGAAGTCACATTTTATTATTTATTTGCGGGGAAGTCGTGGCCTAATGGTTAGAGAGTCGGAGGGTCGTAATCGAAAGGTTGCGGGTTCGAGTCCCCGGCCGGCAGGAATTGTAGGTGGGGGAGTGAATGTACAGCGCTCTCTCCACCCTCAATACCACGACTGAGGTGCCCTTGAGCAAGGCACCGAACCCCCAATTGCTCCCCGGGCGCCGCAGCATGGCTGCCCACTGCTCCGGGTGTGTGTGTGTGTGTGTGTGTGTGTGTGTGCATTTGTTCACTACTCACTGCTGTGTGTGTGCACTTGGATGGGTTAAACGCAGAGCACCAATTTCGAGTATGGGTCACCATACTTGACAATACGTCACGACTTTCACTTTTTTCACTTTCACTTTCATTATAGTGAAGTGAAGTGACATTCAGCCAAGTATGGTGACCCATACTCGGAATTCGTGCTCTGCATTTAACCCATCCAACGTGCGCACACACACAGCAGTGAACACACACACACCGTGAACACACACCCGGAGCAGTGGGCAGCCATTTATGCTGCGGCGCCCGGGGAGCAGTTGGGGGTTCGGTGCCTTGCTCAAGGGCACCTCAGTCGTGGTATTGAGTGTGGAGAGAGCGCTGGACATTCACTCCCCCCCACCTACAATCCCTGCCAGCCCGAGACTCGAACCCACAACCTTTGGATCACGAGTCCAACTCTCTAACCATTAGGCCACGACTTCAACACATACATGTTTTACCAAATAAAAAGAACAGTACTTTTAGAGTTCATGCCACTCATTGATGTGAGCATAAGTATTGGGACAGTTGAACATAAGGCAGATATAAAAGATTAAAAGCTATTATTTAGTTGCAGATCCCTTGCGCACAATCACAGCAGTGAGTCTTTGACCCATAGGCATCACCAGACTCTTGGTCTCATCCTTTGAAATACTTTTCCCAGCCTTTAATGCAACCAATTCCAATTGTTGCTTGTTTTGGGGAGTTTCTGCCTTTACTCTCCTCTTCAGATGGTGAAATTCATGTTCAATCGGATTTAAATCTGGAGACTGACTTGGGCAATCTAAGACTTTCCATTTCTTTGCCCTTATAAATTCCTTGACTGAACTGGCAGGGTGTTTTGGGTCATTGTCCTGATGCAATATGAAGCATTTCCCAATTAATCTGGTGGCATTTTCTTAAATATTGGTAGGCAAGACGGTTTTATACCCTTCCAAATTCATTCTACTACTGTCATCATACATTAAGTCATCAGTAAAGTTGAGAGGGCCTGTTCCAGAGGCAGCCATGCATGCCCATGCCATAACAACACCTCCACCATGCTTTACAGATGAGGCTATATGCTTGGGATCATTTGCAGTTCCCTTTTTTCTCCACATTTTTGCTTTCCCATCACTTAGATAAAGGTTCATCTTTGTCTCATCGGTCCATAAACACAGTTCCAGAACTCTTCTGGCTCACCTTTGTACTTTTTTTGCAAACTCTAATCTTGCCTTTCTATTTTTGGTGCTGGTCAGAGGTTCACATCTTGCTGTGTAGCATCTGTAATTCTGTGTCAAAGTCTCCTGAGGACAGTAGATTGTCAGAGCATCACCCCAGCTTTCTGGAAGTTGTTGGTGATTTTACAGACACGTCTTTTAGGGTTCATTTTCACAGCTTTTATGATTTGTCTGTCATCAACTACTGTTGTTTTCTCAGCCGATCAGGTCGTTGTTGGTTGCTGGTGGTTTCCAAACTCTTGATTTCTCCATGCCCTTTGTTTTTGCTAGAGCTTTAATTGACTTCCTCTTTTCTTTTAGCATCCAAATTTCTTGCTTTTCTCTCAAAGTCAGCTCCCTCATCTTCATCCTGGTTTGTGTGTCATCATCGAATGTAAGATTCAGAATACAGAAGTAATGGATATAACTGTTACAACACATTCCCTGCTTTTAATATCTGAAGAATTAATGCAACAGGACACAGCTGATCACTTAGAAAGACCTGTGAGGCAACTGTTCAATACTTATGCTCACATCAGATAGGGGGATGAAACTCTAAAAGTGCTGAACTTCTTAGCTGGTAAAACATCTATATGTTGAATCACCCAATAATAAAATGTGACATTCTATAGTTTTGTCTCATATTCATCTTTTAATCATATTTGTAAATGTCTTGATTCCACAGCAACAGAGCAATTTTGTCTTTACTGTTCCAATATTTTTGGAGGGCACTGTATGTATATATGGAAGCTTGCTTATATCTCAGAGAAAAAAAAACTCAGATATACACCTTATTTTTAACGTAAGAGTAGTTGTGGCCATTTCTAACTTGAATGAGCGCGGCTTCTGATGTAATTTGCATCCATTTATTTTAACTGTACAAAAACGCTGCTTAAAATGAGAAACTGGCATTTGTTATCATATTATTTAAATATATATTATTGGTATATTATTATGGTTCTTGCACAAACAGTTTTACTGTTTACTAAACTTTTTACTGTTATTTTTCTAGTTATTCACCAGTATTCACAGGAAGTCTTACACATTCATAGAAAATAGCTCAAATTTTCGTTGAAAAATAAGGTGAATAAAGTCACAATTGTGAGATACAAAGACATATTGTCAGTTAAAAAGTTGCAATTACGAGAAACAAAGTCAGAGATGCACAATAAAATGTCACATTTTGAGTTTAAAAGTTAACACAAAACAAAGTCACAGTTGCATAATATAAAGTTCAAAATGTGAGAAAAAAAACATTTTGTTTAAAAGTTGCAATTACAGTAAACAAAGTTGCGCAATATCACTTGGCACATAGCAAGATTTAGTCACTGAAATTTATGAAATCACATTGGGAGGAATAAAGTCAACTGTGAGAAAATCGCCATTATGAGGTATGAATCACAATCTTATTTGATTTTACTCTGAGACAAAAACAGCGTCCAACCAATGACAGTTTCACAAGATGTTAAAAGCATTAGTAACCAACACTACATCAATAGATGTCATAAATGAGATCCCTCATAACACTCAAATGTTCTTACCGCTGACAGTGACTGTCACTCTTTTTGTGACAGGAACTGGACTGGGAATTCCTGGGAAGACGATGTTGATCTGCAGCTCATATTCCCCCTGTGTGTCTTCATACAGATGCTCAAATTTTAGTGAGACATCAGGCAAATTCAGTTCCAGGCGGTTTAGTAGGCGCAGATTTAGGATGGCCTTGATGTTGTCGAAAGTGACCAAAAGAGTGTTATTAGGCTTAATCTTGCACCAGGACCCCTGGAATGTCACATTCTGGACATCAAAATGAGTCTCAACTTTGAGGAGCATCGAGTCCCCCACTTTCCCATGCTGTGTGGGCTGCAGTGAAACGCATTCAGTGCATTTAGAGTCCGTACCTGTTCAAATGAGAGTGTTAAATGGTGTTTAATGACTCATACTGTATATAAAAAAAATCTAAGCAACATATACACATACTGTATAAACAGTTTTGTGTAATGTTAAAAGATCTATTCAGTCATCATGACATCCATTGTAGGTCAAATCGAAGGCCAAGTCACCATGGATTTCCTAAGGAAGTTAAGAATAGCGGTTTTTCATTTAAAGTCAGTTAAAAAGTGAAGTTTGTTAGCAACACTTGATGCTAACAAGTTACATAAGGAGTGCAACTACAAGTTCACATGCCATTATATAACAATCTTTTAACAACTTGCCGTTCTCTTTTAGGTTTATAGGGCTAAAAAAATCACTTACTTTAGAGGTGCAGTTTCATAACCCTTGTTAAAAAAAAGCATGTAATTTCAAAATGACTACTACTGGTAATCAGTCGTTTTATATTGAAATATATTTTGCAAATACACATTTGAAATTATGAAGCTTAGTACATTTAAAATATATTAATTCAAATGTAAATTTTAATAATACACTACAGGTAAAACATAATATATAATATAAATGTATAACTATTTTATGTTATAAATATAATTATAATAATTATAAATATAAACATAATTATGCTATAAATAAAAAGTATACTGCTTTAGAGCATGACAGAAGATTATTAAAACAATGATTTCAAATGTACTTAAGTGTGTTAGAATTAGGAAACAGTCATGACAGTAAATTTAGCCTTTCATTTCCTTGATATTATAGTATATGCAAGTACAGGTTTTTAAGAATATACTTTCAATATTTGAAGTACACTACAAGAGCTAATCCAGTCCACTCCAGGCCTCAAATTCTCAATATTAATGTTTTTGGTCATTTGTGCAGAAGAACCTGCAATGTTTCTCATTAACAGTGACTCTGCTGACTAAAACATTCATTTAAATCCGTTGCTAATCTGAGCAGCTTTCCTTCTCTTGTAGTTCACACGGACACTTCAAATTAACCATGCAGAAGAAAATTTGCAGAGTAAGATATCCCTCACATAATCTGCAATTAGAGCATGACACTGGATTTATCCACATCACTAATTAGTCCATACACAGATCTGCAGTTTAATCACCACTGCCTTTGCCCTGATCTTATACCTGCCTGAGCAAATATTGACCGGCTTCTCAGAATGATAGTAATCAAACATCAAGTTCTCTCTAATTTGTCTGAACAGGTCCGTGAGCAAACACTCAAGCATTGCACGCACTGTCATGGAGTCATGGAGACCTGATCGCAAGAATAAAGCTCCCATGATGCTGGGAAGATAACATACTGGACTGAACTGAACTCTTGATGTATCTCATTTACTTAAGGATAAGATATCTTTTGCATGGATGAAATGAACGTAGGCCGTGGAGGCCCTGTTTTAACTGACAGCTGTTAATCTGCATTACGTTGCTAGGCAAGGCCGTGTGGCAGCAGGCAGGTAGGCAGCAAGCAGGTAAACAGTCTTCATACTCCTCCCTCTTCATCGCTCTCAGGCCCCTTAACTACCCGGACACGGCCATCTCCACCCCCTTTACTCGCTTCTGCCAGCCTGCTGACAGCCAGTGTTGTGCATTACAATAGATGACTGCGTGGCTCGTGTTGTGTGCTAAATAATAAATAAAGACACCCCTATTGCACGCATAAAGGACCAGAGGGCAGATTCGGTGGAAGCAAAAAGCGTGCCTGTGTTTACGCCACACTAAGCTATGAATACATCACTAATGAGTGCGCTTGGCCTGTTCTGGTCTTATTGTCTCCAAACAAGGTGAGGATTATTGCGGGGATAGCAACAGTGCACTTACTCCACCACCACAATAGGAATTAGGAATTGAGCTATTCACACCAACAAGCGAATGAGCGACTCCTTATGCTTCCCCAAACACAAACAAACATTAGACTATTCACACCCCATGATAATCCACTACGGCCATTTATGCTGCAACCAAAATGCACATACAAATGAGTGGACTGGAAAATGAACAAAAGCCTGACCATGAATAATCCAATAAGCCTCACATGTTTGCGTATTTTTAAAACAGCACGGGACAAAGAAAGCTAAATGTAGGAAGCGTTTGACATAAGACTGTGAGTCATAATATACGTCTTGTCATGTCTTATCTTAATCTCGAAATGTGTTACATATTTTTATTCATGCATATAATGTATTTTAATATATATATATATATATATATATATATATATATATATGTTGTGTGGAATTATGGAAAACTAATATAACAGAAATTTTACAAACATGATAGGACAATTCGTGCTTATGTTAAAACGTTACAAATTTAATTTAGCAAAAACAAACAAAATAGGAATAACATTTAAAAAAAATTATCAAAAATATGATTTTATACATTTTAAGATATATACAAGATAGGTAGATAGATACATATATATATATATATATGTATGTGTGTATATATATATATATATATACTGTATTTACATTTGTTTGCTGAGGTTTCAGTGGGAATATATTCCACTGAAAATTTCAAAATGGAAGTGAAAATTTACAAATGCAGGAAGTAATCCCCACGCTATTTCAGAATTACAGAATTAAAACCAAACCACAGTTCTACTTCTTCAAGTTCTATACCACCTTGCTACCTGAAATAATCTTAATGTGCAGAGGTTGTGTTTTGCTTAAAGTCAACAGTCATCAATAGGAAATAATATTTACAAACAAATATTTAAATGATATGTTTTCCAGAGTATCCCTCCATCCTATTTCTTAGATATGTACACAACATTTTAGGTTAAATGATAAACATTTATTTTACTGCAAATTTTAAACTCTAAAAATGTATTTATGATGTCCCAAAACATTGATTGCCTTTGGATTAACCTCACCTTTTTGGCCAAAAAAATAAAAAAATCTATTTCAAGTTTTAGTGTGTAACATTACTGCTGCAATTCATTCAAAAATCAATAAAAAGCATCTTACCAGGAATGATTAGAAAAAAGGTGAACATGAGCAGGAACATAGTGACTCCAACATATTCCATTTCTGCTATATAATCTCTAGAAGCTGTGTGACAAGAAAAGGGAACTGGTGACAGTATTTGCCAGTGAAATGAGAAGCTAGATGAGGCCCCGCCCACATGCCATTTGGACACATACACCTGACCAAGCTTCCAAAACACTGCTGTCACCTTGAGGACCAGAGACAGACTCACCGATACACATTCGCTGCAGATATACACTGCTTAAGCACACAGTGTCAGATCACGAGGAAACTTCACTTGAACAGTTGTGGTACACACACACACCGCTACAGGTGTGAAACCAGAGCAGACTGACATTCAAGTCCTAGATAGACACAGGGTCATTCAATGCTCGGACATGCAAAGTTTTACCTGAATCCATGCATGACTTAAGACACAAAGCAATGTTTCAAGAATCATCAAACACAAAGACGGAGTAAAGCTTGAGATAAAGAGCCAGAACTGACCCTAAATGTGTCATTTAAGTCCACAGCTAGTATTAAAATAGCACTTCAAAAGGTTATTTGCAGAAATACTACCTAACCAAAAGGTTAATAAAAGGGGTTCATAAAGCACAGATTTAAGAGTAATGTATCATAGGATTAATATACATGTAGGTACTACTGTTCAAAGGTTTGGAGATATTAATAGATTAATTCAGCAAGGACACATTAAATTGATCAAAAGTGTCAATAAAGATGATGGTGTTCTTTTGAACTTTCTATTCATCAAAGAATCTGAAAAATAAAAAATATATATACTTATGCACAATTATTTTCAGCTTTAGTAAGAAATGTTTCTTTAGAGTAATTTAAAAAAAAATCAAGATTTGCCTTCACAGGAATAAACTGTTTTAAAATATCTTAAATGATCGCAATATTTTACAATAGAACTGTTTTTACTGTATTGTTGATCAAATAAATGCAACCTTAGTGAGCATTAGAGACTTCTTTAAAAACATTTAAAGATCTTACACATTTACATTTATGCATTTAGCAGACGCTTTTATTCAAAGCGACTTACATTGCATTCAAGTTACAGTTTTTACATTTTATCAGCTCTTGCTTTCCCTGGGACTCAAACCCATTACCTTGGCGTTGCTAGCACCATGCTCTACTATTTGAGCTACAGGAAAGCCGATGGGCTACCAAGCCCATACTTTCGAACAGTATATTTGTATATTAGAAATTTATGCAGTTTCCTTTTTTTTTTTTTTTGGTGGTGTTTTATTGCATTATAATTAACAAATTGTGAACTCACATTCAAAAAATATTGTTGTTTTGCCATGCCGCTGAAGATCAGTGCAGGAAACACAGGTTCGTTCTAATATCACAGAAAGAAAACCATTGTCAGCTTCATAGGGAAACACAGAAGCATGATTTTTCTATAAATATTTAATGCAAATCGGCTGCCTTTACAAGCCCAAAAGCAACATTTCTCATGCAGATCCACATCAGCACACAGATACTGTACACAGGGCTGCCAGTGGTGTAAATGACCTTTATTTGGACTGAGAATCATCTGCTTAAAAAAAACAAACACAAACCTAACATAATGAACCCCACACCCCTTGCAACTCCCAAACCACATGATTCTCTCATCCAAGTCTGCCACAAAGCCGCATAAAGAGTCACTTAAGACAAATATCTGAAGGGTTTTTCCCCACAGTCCGGCAAGAGCTCAGTCTCAATTCTCACTCCAAATTCCAGCTGCCTGTTGTGCAGGACGCCACACTCACTGGCCCTTTAATCCAACTCAGAGCCAGAAGTCTTCCTCTTTTTCTTTTTGCTGTGTTTCTTATGCTTCTTCTTTTTCTTTTTCTTCTTAGACTTGTCCTGTAAATAGATAAAAACAATCATTATGAAGTTCTGTTTAGCAAATCCACTCTGAATAACATTTCTGTAAGTGATGCGGGTAGCATGTTCAGTCATTTCCGCCCTCATGTGGACAAAAAACAATCCACTTTAACTATGATGCTGGAAGACTTACTGTAATTTTCTCCTTCTCTTCACTACTGTGTTTTTTCTTTTTGAACTCAGCCTAAAAATAAACACATTGACAGATGAGTTTAGCATGTCACATGGTTTTTGCTGTGCTAAAACCATTTAATGACATTCAGTGCATGGGGAAAAAAATTATTTGATCCCCTGCTGATTTTGTACATTTGCCCACTGACAAATAAATTATCAGTCTATAATTTTAATGGTAGGTTTATTTGAACAGTGAGAGACAGAATAACAGAAAAAGACATTTAAAAAAAAGTTATAAATTGATTTGCATTTTAATGAGTCAAATAAGTATTTAATCCCCTATCAATCAGCAAGATTTCTGGCTCCCAGGTGTCTTTTATACAGGTATGGAGCTGAGATTAGGAGCACTCTCTTAAAGGGAGTGCTCCTAATCTCAGTTTGTTACCTGTATAAAAGACACCTGTCCCCAGAAACAATCAATCAATCAGATTCCAAACTCTCCACCATGGATAAGACCAAAGAGCTGTCCAAGGATGTCAGGGACAATATTGTAGGCCTGCACAAGGATGGAATGGGCTACAAGACCATCGCCAAGCAGCTTGGTGAGAAGGTAACAACAGCTGGTGCGATTATTCGCAAATGGAAGAAACTGGAAATGGAAAATAACTGCCAATCTCCCTCGATCTGGGGCTCCATGCAAGATCTCACCTCGTGGAGTTTCAATGATCATGAGAACGGTGAGGAATCAGCCCAGAACTACACGGGAGGATCTTGTCAATGATCTCAAGGCAGCTGGGACCATAGTCACCAGGAAAACAATTGGTAACACACTACGCCGTGAAGGACTGAAATCCTGCAGCGCCTGCAAGGACCCCTTGCTCAAGACAGCACATGTACAGTCCCGTCTGAAGTTTGCCAATGAACATCTGAATGATTCAGAGGAGAACTGGGTGAAAGTGTTGTGGTCAGATGAGACCAAAATCAAGCTCTTTGGCATCAACTCAACTTGCCGTGTTTGGAGGAGAAGGAATGTTGCCTATGACCCCAAGAACACCATCCCCATAGTCAAACATGGAGTTGGAAACATTATGCTTTGGGGGTGTTTTTCTGCTAAGGGGACAGGACAAGGCAACAAAGGAGTGGCTCAAGAAGCAGCACATTAAGGTCCTGCAGTGGCCTAGCCAGTCTCCAGACCTTAATCCCATAGAAAATCTGTGGAGGGAGCTGAAGGTTCAAGTTGCCATACGTCAGCCTCGAAACCTTAATGGCTTGGAGAGGATCTGCAAAGAGGAGTGGGGCAAAATCCCTCCTGAGATGTGTGCAAACCTGGTGGCCAACTACAAGAAACGTCTGACCTCTGTGATTGCCAACAAGGGTTTTGCCACCAAGTACTAAGTCATGTTTTGCGAAGGGGTCAAATACTTATTTCACTCATTAAAATGCAAATCAATGTATAACTATTTTGAAATGCGTTTTTCTGGATTTTTGTTGTTGTTGTTATTCTCTCTCTCACTGTTAAAATAAACCTACGACTGATCATTTTCTTTGTCAGTGGGCAAACATACAAAATCAGCAGGGGATCAAATAATTTTTTCCCCCCACTGTATATTAAGGTTACAAAGGGTTTAGACACACTCTTACATCTCTGTCTACATCAGACTCGTCTGAGGGTTCTGAGTGACTCCTTTCAGCTTTCCTCTTCATTCGGCCGTCCTTTTCATCCTTTCAAACAACATTTAATACATGATACGATACACTGCCGTATTATTTTTTTCATGTTCTTAAAAAAGGTCTCTTACACACACAAAGGCTACATTTATTTGATTGAAAATACAATAAAAACAGTAATATTGTAAAACACTATTACAAACTCAATCGAACAATCATTCTATTTTGGTGATTTGATGCTCAAGCAACATGTATTATTATTATTATTATTATCAATAATGCTGAAAACAGTTGTGCTGCTTAATATTGTTGTGAAAACTTGATACTTTATTTTAGAATTTTTTGGGACTGAATAAAAAGTTCAAAAGAACAGCATTCATTAAAGACAGATATTTTTTGTAACATTATAAATGTATTTGCTATCACTTCTTAATTTAATGGTAGTTTATCAATTTCAAATTAAAATCAATGTAATGGTTGAATCGTAGTGTACCTTCAGATATACGAAGGAAAAAAAATACTGTCACTACAATATCCTTTTTAGAGCTTGACAGATAAGGGGTATTACATGATGCTATGGACTATAGTTGTACAGAAGTAAAAAACAACTTCAACTCTTTTATGGTGTGATCTATTTCTCTTAGGATCTCTTGAAATGAGTCTTGAGTACCTTGTCTTTCTCTCCATCCAGTTTCTTCTTCTTTTTCTTGGATGACCCCTAGAGACAAAGAACATCAGTCTCGACAAATCTCTTCATTATCACCAGCAATTCAGCTTTTACGTTAATTTATTTCAGCACTGGAAACGAACATTAACGAAAGCAAATCAACACTGTTTCAGTTAAGCCAGATAGTTGTTTAACTGGCAGGAACAATCTATTTAAACCATGTCATTGTTTCCCCTTGCAGACATAAACAAAAAATACCCTGCTATCAGTCTCTGACTCTGTGTCGGAGTCATCAGATGCTCGTCGGGCAGAGGATCTTTTCCTCTTTTTCTTCTTTTTCACATTTTTCTTATCATCCTGAAAAGGCAGAAGAACAGAGAAGATTCAGCGGTATGGTAATTTTAGCCATGCATCCAAATAATGTATATATAAATATATCTACAAGCAAGACTTACATCATCTTCAAAGTCTGAGGAGGAACTGGAGGAGGAATCAGAACTCGATGAGGAGGAGGAGGAAGATGAGGAATGCTTGACCAAACACAACAAAAGCAGAACTTGTCAGATTTTAAGTCACATAAAACTGATCTGCCGACCCATGGATAACAGATACAAATTCAAACCCTCCTAGTATGGGACATTATTTGATACCAATAGTCCACTTTTCCATGATCAATTAATTTTGGTTCAGCAATTAATCAGTTGCTTTAGATATGAAAACGGACAGCTCTCCTCACCCTACTGGACTTTTTCTTCTCCTTCTTTTTCTGGAAAACACAAAAGATAGGAAGTTATCAATAAATTTTAAATAGAACAAACCACTATAATAATAATAATAATAGTAATTACATATTGTGACTGCCAATTTATAATAACTGATGTTGGATTACTGGTATTTGAGAGCAAAGTTGTAACACATGGAATATTTTCAAGCTATCTTCTGCCTTTATGAATCCCTATTTATTCCACACTTTTGACATAGTACTTGGGATGAAATTAGGGCTGGGCGGTATATCGAGTTTGTACGATATATTGATATATTTTTTATAGCCTATAGTTTATAATTTCAGTTTAAAGCGGCTCTGCCCGTCAGATGCTCAGCGTGTGCTGCTGACAGAGATGCTACTTGCGCTGTTTAATGTGTTTGAGATGTGCTGTTTTCCTTCATGCATAACTTACATCTCACAGGTATATTCTCCATCTGTAAATGTTAGAAAGCCATGGAAATATTTCCATTTTGCTGTCAGAAGTGCATGAGCTTTTGCTTTGTGATTCTCCGCTAGACTTCACAGACATCATTTAGAACGGCCGCGCCAAACAGAGCGCAAAGAAACTGAAATTTTGCTGAAATATTTGTACTCGGACAATATATGTGACATGTAGAATTTTAAACCTACAAATAAGTGCATTTGTATGATAGCACTAACTGTAAAGTGTAATGGGTTTAATCAAAATAGCCTTTTTACTCAAATAGTCTGTGCTTTTTTATCATTTTCATTTTTAGTTTAGTAAATTTAACTTCTGCTCTAAAAGGATTATTTTTGTTTTTAGATTGCAATGTTACAACGTTAGAACGTAAAGTGATTTAACCCTTTTTTGCATATAATATATGCCAACATGCTTACATTCACTTTATTTGTTTAATCCAAATACAAAATACCGCGATACATACAGTGTACCGCAAATCAGCCAAAAGAATACTGAGATATTAATTTTTGCTCATATTTCCCAGCCCTAGATGAAATCCATCAAATTTAGGACAAAACCTGACTTTACTTGTATTTTCTTAATGAGATTCCAGATTTCTACATTAACCATTACCTCTTTCTTTTCCTTCTCCTTGTCTTTTTCTTTCTTTTCACCTCCACCGAGTACCTTCTCCCTGTTTTTCTCCAGTTCCTTCTTCCATCGCTGAGAAAAATTAGTTAAAGCAAATAAGATCCAGAAAGCAGATCTGAGTCTATGGCAAATCCACTAACTCTAGTAAAAAATAAAATAAAAAACCCACCTCGTTCATTCTGTCTTCAAAATCAGCCAGGGCTCTGGAGCCTTTCTTTTTCTTTTCCAGCTGTTCTTTTACCTCCTCCCTGATATACAGAACAAACAGAGACACGAATAAAGAAATATGATCTTAAACATCACATATAGCCACAACTGATGCTTTGATTGTCATCATAATCATGTTTTCATACCATGATGGCCGTGGTCTGCTTAGGTAATCCTGAATGGTGGGGCCGTTGTTGGGAGCAGGTCCTCTGGCTCTGGCAGCAGCTATTGGGTTCAAGTACGGCTGAAACACAATCAAATATTGAAATTAATTAAAATCCACTTCATCAACAATCACGAGATATGCTTAATAAACACACCATTCAGCATCCACGTTTCACTTACAGGCTACTAAAATAAACGCATACTACATTTTATTATCATTATTTATTTTTGACAGAAAATAATTTCTAAATTTCTAATGCATTAGTTTTCATATGCTCAGCATAAATACAGCAGCACACATTCTGTACAACAGGACAGTTAAGTTAAATGTGTGCTAGCCGACTTAACTTAGCATGTCTGAGCCAGATACATTAGCCATGCTTTCTTAGCAATACTAAAATTTTACAAGTTGTGCCAGACTGCAAACATATACCACAATTTATATCAAATGTCCGTGTTCATTCATTCTGTGAGTGGACGAGGCTAATATGTTAAGCTAAGTGTTTTGACGCGTTAGCACCGCGGCTTAAAGGCCTCCTGATTATTTTTCCCTTTAGGTAAGTTATTAGGAAGAGGTATTAGGTATTTACTTACCACTCTATTATCTCGCTTGCCCATTTCTGCAGATTTTGCCTAAAACCTATAGGCCAAAATCTATGAAATCAGCCTTTTGTTTACATGGCTCTGGTGCTTGCGTTGGCTCCAGCCTCCAAGTGTCCTGCGAGAATTTCTGAATAATTGCCACCTAGCGGTTCATCAGCAGCACGCCGTGCTCAACATCAACACTAGAGGGCGCTTCCATCTATAGCCATTTATAACGTTACAAAAGATTTATATTTCAAGTGAATGCTGTTCTTTTAAACTTTCTATTTGTCAAGTAATCCTGGTAAAAAAAAAAGAGTTTCTACAAAAATACTGAGCAGCACAACTGTTTTCAACAGTGATAATAAGAAATGTTATTGATTTCTGAAGGATCACGTGACACTGCTGATTTTGCTTTGTCATCACAGGAATAAATTATTATTATTAACCTATTATTTTAAAATATTATTTTAAATTGCAATAACATTTCACAACATTGCTTTATTTTTGGAGGCTGTATAAATCATAGACTGTAAATACAGCCTTGGTGAGCATAAGTATCCGTTTCCGGCTCTGAATAAAAAAATAAAATAGGTTATTGCGACTTTTTTTTTACAGAATTGTGACAAACTTCTGAGAAAAAAGGCAGAATTGCGAATTTATATCACGCAATTATGAGAGAAAAATAAAAGTCAGAATTGTGAGATAAAAAGTCGCAATAATTTATCCAGTGGCGGAAACGGGCTTCCATACATAAGAGACATCATAACAAAAATAAAAGCATTACCGATCCCAAACAGTAGCGTATGTCATAAAATGGCCCATTTTTTTTGCCTGAAAGTAAGATTTTACAAGTGATTACTTCTTTGTAGAACTATAACCGATTGTTCTGCTGATATGGTAATATAGAGCTAATGATTAAGGTTTTAATGTGATTCAGTTAGCCTATATCCCTAAGCCAAAGGAATAGGGACACCAACTCCTCAGACAGTTGATCTTAGGCCAGCTTTTATATGGAAGACCCCCCCCAAATAAATAAAACAAGTGAGGGCAGAACACAAAAGAGGGCAAAAAAAGAGTACATAAAAAGTAATTAAAAAGTGTAGCCTATATTCTTCCCATTGCTACTACAATGCTTACAATAATTAGTTGATATTTACTAATTGATACTGACTGTGGGATTTTGTTATAATTTAAGGTTTATAATAGACTATACTTCTTTAACACTGGGTGTTATCAAATTACCCCCTATTTTATTTAAAGTAAAATAAAATCATCCATATGTGGGAAGTTTGAGATTTAGGGAAGCGTTTTGTTCTCACTCATCAAAGAAGGCAATTTCACAACCCAGTTTTACACACTGGAATATTTATTTTACAAAAATACGAAAACGTCAGGCAGATACAAAACAAATGCAAAAGCAGCTTTTTTTCTCAATGGCAGCAAATTGGAATCTTTAGGTGGGCCAGTTTAATAAAACTCATTCAGGAGCCAGAGCCTAAGACAAACAGTAGCAGCAAAACCAGTCCAGAAAAAAAACAAAGACACAAAATACTACCATATTTCATTCACCCTTTTTTAAAGAAAAAAAAACTAATATGGTCCTATAAGGGCACAATGACTCATCACTCATTTCAATTTGGTTCTTGCAAAACAATTCTTTGCACTATACTGACAATAGTAGCTCAATGAAATGAATTTATCAACAACAAAGCTTCTGTTTTAAATGTAAGAATGTGCTGTTTTAACAAAAAAACATAGCTTAAAAGAGATTAATTTGAAACTGAATTTCAGTATTTCATCATAAAAAGAATATACATTCTACTTACTGTATGATTAACCATCATTACTGGACTAATCATGACTAGATGAACCAGACAAGACTTTTTTTTTTTTTTTTTTTTAAATCACATGCACGTGATGTACAGTACACCCACATGCGATTTCATTGCTTAAAAATTATAAATGCTAAAGCAGAAGAACGCAAAATGATTTAGCAGTAGAATTACATACAGTTGAACAAGACTTTCAATCAAAAAAAAAAATTTACACATTTTTCCATCCCCACATCTTACAACAAAGCTGACAACAACAAATGCCAAATAACAATGAAAAATGTACACCACAGACTGGGTGCTTACAAAAAAAAAATATATATATCACTCTCCAGCCAACGTGGGAAAAAAGAAAACCCTGACCAACACTTCCCACTTCTAATCAATGTGCACAGTTAAAAGATGGCTACAATAATTGCTTTTTTTAAATGATTACATAAATCCATAAAACAAAGAGCAACAAATAAGAAATTAAAAGATATACATATTATGATTATAAAATAGAGATACATCATAAAAATCATTCCACTCAGTTTACTTTTTTTTTTAAAAATAATAAGTAGAATGAACCAAGTACATCTGATGCAGTCTAAAGTGATATAACAATGAATAAAATATAATTAAGCTGCTGATAAAATAACATTAAAGAGTCGTATTATAATGGTAATAATTGATTTTCATTATACAGTGTCTGTGCAGCAGCTAAACAGAATAAAAACATTGTGCACATTGATTAGAATATATATTCATGGAGGATGATTTTGCATATTACATTATTGTGATTTAATGGATAGAAATTTCCAGCTTTATGATTTTTAAATTCAAAGTATTCTCTGTCTGGAGTACATTATAAATGATCTAAGTCATGGGAAAACATGTAAAAATGGTCAAATACAATACAAATGAAATACAATAAAAAGAAAGCAAAATATAATAATAGAATATTTAAAAAGACACTTTTATTGTTAATGTCCTCTTGGAACAAATTTGCCTAATTGATTACAGTTGTTCAAGTCTGCAGTGACATGAGGTGTAGCACCATTAGTTCATCACAGTCCAATCACAAATTTGAGTATTACATTGACAGAATGCCTTCTGAAGCATTACAGCCAACTAAAAAAGACTGTCAATAAATAAGAACAAAATGTAGGGAGCAAAACATTATGTACCACTGTCCAGCAATTTCAAGCACTCTCAAACGTAATTTGCTTAAAATGATATCCGATTTTGAAAATGACTAACTAAAACAAATCATTTAAAACAACAAAAAGTTTAAGAAATCAACAACAGATTCACTAAAAAGCACTGAGATGGGCAAATATCAAAAGGTGCTATTTTTTCCAGCATGACATCATGCTAAAATTCAAATTCCATCACTAACAAGAATGGGTCGTACATTCGAAAGCCTAACATTTAATACATTTATATTGTAAAAAAAAAAAAAAAAAACACTATGAATTATTCACCAGACTAACCAAGCTCAAAAAACGGATTAGTTCTATACAAGATCCACAAACACAGTTACATTGGTTTACATTATTTGATATCTAATGCCCTCTGAAATCACCGAATCCAATCACAGACTTATCTCCAGGAGGGTAAAGCTGTGCCAGCGTAACGTCAGTTCAGTGGAGATTTGAAAAATGGTGGCGTTATACACCAATCACAAACTGAAATCATTTGTTAGATTGATGCATTGAGACAACGAATAATAACATGTTGTAATCAAACATGTTAACAGTACAAAAGTTGCCGGACGACAGTGAACTAATACATAAAATATAATATTAATGTTATTATCATTAATAATATTATTATATAAATAAGAATAATAAATGCTGAAATGCTGTATGTTTCTTTATCTGTTCAAATTTATGGAAATGCAAGTGAACGATATAAATAACCCAAAACTATTGTATCTGGATAGCTTTCCGAGACCATAATCGATAAGGATTACTGTGAGATTAACGGTTAAGCTAAAACCTGAACCCTTGTTGAATCTAAAACTAGTCATAAATAGACCTGAGCATGGAATGTGACAGAATGAGTTTACTGATCCTGAGAGAATGAATCAAGCATCAGTGCTTAAAGGGATAGTTCCCCCAAAAATGAACATTCTTGAGGGACTTTCTCATCACTTTCTCACCCTCATGTTGTTCCATACCTGCATGACTTGACTTATGCGGAACACAAAAAAGACATTTTGAGAAGTCTCAGTGTTTGTTTTATTGTTTTGCATTGTCCATACAATGCAAGTCAATGGTAACCAAACCTGGTTGGCTGCCAACATTCCTCAAAATATCATCTTTTGTGTTCCACAAGAAGGTTTTGGAGCAACATGAGGGTGATCAAATGATGACAGAATCTTCATTTTTGGGTGAACCATCCCTTTACTATGTGAGTGTTTTTTAGTACAACAGTGCCTGCCTATAGCTCCTCATCGCTCATCAAACGGCTTCACCCGGAATCACCAGGCTAAATGCTAAATCCCGAAGCAGCGTCCTTCCTTCCCTCCACTTGTTCGTCACACACTAAACACGAAGGCACTGAAAGCAACCCATCTAGCGGACTTGGTGCACTTTTTGTGATGATCTATCCAGACAATTAAGTGAAACTGGAAATGGAAGGATGTAGCATTGTGTATAAAGAAAAGAACCTGGACTTAAATCA